>NC_083288.1:22724644-23029712 GCF_963506605.1 Zootoca vivipara | reverse complement strand
AACTCTAAAGGCATGGTGGGACAGGCTATGGAACATAGCTCTTGGGGAGAAGCTAACAAAGCATATTGGAGCATTAGAAACACAAAGGTCAAGGGCAATTTTGAAACAATATGGCATTGTGACTATTCAATACACTGGAAAGGACGTTGTATCCTCCAGCTACCCACGACTCACTCTGGAACAATCTGTTAAATTGGATACAGGTAGGTAGCCGTGTTGGTCTTTTTTTTTTTTTAAATATTTTTATTAATTTTCCAATTAAAACCAATTATATCACATTCAATATTTCAAATTATACACATATATATATCAATCAAACCGAATGTTATGCCAAATCATCTAAAAAATTTTTTTTATTTGGGTTCCCATGCTTCAAGAAATTGGGAATTCCTCGCAACTGTCCACTGCCGTCTTTTTTCTAAAGTTCAAATCGTCCTCCAAGTTCATAATAATCCAGATCTTCCCCTTACAGTCACATAGATGTTTTCCACTTTCATCCGATTGTTTCCCAGCCGCTGAGATAAATATCAAATAAAGTTTCACAGATGTTCTTTCTCCTGTGTGGGTTAATCAGTCCAGCCTCCCCATAAATCTTCTTAATGGAGCTCCTTGTTGCGTCGAAGCAGCCCGAAGCAGCGCCATCTCAAAAAGCTCAAATCACTTTCGCTTTCTCTCACAGCCATGAAGATTCACGATCATTATAGAATTTACAGCTTTTTCAGGCAGGAGACCCAAACATCAAACCATAAACTCTTGGTAAATTAATGGATCTCCTTGCCCTATAGCTGAACTTAGCTTCAGGTCGCTGCTCCAATTTAAAGTGCGTCACAACTCATAAATCCTCCGAGCGCGTCCAGAACTCCTTCCGCCCGACTAGGGGGAGGCTTTTCTCATCGGCAACTCCACATCTTTAAAAAAAATATGCTCAGTAACAACAGTTATAAAGTTCAACTCACACAGTCTTTTGCTTCTCTTTCACTCCAAACAAGCCAGGACATCGCGTCCGGGAAGGTACGAGGCAACAATATGAAGGAAAATAAAAATAAAAACTTCCCTTATCGCTCCGTCCCCATCAATCCTTCTTCCAGATGCAGTACAATCTTTGACTCCTCTCCTTTCAGCAGCATAAATTTCTCAGCAGTAAACAGCGCTTCTTCCCCTCCTTCTGAAGTATGTCCATAGATTTAAGCCTAATTATCTTCTTTAACCATGGAAATCCCCGCCATGCAGATTAGCGTCCGGGAGTCCTGGCCCTCGTAAGTGCTCAGCCCAAGCTCCCCCCACTCCAAAAACAGTCGGAGTGGGTCTGGGGGCATCGCGGGCCAGCGGCCCCTCTCCGTAACCCCCGGAGAGGGTAGGGGGTTGCCATTTACTCCCCTAGCAACCGCCAAATTCCTTACGAAGGTCAGAGAGATGGAAAACAGGTCCGCCATTCCTGCAGGCGGAAACCGGAACTCAGGTAGCCGTGTTGGTCTGACGTAGTCAAAACAAAAAATAAATCTGAAGAAGTGTGCATGCACACGAAAGCTCATACCAATGACAAACTTAGTTGGTCTCTAAGGTGCTACTGGAAGGAATTATTTTTTATTTTTTGTTAAATTGGAGAACAGGAGACACTTACGGTAACTGTTACAATCAACTCTATGAACAATTATATAAGTCTGCTTAATATTTGACTGTATAAAACACATTTCATATGCATGGTATATTTCTGGGGGGGAGGTAGGTATATACAGAGATTCTTTGTCATAGGTGTTTTCACAAACAGAAAAATAAAAGGTGGTGGGTTGTTGTTTTTTTAAAGAACTTAGTACATGAAATGTACTCTGTGGGCTAGCTCTGGGATTGGATAGTTCCCTGGTGGGGTGTTAAAAATCTGCCTTTTGGTAACTTTTGCCTGTCTTAAGTTGTGCCTATGGAGTTGTACAAACAACAGAGAAATGTTTTCAGTTTTCTTACAAGGTACTCAGCTTACAGAGCGATCCTATTCGCAAAGGGACTTGCTCCCACATATAGACATGCCTAGGATTTTGCTGCTCATGTCCTCCCAGAGAACTACTAGTGAAAACTGAAATACATGAGCATTGAAATGAAAACCAAAGCAGAGTGAATCAGATGAAAAAGGAATCCAAATGAAAACAAAAATCCACTGAAATGTAGCTTGTCCTTAGCAAGTGCCAACCCATGAAGTGTCCATGAGCCAAGTTACTTATTGTTATAGGCAGAGCTATGTGCCTCATCACCAGGTAGCTCTGGGCAAGCTGCTCTTTTTCTCCTTCAGCTCCCATGAATCTTGGTGGAGGGATGATAGCTCAGCGGCAGAGTGCTCGATTTGCAGGCAGGAGACTCCGAGAAAGCTCAGTGCCAAAAGTATTTCAGGTAGCAGGTAATGGGAGAGGCTTCTGCTTGAGTCCTCAGAGATTCTGCCAGTCAGAGAAGACTGCACTGGGCTAGATAGCACATATGAATAAAACACATTGAGTTAAAAGGCACCCTACCTGTTGTATTAACATATTCACAAGCAGGCCAACAGAAACATCATTGTTAGATGTTCTCAGCATCAGCAATGACAGTTTCCTGGGATGAACCTAAATTGCACTGTCAGTCCATGCAAATGTCAGATATTTAGCAAATTCTGGATGCTAGTGGATATCTGCAATGTCTCCATTACTCCTTTTACTGCTTTTGTTGCTGTGCATATTCCTCTTTTTAGCTGCAGAAACCTCATTTTTGTTTCCCAGCAATAATGCAAGCTTTAAAAACGACCTCCTCATAAAGCTGACTTTGTGCAGTTTCCTATTCCCTTCTCGTTTCTCTATCATTAAGATGTCACTCGCCTAGTCTTCCGTGATGTATATGAGGAAATTAACTTGCTATTTTCCCTCACGGTTTGCCAGTCCAAGTGTCACTCAAACCTGCTCAGGTTGAGATACTTTGGCTGGCTTGAGTTCATCAGCAAAGCTATGTCCATGGCTAGGTCTGCTTTGTGCTGAAGCATAACATAAAATTTAAAAAAGAAAAATCTATGCCAGGCAAAATGAAATTTTTCCACATAACCATGAAAATAAAGTTAATGTACACGCTTACTTTTGTATTATCACACACCCATTTCAAGGAGAAAGGGTGGAGGACTGTAAGGCACTGAAGCTCTACTGTCTACCCAAAACCAAACTGTGAGCTCAACTTATCATCTGGTTCCTGAAATATTTGTATGCTGGTGTGCTTTCAAGTAGCTTCATAGCCATAAGGGCTAGAGATTCACTTGTGTGCTAAGGGCTGAAACAAGCATGACACGCAAGATCCATGATAAGACTTCCTGATGTTTTCCCCCTGCTAACTTTGAAGCACCCACAGAAAGCCCAGTTGGAGCAAACAGGAGGGGCCTGACAAAGCCTTTTCTTTTGCCACACACTGTTGCCCTGATATAAATAGAAAGTGGAAAGGAGACAAGCACAATACAAGAATTTGTATACCCCCTTTTCTTCTTCTGCAGTTGCGATAGAAGCTTTGGCAGGCTAATCCTGTCAAGGAACTAGCAAAGGGCCAAACCAAGGGTGGGGAACCTCAGGTCTGAGGGCCAAATGTAGCCTCCGCCCCACCTCTCTAACAGCCCCAGTTTCCTTCCTCCCTAGGCCACATTTCTCACCAGCCTTGCTCCATACCAGTGGAAGCAGGTCCATTAGGGCTATTGGAGCACTGCTGCCACCAGCCACAGTCTGCTGTCACCCATCCCTTACTTTCCTTTCTATAGAATTGTAGAGTTGGAAGGGACCACAAGGGTCATCTACTCCAACCCCCTGTAACGTCCAAAGTAGGGCTCAAACCCACAATCCTGAGATTAAGAGCCTCATGCTCTGCTGCCTGCCTACTTACTTAAAGCCAGTCCAGGGGGAGACATTGCCTGGCAGCTTTCTACTCCTTAATCTCAGTGTGGCCCTCGCATCACTCAACAGGGATGAGGATGGGGGCAAAGCCAAAATTACTTGGCTCTGCCTCTCATTGTCTCTAGCTCCTCTTTCTGTCGGGCTCTTTGACTTCCACCCTGCTAGCCCCAACCAGCCGCCACAGCTCCCAACACTCCTGAGATGCTTTTGCGTGCTCTTGAACTGTAATCAGGCGCCTCGCTAGCCTGGGTGCAGAGATGTATGCATGGGTGTGCAGATAAGAATGTCTGTTTGAAAACCTTGGTATTGAAGAGTGTGGTGTACAGACCTCACTGAAAAGCTAACACACAAGTTACGACTGGCAAGAGGAATAAAACATAAGGACGCTTTTGCTGGAGGCTGGCGGAACTTTGCTGCCTTTACAAATACAACAGAAAGTGGAAGACCAGTCCCCAGGGTTTATAGTAACACATAGATAGATACTCCAGCTTGTACAAATGCCTGTATGGGATACAAATACAAATTGTATGGGAATTGTTATTATCACAAGGGTGACGATATCTCCAGAGTTGCAACCTTGGCTCTGCTCACTTTTGCCTCTGTCCCTAAAGGTTGCCCATAAGGGAATGTGGCCCCTGGGCTAAACAATTCTCTCCCCGCACCATTACTCTTATAAAAATTGTGACCTGCCAGGCCAGACACAGCCTCTCAAGCTTTGATTAGCCTCTATCTATCTGGGGATTCAGAAACAAGAGTTGGGGTGTAGGGTTTGCAAGGCCCCTAGCAGGCCACCACAACACCGTGCTGGAATGTGTGTATGAGTTGTGCAGATGCAGCTTAATTTGCCTTGAATCCAGAAACACTGACTGACTTAGGTGTAAAATAAAAAAATTCCTTCAGTAGCACCTTAAAGACCAACTAAGTTTTTATTTTGGTGGTATTGTGGTCTTTAAGGTGCTACTGAAGGATTTTTTTTATTTTGCTTCGACTCAGACCAACATGGCTACCTGTGACTTAGGTGTCTCATAGATCAGAGCAACCAAAAGAGGGGGGGGGGAGAGAACATTTGGAGAATCTAATTTTGAGGAATGGCGGATGCCGATAACTGTGCAAGGCAGCCCCGGAGCCTCCTGCTGCAAGTGCAGAGTGGTTCTCTTATGCGATTCACTCCTGCACTTTGTCTTGGAGTATTTCAGGAGCCTCTGGTGATGGAGCTTTCAGTGCTTCGTGGAAGAGATAACTTCACAGCAATAGATCTCACTGCTGAGGAACTCTCTTGGCTGTTCGCCCTCAATTTTCCGTTGTTATCTCTTTCCCATTATTCTTCACTCTACCATGGCTGCACAATCCTCCCCTCGATCCCTTTCCTTCCTCGGGTGCTGTGCTCCGTGCCTTGCAATGTAGCCAGAACCTGCAAGCATTTCTAATTACTCTCCCATCTGTCAGGTGGCAGCAGGATGGGGCAGACGGAGGGAGGGGCGAGACTGTGGGCTTTCATTTCATCTGGAAGAAGGAGGGGGGCAATGGCTAGTTTCAAAGAGAGGTGTTCGAAGGATTCAAGCCTGCCCTTCAGCATGGATGCAGGGTATCAGACTTCTGGTCAGCTCCTGTGAGAATAGGATGCTAGACCAGATGGGCCATTGACTTGATCCAGCAAGCTCATCTTATGTTCTTAAATTTTAGAGGTGAGAATGGGCTGAGGCTACCCATCACTGAGAGAGACAATGTATGTTTTTCAGAGGGATTCTTCCTGAACGTTGCTTTGTACCATAAAGGACTGAGCCCTGAAATTCAGCCCAGGCCCCTGGGATGAGACTTTCCTCAAATAAATGCTGGGATCCAAATCTGGCTCTCTTAACTCTAGATACATCATGACCCTAAATATGCCAGTGAAACACTTTTAAAAATAACAATAACCAAAATCTCACATTTTAAAGGCTCCTCTTGCACAAAACCCCCACACCTATCTGTCTTAAATTTGACAGGTTCCACCCCCCTCTGAAAAGACAACTAAATCTGCAAATCTAATCCAATTCTGCGAATAAATAAAAAGACAAAAGGCTGTAGCCTATTTGTCACTCTCCATTTTAGTCAATGGACTGACCTGTGAAATGTTAGGCTTTCCAAAGTGGGGCTATGTGTGCTTGGAATCCATTTCTGATCCAAACCAAAGTGAGAGGACAGTCTGAAGAGGACAGTCTGAACTGGGAAATTACCTATTAAAACAGTGAGATGCTTCTTGCTACAGTTTTTATGTCTGCATCTCTTCCTTTGACCTTATTTTACCAACCATGCTATTCCATCTCTCTCACACACACACACAACACACACACGCACACACACTCTTTTTCCGGGCCCCCTGCTCTTAATCAATCAACAATTCATGGCCACTGATTCTTCAATGGAGATCATTAGATGTTTTTCTTGGTTACCCCAAGTCTGCTGCTACTTCCCCACATGCGGGCAATGCCTTTTGGGCTACATTTGCACAAGAAGACTTCAATCAGAAACAGAGGAAATGATATACATAAAAGGAGAAAATAGAGACTGAATAGTTACTGAGAAGAAGGGGATCTCTTAGGGACTAGATAAGCCCTCCCCAACCTAGCGCTCTACACATATTTTGCACTACAACTCCCATTAGGCCTGGCTAGTGTGGCCAATGGTGAGGGATTATGGGAGATGTAGTCTAGCAACATCTGAAAGGCACCAGGTTGGAGACGCTGGACTAGAATGGGAAGAGAGTAGAGAGAGAATCTTTTCTCGCTCATCATCAGCTTCTTTGTATGTCGTTTCTCAGTGCTCAAAGCAGCTCACAACTTCAGAAGGAATTACATAATAAAATATAGCAACCTTTCAAAATAATTCACCAACAATTACAAGACAATTACAAGACTTAAATAGCCATATGAATGTTTACAGTTTAATCAAAACATCTCATATTAATAAATAGACGCTAAGATTACACAGTCTGCTAATACTCCATCTGTCCCTCTGCCTTGGGCATCAGCAGCTTTTTCAAAACTTCTGAGAAGATGGAATGTTAATAAACACACCACCACCACACCTGAGCCAATGGCTAGGGAAACTTCCTTTTAAACAACCAAAGCCATAGCATCAGAACTGCAAGTCCAAGATGAATCTGACTGTCAGCAGAGCCTCACAGGTCGGAAGCACTTGTTCACACACTGTCTAATTAACTTAAGGAATTCACTGTTGTAAGAGGTGATGATGGCTATTAGCTCAGATGGCTTTTTATAGAGTTATTAGAGACACTCATGGCAGAGAGATTTGTCAAACACTAAGCAGTGATGACTGTTTAATGGAACCTCCACAAGCAAAGGAAGTATGTCTGTTATTGGGGCTAGGATTACCAGCACCATCATGTCCTGCCTGGGATCTCCCAGAGGTATTTGATGAGCTGCAGACAAAATATCAAACTGATCTTGGTCTGATTCAGCAAAGCAAATGTTCATGTTTCGATAAAGGTTTTAAGTACCCAAGAGCCCTAGTAAAGGCCTCTTTGCTATTGCTGCCTGGGCATTAAGTGGTATAAATAAAGTGTTTCTCTTTGTTCTCTTTCATAGTTAGTTGGAAATACACAAGGAAAAGCAGGAAATGAATTGAAAATAAAAGTGCCGACATACAAATCTATGGTGCAACCGTATTTTGGAACACTGTGTACACTTCTGGTCACCTCACTCCCCAAAAGGATATTATAGAGTTGGAAAGGGTTCAGAAAAGGGCAAGCAAAATGATCAAGGGGGTGGGGTGACTTGCTTATGTGGAAAGGTTACAGCATTTCGGACTTTATAGTTTAGAGAAAAGGCAAGTAAGAGGCAAAATGGCAAGAGGTGTATAAAATAAGGAACCCTGGATGGTTAAGTCCAGTCAAAGGCAACTATGGGGTTGCAGCATTCATCTCACTTTCAGGCCGAGGGAGCCGGCGTTTGTCCACAGACAACTTTCCGGGTCATGTGGCCAGCATGACTAAACTGCTTCTGGCGCAACAGAACACAGTTACAGAAACCAGAGCGCACGGAAATGCTGTTTACCTTCCCACCACAGCAGTATCTATTTATCTACTTGCACTGGCATGCTTTTGAACTGCTAGGTTGGCAGAAGCTGGGGCAGAGCAATGGGAGCTCAGCCCGCCGCAAGGATTTGAACCGCCAACCTTCTGATCGGCAAGCCCAAGAGGCTCAGTGGTTTAGATCACAGTGCCACCCGCACCCCTCAAAATTATGCATAGTACGGAGAAAGTGGATAGAGAAATGATTTTATCCATCTCTCATAACACCAGCACCTGTGGACACTCCATGAAGCTGAATGTTGGAAGGTGCTGCACAATCAAAAGAAAGTAGCCCATCACACAGTGCATAGCTAAATGATGGAATCCCCTCCCACAGGAAGCAGTGTTGGCTACCAACTTGGATGGCTTTAAAAGAAGATTAGACAAATTCATGGATGATAAGGTTATCAATGGCTACTAACCCTGATGACTGTCTTCAGCCTCCACTTTTGGAGGCTTCACTCAGGTCCTGCAAGCTTCCCATAGGCATCTTGTAGGCCCCTGTTGAGGGTAGATTGATGGACTAGATGAGCTTTAAGCCTGACCAAGCAGGACTCTTGTTCTTATGAGTGATTGCCCCACCATTGTGACCAGTCACAGCCAGCCTGCACTCACATCTCTAAGCACCAGTTCCAGGCAGTCCTGAACCTCTCTTGCTATAAATTAAGCATCCTCTTCTAAACTTCTAGGGGCCAAGCAACATCTTACACATGTAACTGTAGACCGGGGCTGCCTTTGTGCAAAGCCACTTCCAGAAAGGGTGATACAAAACAGAGATGGTTGTTGGGAGGCGATTCTTTAGCCTTTCCCTGCTCCAGATTATAACAAACAAATATCCTTAAAAAGGTTTTCCGTCCATAGAGTTCAAAGCCTTCTGTGGAGACGGGATTTTGAGTGAGGAAAGAGCTATTCACCCCTCCCTATACACTCCACTAGTCCACACGCCAAGCTTCCTCCTTATAGAAGCAGCTTTTCTCTTTAGAAGGGGCTGCTAGGCTGCAGCGCAACCAATAGCTTGGCCCTAGTTTATCAGTGTCCTACAGCGTGACCATTTCTCCCTATCATCCTTCTAGCAAGCTGAATCCTTTCCAGGGGGACAAAACACTCTTAGCCTTCTTAAAATCAGGAATCTCCAAAAGGCTGAAATCTTATCACCCGTATCATCCTCGCACTCGACATCCTGAGAGCATGTGATAGGCAGAAAAGCTTCTCACTTCCACCTGGCATTGGAGGCCATCTCCTTTTGTTTGTTTCAGAAACACGGCAAGGTTATCAGCCGAAAGCTGGAGAGCTGTGCTGATAACCTCTCTCAGATTTATCTCCGTTCCTGAAATAGCAGGCCGGCGGGGTGATGACGGTGCCAGCTGTCATTTTCAATGAAGCACCTGATGACTAGAGAAACCTCACTGTGAAGGAGGCAGCCAATTGCTCCCTGGCTGGGCGTGGAAGTAGGAGAGCAAGCCACATCCTGGAACTGTTAGCCATCTGAACTTTTGGCAAAGCTTCAGGTGCCCTGCAGGGAATACAGTCTGCTGTGTGTATACACGTACACGTACACACACACACACATTTCTGATGTATTTTTATAACAACAGATTGTGTGGTTTATTTATTTCGCTTCTCTTTCCTCTCCCCACCACCATATGCTCAGCTATTCTGAGTTAGCTGATGAAATATGACTGCCTCCAGAATTCACTTACTGTATATTTACTGCCTGCCCTCGATGTATGTACAGCAGCATGAGTGGAAGGGAATTAGAACTAATCTAGTTAAGTGGCAGGGGGACGGGTTCAGTGCGATGTTCGCAAGATTTGATGCTGCATAAAGGCATGTCGCCCTGAGCTTGAGGCACAGGGCGAAGTGTGACCACCATAAAGGCTACTGATTGATAGAGGCTGGCCAGTGGTCTCAAACTCACCAGGGTTTTTCTAAAACAACCACCACCACCCTTTGGTTTCTGAGAAGATTTAAGATACTTACACATTCACTCATGAACCAAAAAGCATGGGAATAATAAATCCAGGTGCTCACTTTACATTCTGCACCATTTAAATGGCAAATGTGTTTGACTGTCTGAAAGAATGCTCTGCACTGACTGTCAGTTGCCCCAGGACCACAGAGCGGAAAGGAAGCACACTCTTGTCCTAGTGTGTGGATTGGGGGGTTGTGTGTGCAAGACACCTTGAGGATTGTTCAATGAAAAGGAGGAATAAAAAGATTCTAAATTAATCATTCAATGAATGCTTTTTAAAATACATACTCACATGTTGTGCTTGCTTTACCACTTAGGCTGTGTCCACACTTGTGTGTTTACTCTGCATCCACTGCAATTCCTGGTACTGGTTTGGGAAGTGAATGTCAAAGAATCATAGACTCATAGAGTTGGAAGGGACCACGGGGAACATCTAGTCCAACCCCCTGCAATGATATTTTGCCCAACGTGGGAATTGAGTGCACAGCCCCGAGATTAAGAGTCTCATGCTCGTTTGTAATATTCGCCACAATCCATATTTGTCCTCCATGATGTATCCACCCTGTTGTTTCTTATGAAATACAACCTTCTGGTGCATCTTCCCCTCCCACACTCTGCCCAGCACCAGCTTGGATCTGAATTGAGAAAAAGAATGACCTAGCTTGGTTTTAAGCAGGTATTGTGCACACAGTCAT
The DNA here is from genome assembly GCF_963506605.1 of Zootoca vivipara. Classification (NCBI taxonomy): domain Eukaryota; kingdom Metazoa; phylum Chordata; class Lepidosauria; order Squamata; family Lacertidae; genus Zootoca; species Zootoca vivipara. Next base: position 23,019,089 of record NC_083288.1, on the reverse strand, counting down.
AGCCTCCACACTTCCCTGAGTCACTTGGTCCCATTCATTCTTCAGCACAAAGATGCACAACATCACAACACTGTGCAGACATGTGCAGCAGCATCTCATGCAAAAGGACATGCCACTCACGTGCACATACAGCAACATGTCATCTACAGATATTGGTAGCAGCATGTATCATGCAAATACACACAGATGCGGCAATTCCTTTCTCCACCACTCAGATATGCAGCGCTGCAACCTGCTTGCTCTGGCAATAATCATTTTTCTTTGGGGATGCAGGCTCCACCAAGGAAGTGTCAGCCTGACAAATGCACCACGTTGCACTGACTGCCCTTAATTTGGGGGCATAGAAACTGTGGCTCTCTGGATGCTGTTGGACTCCATTTCCTATGAGCCCCAGTCAGCATGGTCAATAGTCTCGAATGGTGGAAGTTGTAGTTCAGCACCCTTGCCTTAGTTGAATGACTAGTCTAAGGGTTTATCCATGCTTAGCTTTCCTCCACACTTTCTAGGCACGGTCCATGCTTTAAAGCTCAGTGTCCAAGCACCCTCTCTTTTTGCTCCAGAGCTTTTGCACTTTTCCGCTAAATCAGAGCAAATGGCAATCCTTGATAAACCTGAATTGCTCTTTGATGTGCCTTCAGCTTTAAAGAGCGGGTTTTGGTGGGGAAACCAAATAAGAGCACCACTAAAGTGCATTATAAAAACAGTCATGGAGCCTCCCACATCATCCAATCACAGTAATGGTTAATATCACAAAAATATCTGGGCAAGCAGACCAGTTTCTGGTGTTGGGATGCCAAAAGTGCCAGTGTGTCATGGATTGGCTGGATGCAGAGGAGTGGGGAGGGGGGCACCAGCTAAAGAACTCCCCAGGGAACTCCCAGGGAAAGAAGGTTCAGAGCCAGGGGATTGGTGGTGGGACGATGATGAGTGGTCAGAGGGAGAAGAAGGAGCAGAATGGGAGAAGGAAAGGTCGGAAGCTAAAGAGGTAACAGGGTTTAGTGAGCAGGAAGAGGCTGTGGCAGAGAGCAGTCCAGGGTCAGAGACAGAAGTGGAGGCTGGAGTGAAGTGGGACAGGCTGCTGAAGAAGCCAGGAAGTCTTCCACTCCTGCTGCAAGCTGCTTCCCTCCTGCCTGGTGTGACAAATTGAAGCACTTTTAAAATGTTTATTTCTGCCCGGCTGGCAAAGAGTTAACCCACCTCCAGCCTGACTGGCATAGAACTCTGATGGGGGCGGGACTGTGCCCGGTTTGAAAGGAGGGAGAGTCGGTTGGGTCAGTTAGGAGGGAGAGGGAGGAAGGTGTGAGGTGATGTTATGTGGTGGCTTGTATGAAGACAGTTAAGAGGCTAGGAAAACTTAAAGTTAAATGTTTGACTGAGTTTATTTTGTACAACTGGAACAAAGCTAATTAATAAATGACACGTTAAAGAATCACTTATGTTTTTAACACAATAAAACTTCATCTCTGTTTTTGCCAACAAGAGGTCCGTCTGTATTTTTCCAGCGAGGTACCAGGACTCACAGCCGTGGTGACTCAAGAGAGGGCAAAACTCACCTCAGGCAGGGAAGTAGTGGTTTGTGTCCTGTAGTTACACGGAGGAGGCTTAGAAGGGTAACCTGAGGTGCCAAGAAGTTGCCAGAGTGCATAGGGCAAACTTCTACAGTGGGGAAATCCAACTGAGGGAGACCCTTTACTGGAGGCAAGAGGTTATTCCTGGGGGACAGCCTAGAGTTTCTTAAGGTACCAGGCCACGCAAGCTGGAAGGCTCTCCTTACTAAGAAACTCATTAGTAAAAGGGGGTTTATTTTTGAGGCGGCAGGACCAGAGGGTGGGTGTTTTCCCCTCTGGATTCCTGTGTCGCAGTGATAGTAAGGCAGAGTGGGACACGGGTCGTCACATTTTTGGTGGCAGCGGTGGGATCGAAATTCAAAGCTCACGCGCCTAGTTTGGTTTGAGTCTGTCAGGATTTTCCTGTGAGGAAAATGACTCACGTAAGAAAACCCAGAGAGGCAAAAGGAGATGAAAGAACGGAAGGGGCTGAGGGAAGCCCAGGTTCTGAGGTAGAACTGATGAAACTACGAATTGAGATGGCCCGAATTGAAGCTGAGAGGGAAAAGATAGCATCTGAAAGTGAGAGGGAAAAAGCTAGAATTGAAGCTGAGGAGAGAATGCAGTCCGAGAGCTTAAGGGTTCAATTAGAACAGGACAGAATGAAGCTTGAAGAGATACGTTTGAGATCAGAATTAACTCGGAGTCCAGTTAACAATGATAGTATCGCAATTAATTTAAAAAGGTTCCCAAAATTTGGAAAAGACGATAATGTCGAATCGTTTCTATTTACCTTCGAACGCGTTTGTGTGGAATTTCAAATACCTGAGGAGAACTGGATGCTTTATTTAAGACCTCAAATTTGTGGGATACTAAGTGAAATTTATGCTGACCTGAGGGAAGGAGAGCTGTCAAGTTACCAAGTATTTAAGCAAAGAGTCAGGGTTCGATGTGGACTCACAGCTGAACAAAGCAGAAAGGCTTTTCGTGAGGCAAAAAAGGAACATAAAGAGACTTATGCCCAACTAGCTAGCCGCTTAGATAAATTACTTGACAGATGGATTCAAGGGAGTGGAGTGAAGGACTTTGATGAGTTAAAACAATTAATTTGTTTAGAACAATTTTTAAGCAAATCCCTAGCAATTTACGTTGGTTCTTGAGGGATAAAAAGCTGAAAACTGTGGCAGGGGTTGCTGAGGTCTTAGACGAACTACAAGGAGATTTCAATGAAATAGCATTCCCAAAACACTCACAGAAGGGTAATCCATGGAGAAACAGAGAAATTAAAGACAGGCAAGAAAATTTTCCTGTCAGGGAATCAGTTTCTGACAAGACAGGTTCTAAGAAAATCACTTGTTTTTTCTGTAATCGTGAGGGCCATGTACGTGCCAGGTGCCCCCTGCTGGTTAAGTCGCAAACTACACCTACTGCAGCTAAACAAGTAAAACTGGTAATGCAGTCACAGGAAAATAGCTCGCCTCAGACAGAAGGCTCAGAGAAAGCGGACAGTCCAGCTGAGACTACTTCTAAGGTCTTACAGGTCTGGAGGGCTGAGCAGGAGTGCAACCAAGATTACATGGAGCCAATTGAATTAAATGGTCAGTCTTGTTTAGGTTTGAGGGACACAGGAGCAGAAGTCTCACTTGTTAAATCACAATTTGTTCCAAAGGAGCAGTACCTCAAGGGTCAGTCCTACAGTTTAAAAGGCATATGGGGCCCACATTTTGAAGTACCATTAGCTGAAGTTGATATTACCTACAAAGGATTTTGTGGCAAGTGGAGAGTAGGAATCCTAAATGAATTGGAGGTACCCTTTTTAATAGGGAATGACCTAGCTAGTCAGAAGCACCGTATTCAAGTGATAACTAGGTCACAGTCTCAAGTCACTGAGAGTAATCCTCCTGCAGTTATAGAGTCACCCATAGAGCCTGGTGAGGATGAAGGGCTGATTAGCGTGCCAGTGGTCCAGGAGCACGGTGCCCAATTCTTGAGTGATCAAAAAGAGGATGAAACTATAAAAGAGCTGTGGGGTAAAGCACAAAGTCCTACTGCAGAAGTAACTGTGGAGAACCCCTGCTTATTTACCACCATTGAGGGAAGACTGTATAGAATTTCTAGGAGGAGGAAAACTGCTGCTGTTTGGGAAAGGAAGAAACAGTTAGTGTTGCCAAGAGCTTACCGGTTGCAAGTGCTACAAATGGCACACGACGCACCCTCAGCAGCGCATCTAGGCATTAGAAAGACTAGTGATAGAATCCAAGCAAGATTTTACTGGCCTGGGATGGGCAAGGACATCAAAGAGTATTGCAAGTCCTGTGTGATCTGCCAAAAAGCAGGCAAAAGAGCGGACAAAACGCGAGGCTTGTTACAGTCTATTCCCGTAATTACTGAGCCCTTTTCCAGAGTAGGAGTGGACATCCTCGGGCCTATCTCCAGAGTTACAAAAAGGGGGAATAAGTTTATTTTATGCCTCGTGGATTATGCTACGCGCTATCCAGAAGCAATACCTCTAAAGGACATTGACTCAAAGACTGTAGCAAAAGCCCTCATGTCATTGTTCTTAAGGCTGGGATTCCCCAAAGAAATTATAACAGATTTAGGGACATCCTTCACGTCCAAGACCATGGAAGAGCTTTTAACTCTTTGTGGGATTAAGCATGTTAAAACGACGGCTTATCATCCACAGTCGAATGGCTTGACGGAGAAATTTAATTCGACCCTGAGCCGGATGCTAAAAACCTATTCCATCAATCATCCTAACGACTGGGATGAGAGGCTGCAACACTTCCTATTTGGTTATCGCGAAGTGCCGCAGGAGAGCACAGGGTCCAGTCCTTTTGAACTCCTATTTGGACGACAGCCACGAGGACCCCTAGACTTGATGAAAGCAGCGTGGTCAGGGGAGGAGCAGATCGACAGCCCTGATGTTGTGACGTATCTACAGGAGCTGCAGAGCGACCTTCAAGAGCTACGGGAACAAGCTGCTCACAACTTGCAGCAGGCACAGCGTCGACAGAAACAGTGGTATGAGGCACACGCAAGAGACAGAACTTTCCAGCCTGGTGACAGTGTGCTCGTGTTAAGAACAAGACGTCGAAAGAAGTTGGAGATGTCGTGGGACGGTCCCTTCAAAGTGGTCGAGAGGATATCAGCGGTGAACTATTTGGTAGAGTTAGATGGGGAAGGGAACCGATGTAAAAATTTTCATGTAAACTTACTTAAGCCTTATTTTGACAGAAATAAGTTGGTGTTGCAAGTAAAGGGGAAGGTGACCCAAGGAATTCATTTAACTGGGTGGGGAGAGCTGAGTAAGGGCACAACTCTAGCAGAAGTGCCATTCGATGAAAGTCTGACCCCAGAGCAAAAGGAGCAGTTAAAATTAGTCCTTGCTCAGTTTGCTCAGATCTTCTCAAACATCCCAGGGAGGACCAGCCTAGCAACTCATAAAATAGACACAGGGTAAGCACATAAGTGGGAAGGAAAACATCATAGCGGACGCTTTGTCTAGGTATATTTTTGAGAGGTATAGAATGGTGCAAAGTATTATATGAAACGGTGGTAACCCTAGCAAAACATTTGTGCTTAGGCGTTATAATCTAACACATGCCAAACATGGTTTATTTGTGTACAAGTTTATGAGATGTTAATTTAGTTGACTTTGTAATATGAGTGTTATAGAATGCATTGAAGGATTTATAACCCCAAGCCCATTGCTTTGGCATTGCTCTAGTTAGTTAAGAGCAAGCCGACGCAATGTCTTTGTGGTGGGGGAGATATGTGACAAATTGAAGCACTTTTAAAATGTTTATTTCTGCCCGGCTGGCAAAGAGTTAACCCACCTCCAGCCTGACTGGCATAGAACTCTGATGGGGGCGGGACTGTGCCCGGTTTGAAAGGAGGGAGAGTCGGTTGGGTCAGTTAGGAGGGAGAGGGAGGAAGGTGTGAGGTGATGTTATGTGGTGGCTTGTATGAAGACAGTTAAGAGGCTAGGAAAACTTAAAGTTAAATGTTTGACTGAGTTTATTTTGTACAACTGGAACAAAGCTAATTAATAAATGACACGTTAAAGAATCACTTATGTTTTTAACACAATAAAACTTCATCTCTGTTTTTGCCAACAAGAGGTCCGTCTGTATTTTTCCAGCGAGGTACCAGGACTCACAGCCGTGGTGACTCAAGAGAGGGCAAAACTCACCTCAGGCAGGGAAGTAGTGGTTTGTGTCCTGTAGTTACACGGAGGAGGCTTAGAAGGGTAACCTGAGGTGCCAAGAAGTTGCCAGAGTGCATAGGGCAAACTTCTACAGTGGGGAAATCCAACTGAGGGAGACCCTTTACTGGAGGCAAGAGGTTATTCCTGGGGGACAGCCTAGAGTTTCTTAAGGTACCAGGCCACGCAAGCTGGAAGGCTCTCCTTACTAAGAAACTCATTAGTAAAAGGGGGTTTATTTTTGAGGCGGCAGGACCAGAGGGTGGGTGTTTTCCCCTCTGGATTCCTGTGTCGCAGTGATAGTAAGGCAGAGTGGGACACGGGTCGTCACACCTGGTCTCCCAGAACACACAGAGCAATGCAGAGGGTAGAACAAAGAGGGCCAAGGTGAAGGAGCCTCAGGTTGCTGGGGAAGGACCTGAGGGAGGAGTCTTAGAGAGTCGTGGAAAGGCAGGGACCTTCAGTCCTTGCAACAGTCTCATTGGGGCAAGGCCTACTGGAAAGAGCTGCTGTGATCACTAGGTTGCACTGTTTTGGTTTCTTTGAATAAAGAATTAACTTCACTGACACCGGGTGTTTTATTGCTGACCTGCTCCTGACACAGTGCTTTCAGATGGAGGGCATGTCACAGTGCCACCACAAGAGAAGGACTGCACCTTCAATTCTAAAATAAGAGATCACTTGCTGGAGTCCAGCACTCTTTGCATTCATAGTGGCTGACTCGATGATGATGATGATGAAGCAGATAAATTGCTTAATAAGCATCCACCAAAATTCAGGTGAAATATAATTTGCAGACAGATTTTGCCAGGGAAATTCACTCTGAGAAATTTGTTTCTGCTGCATCAGAAATAAATAATAGAGCATCTAGCAGAAAACCCTTCTACGGCCTGGGGAGTTAACCCTTCATTCTCCAGCAGATGAGGACTGCTGGAGGATGGTCACAAGAGAGCTTGTCTTGCTTTCAGAGCTGTCACATTCAGTTGAATAAGAATGCAAAGTTTGTTCTTTCTTCCCCCTGCCTTGCCTGTGCGAGGTCAGCAAAGGCCTCTCCATGTTCTCACAGCCTTAAACAGAATTGACTGGCACTGCTGCCAAAACAGGCGGGAGAGTCTTAGCCAGAGATGGATGGTGCATATCAAAGCAACGGCCTGCGAAAAAATATCACTGTGCCGGATCTGTGTCACGCTGCAGAATGACAATGCATGGTTATGACTGCTTTCTAAGCAGAGGATTTGCAAATGTTAGGGCTCTTCTGCTGCTGATTCACACCTGCAAACAGCAAAATGAAGGTTTTCTGCAGGCTCCCTCATGGCTTCTGACTTGTCCAACACTCTGAGCTTGTCTTCTCCCACCCCCCTCTCTCATTTTATTTAATTTTTACTTCTCATTAGAGGAAGCCATAGGACACAGATGCAGATTTCCCTCCAAGGAATTGTTCAGGGTTTCAGCACTTGTGAAAGGAAGGCCTTGATAGTGTTAATGAGAGCAAATATAGGCCCCCAAGGCACATGACTCAAAGCTACAGTAAGCCACTGTGATAACAAAACAAATAAATGTGAGGTTTAAGTAAACAGTGTCTCAGCTGTCGACACACAAGTTACATCATTCCTGCGCACAGTCTTCCCATCTAGTAGGGATGGGTAGACTTGGAAGATTCAGGACGGATTAATTAAAATATTTTTTCACCCTTACTTTTTTCTCACACTGCTCCCACAAGAAGCAGTGATGGCCAACAACGTGGATGGCTTTCAAAGTGGCTTAGATACCTCCATGGAGGAGAAGGCTCTCAGTGGCTACTTGCCACAATGGCTGTATACCACTGCCACTGTCAGAGGCATTAAGCTTCTGAATGCCACTTGGCCACCGTGCGAACAGGGTGCTGGGCTTGATGGGCCTTTGGTCTGTTTTTATGGGAGGTGGAAATGGAATGAGGCCAGGATGTGTTGGGAGAGGAATGCCTGGTGGATCTAGTGTGATAGATAAGGAAAGATTCTGGTCAAGAAGCAGGTAGCTGGGTATCCACTTCTGGATACTAGCAAAGTCCAACACTAAGCTGCAGAAGGCAGTGGAGAAAAGTAACAACATGGCAGAGCTGCCACAAGAGATTTTGCTGACTGGGGCAAAGGACAGAATGGCACCCTCTCAGCATTCCATAAAAGAGGCTGACTGGACTGGAAGAGGAATCTAAACTTCAACACAAGCAATGGGACATTATCCAGCGCCACTCCTGAGGACAGCAGGTTTAGGAAGCATACTGCATCCACAACAGAGGGGAATGTCTGGTTACAACTCTGAGGTGTTGGTTTTCTGTGCCCTAGGAGGGTTTTCATTTATTTACTTATTTTAAAGTAGGAAGCCATTCAGACATGCAATAATCCACCCCATCTGCAGCCTGAGATAGTCTAGCCCAGCGAAAAGCATATCATGTGAGGCTGCTGATAGTGTAGCTTGGCCCTCTATTATATGGGAACACTTTGTGGGAAATGGAGTCCCGAAGCCTGTGCACATAAATTTTTACAGCACGGTAAGGTAGCGATGGTGGATTTCTAGCAGAGAGAAAGAAGGGAATGCGAGGGAGAGAATGTATACACTCATTTCCTCTCCATTTATTACTTTTTCATCAAAATGTAAATCGAGACCCAGGCAAAGGAAACAGATAGATAAGGCTGCAGCAAAGGAGAGACTAAAAGAGGAGATAATTACAAAGTGCCTCGGGGGGGGGGCCTTCCTAATTCTTATTTAATGGCAAAGGGGACTATCCACAGATGTCAATTATACAGAAATGAAAAACTGTCTGGCTTCACGATCAATCTGCTTCCAGAAGAGGCAAACAAAACAATTTGCTTCTCGTAGACAAACGCAATAAAATTTTAAAAAAGGGGGGGAATGGTTAAATCTTTTCAAATAACTGTGCACATGTGCGCGTGAAGTTACACATATATACATACACATGAACAGACAAATCCAATAGTTATTTTTACTGAGTAACTGAAAAGAAGCATGATAATGTGTTAATTTATCATTCAACCTGATTTGCCTGAAAGTAGGCAAATTCAATTTAAGATAAAGTGGCACTTTTATCAGCTCTGCTCCCACCCCCACGTGAAAAAGCCTTTAGATAGCTAGGAAGGCCGGTGCTTACATTGATCCTCTTCCATGGAGAAAGACTGAACATATGATATTGCAGATTGCTTTGCCCTGAGCTAGACCATCAATCCATCGGGCCCAGGGCTGCCCACTCCAGCTGGCAATGAGGTTTCTTTTAAGCCATGCTACTTGAGACCCTTTCAAGTGGAGAAGCCAGAGGTTGATGCTGAAACACCTTTCACGCAAAGCCAAGCTAGGATCTGGCCCTGAAGGTATATCCCTCTGGTGCCAGGGGCCAGGGACCTGTGTGGGCATGTTCTGAACCCACAGCCCCATGAGCACACCATGCAAAAAGACACAGTTGCTCTGCCACTGTGCAACATCACCATGCATGCATTCACTGCAATAAGGACTGGTGGATGAATGGTCAAAGTGTTGGCATGGAAATGTCACCTAGACTATATATATTTAAAGATCCCATGGGTTGTATTCAGCTAAGTCCTACTCATAGAAAATTCACTGAAATGAATAGACCTAATTTAGGCATGTCTATCAACTTCAATGTGTCTACTCTGAGTAGAGCCAGTAGGTAAAAGGTAAATGACCCTTGGTTGGTTAAGCCCAGTCAAAGATTGAACGGGGTTGTGGCGCTCATCTCATTTTCAGGCCGAGGGAGCCAGTGTTTGTCCACAGACAACTTTCTGGGTCATGTGGCAGCATGACTTAACAGCTTATGGTGCAACAGGACACCGTGATGGAAACCAGAGCTCAGTGAAACGATGTTTACTTTCCCACCACAGTGGTAACTATTTATCTACTTGCACTGGCATGTTTCGAACTGCTAGGTTAGCAGGAGCTAGGACAGAGCAATGGGACCTCACTCTGTCACAGGGATTCAAACCGCCAAACTTTTGATCGGCAAGCCAGAGGCTCAGTGGTTTAGACCACAGCACCACCCATGTTCAGTAGAGCTACTAGTACTGAGCACTACAATACATTTCTCTTGATGTCATTCTTGCTGCAGTTCCAGAATGGTGAGTGCAGTCACTCTATACATGCCCATAAATACTTCATTTGTTGAAGTATAGGTGGGGCAATGATCAGTGCATGGCTAAAAGAGGAGGGGAGTGGGAAGCCATGTCTTCTTAAAGTGGTATCATGGTGCTTTAAATGCATGGAGTGAATGTTGCCGCTGTGTCTCAGCACAGCTGCCTTCTGATGGCAAGCACCTAGGATTGGAAAGTGTTGCTTTGCTGGAAGGGAACCAGACCTCTCCATTGGTCCCTTACTGCAACAGCGTAGGAGAGTCTCTGGTTGGACTAGGTCTTCCAAGAAGCCCCCCAAGTCCAATGATGGCAGTGCCAAATCCGCACTGGGGGGTGATGGGGACAGTACTGGTCCCACAGCCTCATTCAGTAGCAGGGCTTCTAGGGCTGGCCCTGCATCCCCTTCTCCTTCTGTTTCAAAGTCCTCTGCATCATCACCTGATGAGGAATGACACCCAAGACATTAGCCATGGTGGCTGGGGGCTGATGGAGAGGGGAATGATAAGGGGAAAGAAGCCCTCATGAGGAAAAGGTCACACACAAAGCTCTTTCCTATGAGCTTCTCAAGCCAGGGCTGGCAAAGAGATTCAGATGAAGAAGTGGCATGACACCATGTATAACTGTCTTTCCCAGCCCGATGCCCACCAGATGTTTTGGACTGCATCCCCCATCATCCCTGGCTGCTGGCCATGCTGGCTGAGGCTGATGGAAGTTGTAGTTTATAAGAGCTGTAAGGCACCAAGTTGGGGAAAGTTAATGAAAAGATCAGGTAACATTAGAAAAGAGAAAATTGAGAGTCAGATGCAGCTGCTCTGGGGGAAAGAGGAACCTGGTTAGAACAGAATGCATGCTGAATTCACATGAGCAAAAGATAGTTCTCATTTTGACTACTGTGCCAGAAACAGAAAGCAAATATACCTTCTGTCTCTGCAATGGACTGGCAAAGTTACAATCTACTGCAAACAGGGACCGATTATACTTTGGAGAGGAAGCAGGGGAGATGAGCCTACAACCATCTCCTTTATGAGCCTGTGTTATTAACTTCTGTCCCCATCACAGCCTGCTGGTTTCCTTCATATTGCAAATAATCATTTGTGCATTTTAATGATGCTGTTTTGTTTTTGTCTGCAATTTCTCATTTTCAGTATTTGGCCAGAGGAGGGGAGGGAGACACGGGAAGGAACATATCCTCCACAATGTCATAATTATAAAATTGGTTTATTAGGCAGCAAGGTACGGATCCTGGGAAATGTGCGGAGAGAGATACTTACTGGGATGAAGGCTATTCTCGAAACAGCTCTTTCGATTTATAGAATTTGTTAAGCACTTGAATGCAGAAATGCAGGTGCCTTATAGAGATTAAAAGGAGACAGTTACTACCTGGAGGCTTACCATTTAAGAAGAGGGAAGGGGCATCGAAACAGAAGGGATAGAGGAAGCAAATCAGTTGAGAAGCAAATGTGTCTTTAAATACCCCTGAAAATGATGTTGGGTGATAAGGGGCAGTAAAGGAAAATGCAGGTAAGCAGGACTAAGGTGGAAATTGTGAAGCTAAAGGGAAGATGGCTGACAGACGAACAAAGAGGATGAGGAGGCAGAGACAGCAAACCGAGAGAAGGCAGGTAGGTTGGAACAAGAGAATGGAGATACTTGAAAGGTAATCAGGAGAAGCTTGAGCTGAGCACTGCAGCAGAGTAGACAAAGCCGGCACTGAGAAGTGAGATAATTAACATGATATGCAGAGAAAATGAGATGCCAACAGAACTCAGATTAAAGGGTCTTGAGAAAAGAAATGGGGAGGTTAACAAGCAAGCATAAAGGTCTGTTTCCAGACAGTATTTCGTGGAGGTCAGTGCAGCGCAGCCTCCTGCTCATTTTTGGTGTCTAGCCAGGGGAGGGAGGAAGACACAGGAAGGAACTCTGTGACTTCCCAACTTCACAGGCACACAGAGCTGGAAGAGGTCTTGAGGGTAATCTAATTAAAGTGGTATCTCGGTTTTCAAACGTAATCCATTCTAGAAGACTGTTGGAGTTCTGAAACATTTAAAAACCAAAAGTTCAATAGCCGAGATCTAGGCCTCAGGATTTTGCACTCAGCGGAAGCCGTGTGGCATATTCGACTTCCGAGGCGTGTTCGAAAACTGAAGCATTTACTTCTGAGTTTACGGCATTCAAAAACTAAAATGTTTGTCAACGGAGACATTCGAAAACCAAGGTACCACTATATCTAGCCCATAATCTAGATACACTGTTTGATGGAAGCTGTTGTCTAAAATGTGGAGGGCACCAGGTTGGCAAAGGCTGATATAGATTTCCTAGTCCAGCCGTTCCCAACTTGGGGTCACCAGATGTTGCTGGACTACAATTCCTTTGTTCCTGACCACTGGCCATGTTGGCTGGGGCTGATGGGAGTTGTTGTTTAACCACATCTGGGGTTGGGAAAGGCTAATCTACTCTATCCCCTAATATCACTGGCAGATGGCATTCCAGATCTTTTTAAATACCTACAGGTGAAGAAGACACCCACCCACTCCTGAGACAGTTCCACTGTTAATCAGCTCCTATCATTAGGATGTTTCCCCTAATGTTTAGCTGAAATCAGCTTCCTTGCACTTTCCTCCCATTGGTTTTAGTCCAGACGACTGGAGCAACAGAGAATGAGCCTGCTTCATCTTGTTGAGTGGGTCATCTTAATGATTCATTACAACTCCAAACTACATTTTATGACACCGTGATTAGGCTTCCTAGCTCAACACGAGGAGTTGCAGTTTGTGTGCTGCTCAGACCAGCTGCTCACTGCAAGCAAACATAGTCATTGGTCTGCAGCTAGGTCTGTGAATGACAACTTTGCCATGATAGCTAAATGGAACCAGCATGTACAAAGGCAGCGTACCTGAATGTCAGGCACTGGGGGACAAGCAACAGGGGAGGCTGCCACTTTCAAACCCCAGCCATGCTTGGCAGCCTCTGGCTGACAACTGTTGGAAAAGGGATATGGAACTAGATGGTTATGTGTTCTGACCCTGCAGGGTTCTTTTATGGCCTTGGGGTTTAGCTACGTGTCATGTTAATGGTGCGATTAGCAATCCTGACACAGGTTTTAAAAAGAATACATTAAAATAATAAAATTAAATGATGTGATGATCATGATCATGTCATGGTGAGTTTAAAAAAAATTAAATACTGGGGTGGTGGATGGGTGGGAATGTGATCGGCATTGCAGTGCATGACATAGCTGCCAAGTTATCCCTTTTTTACAGGGATTTTCCCTTATGCTGAATAGGCTTCCTCGCGAGAAAAGCGAAAACTTGGCAGCTATGAGTGCATGAGGAAGGGAAATTTGAGTCTCTTTGTAAAAATCACTCCCTCCCCTTACATAGCAATTAGCATTGGGGAGGGGAACCTCCCATCAGTGCCAATTAACTCCAATAACAAACTCCAGATTCACTTCTGCAACCAAATACTGATTTTTGTGGGGTTGGGTTAGCAACAGTGGGGGGGAGGCAGCAGGGGCAAGGGGGTGCTTATATTAATGCATGCTATGAATTGTTCCACTCACCCTCAAATGGTCTGCACTTAAGAGGTTTTACCCTCCTACACAGCTGGTCTGCTATGGGTAGCTGCAAGTAAGAATGGGCTGCTAATTTGAGTTAAAAAGCCCTGTTTCCTCTCATCCTGCCCCCTGTCTGAGAGCTGATCAAAGTTTGCTGCCCACCTCCAATTGCGCTGCAGAACCCAACAGGGTGCATAACTTTCTGCGGTTCGCAGCTATACGATATACACTCACAGCATGAACCTCTCCTGAGTTCTTTGGGGTTGAACGAGGTTGCAAGTCTCATGGCAGTGAGTGGAGAACACAGCTCCAAGGGCAGTGGGCTGGTTGCCTTGGTTAGGTGTGGCTGAGATCTGTCCTCTCCGATTCATCAGGTCTCCTATCTCCCGAGAGAAACTATAGATAACGACATGCCTGGATTATCCACCTTAAACTGGCCAAGCTGCTGAAATTCTGATCTTGTCAGTGAGAGCATGGAATTTAACAAGGATGGTTTTAAAAGGTCAAGCAACACATAGAAGAATCAAACACACAGGTCCAGATTATTTAGGGGTGGGGCTGACTAGGCATTGACATTTCAGAGATAAAAAATTAAGTGCCACGCTAGGGAAAAAAACCTCTGCATGTGATCAGGGAAACTCCTTTTCATTGGCTCTTCTTCTAGTCCCAGTGCTAAGCTTTATCTCAAACTTAATCCTACATTCTGCATCTAATCTGGATAGGGTTCCTGCATGGCAGTCATAAGGCTTCTTGGAACAGAGTGTGGCTTCCTTGGATCTGACTGGGCAAAATAGAGTGAAAACTCAAACAAGCTCAATAAACTGGGCAGCTGAGCACATAAGCACAGAATTAAATTCAGTAAGGGAGGGACTGAGGCATTTTCTCTCTTGCCATTAAAATAGTGGTGTGCATTTTTTGCCTCTGTAATATCATTTGAATACAAACATTATTTGGGCCAGGCTTCATGCCTGCTGGGCATAGTCCCATCTTAAGGCATGGTACTGGCTACAACATTTGACAAGGGCAATGCAACTGCTCCTTAGCTGTCCTGTGGTTTGCTCAGGGAAGGCAAAAAGCTCCCCATGGTAAATGCAGAGGCTCACAACCCATCTAGTAGAAGAAGAAGAGTTTGGACTTGATATCTCGCCTTTCACTCCCCTTAAGGAGTCTCAAAGCAGCTAACAATCTCCTTTCCCTTCCTCCCCTACAACAAACACTCTGTAAGGTGAGTGAGGCTGAGAGACTTCAGTGATTTGTGACTAGCCCAAGGTCACCCAGCAGCTGCGTATGGAGGAGCAGGGAATCAAACCCGGTTCACCAGATTACGAGTCCACCATTCTTAACCACTACACCACGCTGACTCTCTCTACCTATTGGAGTTTTAAGCAGGAAGTGCCAGAGAGCTGGCCTCAGGGATGTGCCAGTCAAGTGCTGCAGAAACATCACATTCTAATTCTTCCATGCATAAAATGCATGTTTTGTTTCAAAACAGCCTTCTTCTGCTTTCCATTCTGATTCAGAACCCATTTCTTCACACATGGGCACAAATAACTAGTGAAAGACTCAAATATTCTTTTAATGTCATGGGTGCAAATAACCTTGCACTAAGAAAAGGACGAATGGGTGGAGAATAACTGATCAGAGCAAGGTTTAGGGTAGGGCTGGGGAAACCAGAGGCCAAGAAGCCTCATGTGGCCCTCCAAGCCTATCTGTCCTTTGGGACTGTCTCTGAGCTACACTGCTGCCAAGACCACAGATGTCACTGCCCATGTTCACTTGAACAGTAAAAAAATGCTTCTTGCTTGCCTGGTTAAAGAATGAAGAGAATGGGGTGGTGTGAAATGCATGGAGACCTCTGACTTCTGTATGGCTGAAATGTAGATAGTTCATAGTTTTTCCTGGTAAGGGAGCTAATGGCTTATCTGTAAGGACAGATTCACCCTACAGACCAGGTTTCATTTATTGACCAGATAATGCTCCATGCTGCGATTTTAGGTGGCTCACCATGCAAGGCAACCGTTTTCCAGATCTGTGGGTTCCTGGTTCTAGCCCCAGTACCTGCTGATACAAGACAGGTAGCTGAGCAGAAGATCTACTGCACCAGCAACATCTAAGCAGCATGTATTGAGTTTCACAGCTGGCCTTTATCCAGCCAGCCATTTTTCTGGCTTATTCAAGACCCCAATTCTGGGTATTGTTAGCTCAAGGGCATTTAGCAGGACAGGAACCCAGGATTCAGCAGGATTTGAGCTGGGGACTCTTCCTTGGTAAGTATCCTGAGCTTTCTACCCACAGTGTACTGAATGATCCTGACCCCAACATGCAATGGGGCCTGCAATGGAATCCTGCTCTTTGATGAGACTCAGATCTATGCTGAGGTGCAACTTGGGTCTCAATGGTTCAGCATCCTCTTCTGAGAGACAATATCTTATTGGAGTTGGACTGCACATGCAGCAGAATGAACTGGTAAGAATACTGGTAGAGTGGGCCATACCATTTCAGCCTCCAGGTGGAGCATTCCCTTATGCAAAAACAACCCAGTGCCATCAAGGAAAGGGGTGCTTGCATAGCCATGCATCTTCTCTGCTCTGCTGGTGTCTATTTGTAGGGAGCTTTGTTTACAATGGGTAGCATTAAAGAATCTCACCCCTCACTTGCAGTTTGAAGTGGTACAACCCTTCTTCCACTTCAGTTATTTGATCCTGCAAGTTTTCTGGATCCATAACAGCCCAAGGCAGAACACAGCAGCAAATCACAGGGCTTGGCAGAGGGGGTGTGGGCAGTCAACTAATTCATAAAGGGTTTGATTATCAGGCTTGCTATATTTTGGATGCGTGTGTCTGCCTCTTCCAACCAGCCAAAGTAAAATCTATCTAAAAGATTCCAAGGCTTGTCAATTTCCAGATAGTTGAAATATGAGCAGTGACTAGGTCAATTGCAGAATAAATGAAAATGTAATATATGTGCCGTTGAATTTCTTTGTGAAAATGAGTCGCTCGCTCAGTTTTAGCCCGTTTAACATAATTGCCCAATTTAGTTCATTAGCCCTGTTTCTACCTAATTGAGGTGGAACGGTATGGAGCTTTCTGAAGCGATTTAGACTCTGCTCCCTGCCCCCTTATTTCAGCAGAATTAGTCCAAGTGCTTATTAAAATGAGACGGTGGTAACGTCATGTCCAGAAGGCACTTGCCTGCAGCATTTGTGGGGCCAACAGCCACTCCCTACCAAGGAGTCTGTGGCTTTAATCAGAGACCTTATGGACTGAGGCTAGTGAGCTACTTGGGGATGCATCAGCTCAGGCCTCCAAGCCCCCTTCAAGGAACAGGGTGGGTGTGAGTGTGACTAGATTCAGATTACATGTCTAGATTATAAGCCTAGATTCAGGGAGACTGAGTCAAGCCCAACCACTTTCTTGACATGCTAGTTTTCTAAATGCAGGGCTTTACCCCACATGGAAGCACCCCATCCACAGAGCCCCCACCTACCATCTGAAATGGTACCATTCATTTCACAGGTTTACCTCATCAGCTGTTTCAAAACATCCAGACCTTGCACAGAACAATTTCCAATTGATGAATACATCCAGCTGCAACCCGCTTACAGCAAAGGGGAAATAAGGCAAAATCATTTGCTGCTGGGTGATTCACCCAGTTCTGTTAATTAAATGACTCATCCAATTCCCCTTGCTTTTATTGCCCCAATGGCTCATGCCTTGGACATGGGAGGTTAATACTAGCCCTAATCATCCAGAGGAAATAATAGATTTTGTAATGATGGCCGGCAACCTCGAGCAGCAGTTTTATGAAATGAAATGGTGTGCATGTGTATATGTTAGGAAGAGAGTGCTATTCAAAGGAACTTAAAGCAGGAGAGCACACAGACACTGTCTTTTCAGTGGAAAATCTTTGTGGGAGGAAGGGGGAGGAAGAAAAAGAGATTTTATCAATGACAAATTTTCCTGAAGACATCAAAGTGATCTTCCCACTTCTCTCCCCCACCTCCTTATCGCAACAGGGGCTGCTTCTCCGCTTCAACTTCAGTCCAGGGGCAGCTCATTCTGGCCAGCAAGCAAGCTACCTCCTCGCTACTTGATGTTTTGCAGAAAACTAGATGGCTGAAAGATGAATTGCCAAAAGGTCCCAGTGGTCAGAGGGGGCAGGTTGATACTGTCAAAGCAAGAAAGGGACATTCTAAGGAACAGGGCCTGGTTGAGCTCTTCACCTCTACAAAGTCATGTTGGATGAAAGGCAGTGTTCAGAACTTGATATAGGCCACAGAATATGAAGGTAAGTCGATTTTGTTAAAAGTGGAATTCAAGACAATTTCAGCCTGCCTTCTCTCTCTCTCTCTCTCTCTCTCTCTCTCTCTCTCTCTCTCTCTCTCTCTCTCTCTCTCTCTCTCTCTCTTTCCTCTCTGGGCGAAAAAATGTGCCCAGACATAACTTGGGCCGGGGGGGGGGGGGACTGGAGACTTCAAAAGCGTTTATTGCACAGCCTGAATACATATTTTGCATGGTGAAGAATTATATGGAACTGTAAGGAAGTGGGTGCAAGTTCTATCTCTGCTATACTGGAACCTGGGATACAAAGGGAGTGATGCTTCAGCAAAGAAAAGAAAAACAAAGCTAATGCTATTCTAGACTGCATCAACAGAAGTTTAATGTCCAGATAAAGGGAAGTAATAGCCCTGCTCTACTCTGCCTTGGTCAGACCACACCTGGAATACTGTGTCCAGTTCTGGGTGCCACAATTTAAGAAGGATATTGACAAGTTGGAACGTGTGCAGAGGAATGCGATCAAGGGTCTGGAAAACAAAGCCTTATGAAGAATGGCTGAGGGATTTTATGATAGCCATTTTCAAATATCTACAGGCCTGTTACATGGAGGGTGGGCAAGCTTTTTTTCCCCTCCTGCTCCAGAGGGTAGGACCAGAACCAATGCATCCAAGTCACAAGATAGTAGATTCCAACTAAACATCAGGAAGAACTTTCTGACAGGAAGGTGGCTGGCTCTTATTCCTTGGAGGCTTTTAAGTGGAGGTTGGATGATCATCTGTCATATGCTTTAGTTGAGATTCCTGCACTGCAGGGGGTTGGACTAGATCAGGGGTTGGCAAGGTTTACCTCACCTGGGCCGGTTGACTCCCGCGGAGATTGCTCTGTGGGCCGGATTGCGTCTGTGCAAATGTGATTTCCGGCATCTGCATCTGCGCAGACGCAATTTCCAGCACCGTGGAAGTGAGTCCGTGCTGTGTCAGTTTAGCACAGTGTGTGGCAATTCGCTGAGTGGGCGGCTTGGTTCGGGGGGTTTAAACGACCCGAATCGGCCGCTTGTGGCCTATGGCACAGGTTGCTTACACCTGAACTAGATTATCCTTGGGGTCCCTTCCAACTCCGCAATTCTATGATTCTAAGGTGTCAGGAAAGGGCCTTCACTCGGGGCCTGTAGCAGGCAACCTCCAGGCCCCTTATCTCCTGCATCAGTGGTACTCCAGACAGACAGACAGGTTTCCAAAGGTCAATGGTGCATTCTAGTTCTGAGTGCTGTCAGCTGCTCAATGGAGAGACACAAAGACCTTAAAGAAACCCTCTTTCTCTGAGGCTAGTCTGAACAACTGACCTATTACCGTATGTAACAATACAGGCTCTGGCTGCATTCATGTGGGAGTTTATTCCATTTTCCTGATGTTTCCCTAACTGTTAATTTCTGAATTACACCTGAGCTTTCGCACAACATAAAACCCACTTCAGATAAACTAATGGAATGCTGTGCATATTTAGTGCTCATTTCAGTGTTATTTGTTTCCGGGGGGGGGGGACTGCCTACAGCCTCCATAACCCCCAAAATGATGTGGAGTAAAGTGATAAATTTTGGGATGAAATATCAGCATCCAGTTCTTTACTGCTGCTTTCATGGGGGAATAGAAGCACACATTTTTGGAAGGGGTGGGGGAGTAGCAATGTTGTCCAATGACATCTGTTGTTGTGTCACACCATGCCCATTTCTGTGAATGAAATTTAGCATGCCATGGCAGTATATTGATCAGAAAGTCGCAGTTCCATAATGAATCAGGTTAGTAAATGGGACAGATATGCTAGCACTATAACAAACTAACACAATATTCCCCACGTCTGAATGTACTCTGCCTTTACTTATCCTGAGACCCACTGCATCCAGGCCCAGCTCTAAGGTGCAGCCCCGGTGGCGTGGGGTGCCAGGCAGGGGGGGGGCGCTGCGAGGGCGGGGGCACCAGAGCAATCTCTGCGCCTCAGCACCAGGGCGCCCGACCTGCCTGAGATGGCCCTGACTGCATCTATCCTGTCCAATATTTGCCCTCTAACTTGTCTGTGACTATAGCTCCTGCTTCTGATTCTGTTTCCCTGATCTGCTACCTAATCTCCAGCTTGTGCATTGCTCAAGTCTCCTGTCACTGGAAGCCAAACCGGAGGCTACAGTGTCACCAGGTGAGGTGCCAAATCAGATTCCCAGCTCTGAGTCTGATGCTGGTTTTTCAGGGTCCTCTGAGTCCAAGGCTGCCAGGTGAGAGCCCACTGAATTAGACTCTCCAGCACCAGTGTTTGAAATGAATATTTTAGGCTGTCTTCTAAATCACTGGTGCATTTTTTCCTATAGTAAGTGGCATATAAACTTTGCTAAATAAATAAAATAAAAAATTTAGGGGAGGCAGTGTGGTGAAAAAGAAGACACATTTAATATTAAACGTGTCTTCTTTTTTACCACATTGCCTCCCCTCTCTTCTGTAAATCCCTTTTGGGGGCTCCCTGCCCACTCCCACAGCCTGCACAAACTTCTTGCCCTTGCTTTCAACTCACCCACAGCCCTGCCCCTCATTGTCTCACTGTCCTTATTTCCCCAAAACATCCCTCCCTGAAACCTTCTCTAGTCCAGTTCCACCACTGTGGCCATCCAATGTACTCTTGCTACCTGAAGCGACTCTGCCCGTTTCCCTTTGCTTCTTATACATGAAATTGCCTCCAATCATACTTCTGTGTGACCACTTCCCTCATTGCCTTTCCTTTCCACAAAAGGCAAAAAAAAATCTTTTGATCATCCCTTATTAGTGCAGCTCCCATCACTTACCTAAGGGCAAAAGGTCCATGGGTTGTTGTTGTTTTTTAAGTGGATTTTAAAGTGGATTTGCTGTATCAGAGCAACAGAGTGCTTTAATTCACTTTAATTGTGCAAATTGAAATGCCTGGTATGCAACTGAATCCCTCCTGGAAAATACTGAGAACCAGAAGGCAACCAAAGTATTATTTACTTGACATCCTAAAGTATACATTCTTGGCTTACCTATGCCTCCAGTTTCTACCTTCCTGTGTGTCTATTTTAGACTGGAAGCCTGTTGGGGGTGGGGATCTGCCATACCTGCTCTTTGTAATGCTCCATCAACATGGATAGTTCTCTATTAATAATGATAAAAAATAACAATCTAAATATACTGTTCAGCCATCCATCCATAGTATTGACAGAACGTTTTCTACAAGTTCCTGGTTCTTTTAAATAAATTATCCCTATGACTGCTCTCATATGGGAGTCTTCTGTATTCTATTCTTATTGTTACCATTTATACATGTCAACAATGTACATGTATAAATGTACACAATGTAACAACAAATGGACATGTCCCTGCCCCAAGGTGTATGCAATATAAAAATTGACAGAGGAGATGAGGATAGAGCGGATGGTAAACATGGGGAAAAGATACATTCAGTTCAGGTATGTACTTTGGCTGCAATTCAGGGGTGCCGGAGGTGGCTCCCCACTTGTGGAATGGTCTCCCCAGGAAAGCTCATCTGGTGCCTCTGTTAAATATCTTTAGGCGCCAGGCAAAACTGATTCTTTTCTACCAAGCCTTTGGCTAAACTTCTGAGTATAGGATTGCACTGTTCTACTTCTGTACAGGATTACACTGTTAGAATTAGTTTCAGTTGAGGAAGGCTAACCGGTACTTGAAGGCAAAACCCTTCTGTAAATTATGTATCAGGTGGGAAATGAACAGACCTGAATTTTTCATGCTGCTCGCCCCTTTAAGAGCAAAGGCTTGATCTGTCCTCCCCAAGACATTGGGATCCTAAAATATGCTGGATTGGAAAACAATTTGTATAGCAATTTTTGAAATTCGAATTAAAAATATAAAACTTTAAAATTTAGATTTCGAAAATTCCACATCCCAAACAGCTAAATCTCAAACCTAAAACCACCCGACGTCCATGAGCAGGAATGTTTGCTAAAAACTGGATAGTGTTAACTTTAATTGGAATGTTTTGCCCAAAATATTGAATCTGCTGGCAAAACTCCCCCTCTTTTAAATTTAATCACTGCAATGCGTTGCACCAAGGCAAGCCTCTCTCCTTCCTGGGCTCTGCACTCACAGCACGGTGCCACGCGATAAGCATGTTGCATATCCCGTTTGCCTGGCTTTTAATTAAGCTGTCAGGCTGAAACAGAAATATCTCCTGGGAGGTGAGCAAGCGCTTCATGGCCATTTAATTTTTGTTTAGGATTTAAAACTCAAGCCTGTCCTGGTTGAAATTAACAAGAAGATTCCTGCTCACTGTCACTCTCAGTGATGAGATACTAATCACACGCCTTAATGAGAATGAAGAGTGTGGGGAGGCGGGGGAAAGAGAGAGAATCAAAGAGCTACATTTCACAGTATGATGTGGTTTCATTTCATTTCTTAGAGTTGTGAGGTTGCAGCAGGACTTGGGACCAAACTAGCAACTCTCCGCTTGAAGATGTGTTCTGTGTTGGGCTTAATCTGGGGCAAATTTACCACTGAAACCCATTTTCAGTGATGGAGCTCAGCCCTGAAACCTGAGGATTTTTTATTAGGGCCCGTGGCTGCTCAACTTAGGAACACTTTTTTAATGCATTAATTGAAATGTGTGCAGTAATAATAATAATAATAATAATAATAATAATAATAATAATAATAATCACGTGTAGAGAGCAGTTCCTTTCCACTTAGGGAATCATGGACGATGGTCACATCCACATCATACATTTAAAGTACTCTGACACCACTTTAACAGTTGTGGAGAATCCTGGGAATGGTAGTTCAGGGAACTGTAGGTCTGTGAGGTCAGCAGCTTTAAGAAACTACAATTCCCAAGATTTTGGGGAGAACTCACAACTGTTAAAGTGGTGTAAGAGTGATGTAGATGTGTGGCGTGGATGTGACAAGTGAGTTGCAGGCAGACACCTCTGAAATGAAGCAATGTTCCTTCTTGGATTGCCAAGTGTGCTACGCTACTCCTTTATTTGAAGGACCTTCAAACAACAATCCTTTGTCCAGTCTAAATCTGCCTTAAAGATAAAAAAGGAAGTCTGAATCTACTGAAGCGGCATTTCAACTGTTAAAACCTGGGTAGCAGACTGAGCAGAAACACAGCAAGACATCTGATCACAGCCTCCCATGCCATGGCAAGATATATTGCATTTCAATTTAAATTGTTGCAACTACTTCTTAATATGCATCTATACATATAAGCTTGGATGTGCAAAACTTATGCAGATCTGTATCCTCTGTTCTTTTGGGGGGTTTGGAAAAAGATTAAGTGGCCACCCTACCACCTTCCCTTGCTTTCCTTGCTAGTTATTATTAAAGCATCAGGCTTGCTGCAGTTTTTGTTATCTGTGTCCTGTAGGTTACATGATGCATTGACAGGCTATAAATTGATGAGTCGACAAGTGGGAGTGAGGAGATCATACACCACAAAGACACAAATCATGACATGAGAAGTTTACTCCCTTCTTCCCTGCAACTTCACTTCATGAGCACATGGGCTGAGGGATTCATCTGAAGAAAAAATGTCTGCCAAACACTAGAATTCTGGAAAAGATTATGTTACTCACAAATATGTGTTTAAAAGCCCTAATTTGTCTGTTTATTAAATGAAAAGCAGTCTCTGGGGAACCCAGCAACCCATTTACTGAGCATTCATCCTGATTTGTGTACTACAGGAAGGTGAGACAGCACCAGCTATTTATTGCACATTTGTCCTGATTTGGTTGTGGGAGGTTAGATTATGTGGCATTGAGCAAGTGTTAACCCACACTTTCCATAGCATTTTCCATCACTTTCCTTATCACAAAAAAAATCTGGTCTTTGGGGGAAGTAGACCAGTTGCATTCCCAAACAATGCAATTGTGCAACTGGAATTTGCCTGTAAGAGCTCATCCACACTTCCGTTTGCCCTGCAGGTTTCCTCTGGCAAAACCTGTAGATTGTTGATAAATCAGAAAAAATGGCAACTGGGTTTTCTGCAGATTGCCATTTGTTCCAATTTAGTGCTAAATAGAAGGTTTTCCAAGGGAAAGCAGTGGTGCAAAGGCAAAACTGCTAGGGCATGGGATAAGCAGAGGTGTGGATGTGCTCTTACAAGCAAATTCAGGTTGCATAATTATAATTGTTTGGGAGTGAAATAAATCTACTTCCTCAAAACACGGGACTTTTTGTGATAAGGAAAGCAACGGAAAATGACCAAATCCCACTCAAAGGTGTCCTATGACTGTGAATGAAGACTTATTGGGGGTGGGGAGGTGATACTTAACTTTTTCCCTACCACAATTTACTTAATTGCCTTATTTCTGATGGGTGAGAAGACTGTGGGGAGTGGAGGAGATTCCTTTTCTTAGGTATGACTGCTCACAAGGCCCAGAATTCTACTAGTGCATTCCTTTCCCCCTCTGTCTAGATCTTGGCAGCTCAAAGCCTGAGTTCTGACTGAATAACTGCATCTTTTTGTTTGCATGGCCAATTACGGCCAAATTAATGAAGCATCAAGTGGGAAGAACACAACTTGCTCTCTCGCCATAGTAGCTGATCGATGCGCTCAGACTGCATATTTCTTTAGATTTTAGCCCCATTAAAAGTCAGTGGGACTTGCTTCATGTTGAGTGTCTATCTGAATTGAGCTCAGGTAAGTCACAAACTCCATGCCTCTCCTAGGCAGCCCCAATGTAGTCATGAAATGGCCACCGCTCAATATACACAGCCACAAAGCCCAACAAGGCACCCTCCAGCAGAGGTGGATTTAGGGGAGTGTGGCTGCTTCAGTCGCACTGGGTGCAGAGCTGCAGGGGTGCCGCAGGGGGCACCATAACTATGATGTAGAATGGAAGGTGAGAGGCAGGGAGTGCCAGATTTTGGTGTTGCATAGGGCACTGCTGAAATTTGAGACCCCACGGTTCCGCCCGATCTTGCTGGATTACAACTCCGATCATCCCTGACTGTTGGTTGGAGAGTTGGCACAGTTTGGGGCTGAGCAGGATTTTTTGGAGGTTAGTGGGTGGCCCTCCTTGAGCACACTCACCTCTTCTTCCCTGCCACTGTTACCACTCTCCATTCCCTTTCTCCCTCTCTGGGTGCAATCTGCACTACCTCTCAGATAAAGGGAGTGAGAACAAAGCATGCAGAAGTTACTGCTCCTCTCCCCACTCACTGCTTGCTCATGCAGAGAAGCCAGGTGAACAGGGAGGAAGAGCAACAACAACAGGGGAAAAGGCTCCACGGATTGGCAGAGCCCTTGGCCCCATAATGTGGGTTGGTCCTCGGCAGCTGCCCATTGATGCCAACCTCCGACACCAGCCCCAGTTTAAAGGCCAAGGCGAGGGAATATCTGAAAGAGTCTGAACTTCCTGCTGGCTGCCTTTTGGAACTTCTGATGTGAATTCAATACCTGACAGTTGGCAAAGAAGTGCCTGCAAATCCAATGCATCTGGCTTTGTGTGTTCTGCAGGCTTTTCATGCCTCCTTCCAATTAAGTTCCCCGTTAATCTACTCAGCCATTATTATATTCAGAAAAGAAAAGCACAATTAAGGTGGTTTGAACAATGCAAATGAAAGGTGGGGGGGACATCCCCTAGCCCTTGCAGCAGGGAAGCGAGGCAAAATGCCTAGGGTGATGCTGCAATGGCAAGCCATGACATACACCACATTTAAATAACGCCTCCCCCCCCCAATTTATTTATTGATTTTATAAAACTGAGAAAACACATATAAAACACAGAAATACAAAAAAAATCACTTAAAACACAAAAATACAAAATACAAAAAGAAAAAAACAACTACCATATTTATCACTCATGTATCCTAACATTGTTGACATTGTTGACTTCTTCAAGTCCTCAAGTCCCTCCTTTCTGCTTTTCATTTCCTTAGTAATTTCTATATCATACTTCAATCATCTTATTACCTTAACTAACAAAAATTCACCTCATATTAATTCTATAACAACATTCAATTATTATTTTACCCTTATATCTAAATCTTAATATACTACAATACCTCTACAAATCCTCCTCTACAAGCTCCCTGTACCTCCGAATCTTATCTTAAACATTTCCAATATTGGAATTATTTCTTAAATAAACTTTAAATTTCTTCCAATCTTTTTCCACCGACTCCTCCCTCTGGTCACGAAGTCTCCCAGTCAGTTCGGCCAGCTCCATAAATTCAATCATCTTCATCTGCCTAAAAAACGCCTTTAAATAGGTGTGTATGGAAACTGTAGCTAGATGATTCTGGACCCAGAACAGCTGGAATGAAATGGGAGCAGAGGAGGAGGAGGGGGAGGAGTCAAGAGAGATTCTCCCAGCTTAGATTTCCTTCCGAAAGCTCTCTTAAAACAGATTTTTGCTTTGTATTTTTACCCCCAACTATCTCAGTTATGGATGCTGTTCTGTGATTTGGGGCTTTAGGGCACAACCCTATATCTAAGACTTGCTGTAGTGGGATTTCTGCTAAGGTGTGGTGGAAGCCTCGCTACACCAGCAGAACCTGAGATGCAACAGCATTGAAACAAGGCAGGGGGAACCCTCCACTGATGAAGATATGTCAGCACTGCAGGACAGCCAGAATGGAGTGGACTCATGGAAAGGTAGCAGAGAAGAGCAGCATAGTTATGTCACATGCCCTGTATTCCCCAGTTGATGGTGGAATTTGACAACAGCCCCAGAGTTGAAACAAGACTTTTTCATCTCATCAAGCTCATTGAGAGGGAGAAAATATTAAGACAGCTGCCCTCTTGTTGACAGCTACCCAACGCAAGCCACCATGACAAAGCGTACATTATGGTGGAACTCAACATCCATTAACAGCAATATTAAACAATAGTAATAATAACAACTATCATTATGAAATTTATATACTTCTTACATGCCCAAATGCCTTCTAAGCAGTTTACAAGTCTAATCACAGCACACCACCAAACCCCACATAGTGAGACCCACAGGGCACGTGGCTTATGGGACTTTGCCCTCAGAGTCTACATATAAAAGGAGAAACTTTGATGGTGGGAGATAGAGAGGAAAGACCCGTTTCTTCTCCTCCACCCCACCCTCCATTTCCGGGTGGCCATTTGTTTTCCCCGCTATGGTGAGATATACTGTATTTTTATGTGAATTCTAGAAATTATTTGTACGCCTCTATCTATACATATAAATTAGCATGTGCAGATTTCATTCAAATCTTCTCAACTTTTGGGGTGCTGCATTTCTTCTTCTTCTTCTTCTTCTTCTTCTTCTTCTTCTTCTTCTTCTTCTTCTGATGTGCAAGTGTTCCCCTGACATTTACATAGTCTTAATCTGACCCGGGGGTGAATAAACTTTGGATTTGGGGGATCAACTTTGTTTACTAGAAGTCCTTGGGAGTTCTGTCACCTAGAGCAGCCTTCCCCAACCTGGTGCTCTCCAGATGTTTTGGATTGCAAGACCCATCATCCCTGACCATTGCCCATGTTGGGTGGGGCTCTTGGGAGTTGGAGTTCAAAACAAGGTGTGGAAAGGCTGACCTAAATACAGGTGCAAAATAAAATTAATTGGTTGATGGCAGATAAAATTAAGGCGCAAGGTGCCTCAGAACATACACACCACTCTGAAATCTGATTTCAGTCCCAGAACGAGTTCATTTTCCCTTTCACATGAAGATCTACTCCTGGTTTTCCTCCTAGCTTCCTTTCTTCAGAAGTTTAATTTAGGGAGTAAATATCTCCTTCATTGTCACAACTCTTAAGCAACTGGAAGTCAGAAACGTTTGTTGATGTACCGTGTATCACCCAGATCCTTAGATCAAGATCTACCTCCCCCCCCCCCCCGCTCCGGCATCCCTGGCAGGTCTCCTTTCCAGCATTCTGGACCAGCCTGTTCCATAAGGGCAAATGAAGCACTGCCCCATCAACCTCAGTCCGCCCACAGTCAGCCCTCACCTGCCTGCCTTTCTAATTAACAACAGTCCAGGTGGACTGATCCGGCTTGTCAGCTTCCCCCTCTGCTTTAGTCTCAGTGCTGCCCTTTGAGAACTCAGCAAGGAGAAGAACAGGGACAAAACCAGAATGAGTTGGTTCTGCCTGCCATTGGCTCTGGCTCTACCTGATGTTGGAGTCCCTGCCTTCTCCACTGCTCTAGAGTCAGGAAGGTCCTCGGAGTACCTGACCCTACCGCAGGCAATTAGGCATTGAGTTTATATAGTCTGCATAACTTACTTTGTTGTTTGAAAGATTTGCAAGCAGCTTTTTTTAAAGGGGTTGGTGGAACCAGTAGACCTCCAGCTGTAGCTGGACTACCTCTCCCACCATCCCTGACTACTGACCATGATAGGTGGGGCAGATGAGAGCTGGAGTGCGACAACATCTGAAGGGCAGCAAGCTCTCCATTCCACGTGTTAAAAGTAACCTTATACTGAGTCAGACACAATGATTTATCATGGCTATTCCTGTCAACAGGCCTTGCTACTCAAACCTCAGAAGTGGAACGGCTTGAAGGTGAAAGCTGTCCTCACCACACCACCCGCACTGAAGCATGCCAGGTGTTTTAATTCATTAAACTCTAAGGAAGTCCAGGACAAAACATGCATGGAAGAATCTGCATTATTAGCAGCGAAAGAAGAGCTTCGCTCAGGGTGTTTTATCTCCCTGGCGAAACACTCTGAGACTGGGCTAATGAGGCAGTGACATGTCGACAGAGCGATGGGAAAGGTGACATGCAGAGAGCCAGAGACATCAAACAGGTCAGCAGAAGACAGGGAAGGACCACAAGTTCATCTGACGCACACTCCCTGCCCAGAAGCAAGACCACCCACCCGCTACTGATCTCCCTGCACAGATTAAGCTGTATTGATAATCCAATTACCCAAAATGCCACAGGCACAGAGTGGGTGTATTGAAAAAAAGTTGTGGTGTTTGGATAGATAGATAGATAGATAGATAGATAGATAGATAGATAGATAGATTCCTCCCTCCAAGTTTTGAAAAAGTTTGGCTATCAAGGGCTATTCACCAAGAAGTGGCAAAACTTTCCATCCCTCTAGACCAGGGATAGGGAACCTGATGCCCGACAGAGATTGCCAGACTCTAATTCAACCTCAAACAGCATGGCCAGTGGTCCAGGATGGTGGCCGTTGTAGTCCAATAACACCTGGAAGGCCACAGGTTCTGCACCACAGCTGTAGACAGTGGTAGTCACAGAATCTCATTCAGGGTGCCTTCCCTGCAGGTTGCTTTCCCATTGAGGCTTATTTCTTGGTGGTCAAACAGTCGGTTATTTATTATATTTATTGAAATATGTCAAATTTGGATCTCTGCATGTGTTTTGTATTTCTATATGCGTTCAATTGTGGTAGCCTGCTGCTCTAAGCAATAAAGATTTGCCTGGCCCTCCACAGTGAATCAAGCCCCGCCCTTAGCAAACAAAATAGAGCATTACAAAGAGCACAGTGGATCAGCCTCTCACTCTATATTCATCCTCCTCTGTTGGTCTTGGAAACCTGCCTAGAAGGAAGGGGCGGGGGGGGGGAGAGACAACCCCAAACATTTCTACCATGTAAGCTGAGGCTGCAAACCCGGTAACATTCACTGGATTGAGGTGTCATGGTCTAAAACTTAATCTACCAACAAGAAACGTAGTCTACCATAAAAGCAACAGCGCCAGTGGCAGATATACAAAACCACGGGCGCCCCGTGGGATGATTTAATGTTCTACAAACAAGGAAGCGGCAAGCCTGTGCTCTGCCACAATGCGCGGGGTGACAAGGGCCATGATTACACTGCAGCCAGCCAGGCGGAGAAACACACAAAATGCACGTCCAACTGCAACAAGCAAGGCCCCTTGTTTTCTAAAGAGCTAAATGCAGTTCTTGGAACTAATACGAGGAGGTTGTGTTTCTGATGTGGGGGCTATGAGGACGCAGGAAGGAAATACAGCACTAGGCTGGATTCGCTGAACCAAGTGCAAAATTGTACTGTGATGACTACCCAATATCTCAACCAATATTTCCATGTTTCTCAATACTGTATATTTTCTTAAGGCCAGAACGTTTTCCCTTAAAGTGGAGAACATATTTCAGTGCAAGGGCCTCACTCTCTTGTGATCAGCCTTCTTGGGGTGTATTTGTGCATGCCAGTGGTGGGTGGAGCCATGGGCCACATTCACCCCATACTTTAAAGCACAGATATCACTTTCAGCAGCCATGGCTTCCCCCAAATGGTTCTGGGAGCTGTAGCTTGTTACGGATTAGGAGAGTTGTTAGGACACACAAACCCCCTTTCCCCTCCCAGAACTGCAGTTCCCAGAGGGGTTTAACACTCAATCCCTTGTCATAGGGAACTCTGGGAATTGTAGCTCTGGGAGGGGAATAGAGGATCTCCTGAGCTCCTTGGGGGAAACAATAGAAAATGTGTACTGCTTCTGCACAAGGAAGTTGCACAGAATTCCCCATTCATGACATATTTACTTCCACTTGGTAAAACTAGGGCAGGGTGTGAATTTTTATTAAGACTAGTAAATTATTGCTATTATTGTTATTACTACTATGTTCTGGTAAAAAGCCCTCCCAGGGAAGCTTGCATAAGAATGTAACAGGAATACATAGGAAGAGTCTGACTAATGGTCCATTTAGCTCAATATTGCCTACACTGATTGGCAGCAGCTTCCCAGGGTTTCAGGCAGGGAGCATTCCCAGCCCTACCTGGAGATGCCAGGGATCGATCGCACTGGGACCTTCTGCATGCAAAGCAAATGCTCTACCACTGAGCTACAATCCTTAGGAAAATACAATATCAGTAACGTGCTGTCACTTAGTACAGTAGTTAGAAAGTCCAGCACCAAACAGTCCACAAAATTTCCATAAGGGTGGTCATGCTAGCCTGCTTCAGCAAAAATAAGGCTCCTTAAAGGTAAATTGTACAATCCTGCACATTTATGCCTGGGAGCAAATGCCGCTGAACTCGGGAGCTTACTTCTGAGCAGACATACATAGGATTGCGCTGTAACAAATGTATTATGGCATAAAAAAATTGTGGACAATATCTGACCACGTGGATTGCCCACTTACTATATCTGATTACATGGATTGCGGTCCACAAATGTCGATGCCATAATAAACTGCAGTCCATAAAATGTCTCTGTGTGGCCATCTTTTACCCAGATGATGAGACTGAATGAAAGGAGAACTTATTTATGATGAGGAGAGCTGCTGTGGTTTATATGAAATAGAAACTGCATTTATGAGCGAAATACCAATATTGATGTTTCCAGAGACATTTCTAAAGTGCGAGAGATTAACGCCTTCTAGATCAATAGGAATATATGCAGCGTCGGGGCTTTGCTCTGTTGAGTTGTGGTGTGTGGATTTGAAAGCAAACAGGAAAAGTGGCCAGACATGTTTGCCCTCGTTTCTCCCACCTCCCACTTCCAGAACAGTTAAAGAGCTTAGCCAAGTTGCCCCTGCAAAGCACACCCCCAGCCACATTCTCTCTCATCATCTACACAGACGCAGCTCTATATCAGACACATTTGTGGAATAGGCTGCATATGCACCATACTTTTAAAGCGCAGCCTCAAAGAATCCAAGGAATTGTAGTTTGTTAAGTGTGCTGGGAATTGTAGGTTTGTGATGGGTAAACTACACTTCCCAAGATTCTTTTTGAGGGAGTGCTGTGCTTTAGATGTACAGCATGTGCACAACCACAGATGGAGAAGGATCCTTGCATGTGGGCGGGGGAAAGTAGGCTTCCTAATAACAGAAAGCAGGACAATTAATATATCATGAAATGTAAAAACTATACAAAAATCACAATATACTGTTATCAAATACAGTTCATTTATAGAGGGGGACCCAAAACCTTGTACTCCTTCATAGTTTAGTAACCCTCACAATACCACATCAAGGTTGGTAACATGAGCTGGACATCAGATCTGCTTTGTATGCTCTGTAGTTTTCCATGATTAATTATTCCTCAAAAACCATGTCAGGCTATTAATGAGCTGTGTTCCAAATCTGCTTTTGATATTCCATACGTCTACTTTCCTGTGGCTCCACTTCAACATAGAATACTTTGTTATATTAATTAGTCTCCTATTTATTGCCAGCTAGCTCCCTGCTTCGTTAATTCTGGTTTATAGCCTAGGGAACCCTAATTTTCGCTACCGTTATTTCCTTTCAGAGGACAGGGAATGCCTCGCCTCAGAAGTCTGTCAAGGAAAACAGGATGTGGATCAAGACAGATTAAGGATGAAGACAAGCAGACATGGCTCAAGTGGTGCACTCATTGTGGTTCCATGCTCACCCTTTACAGACAGATGTACAAATTTCCAAACTGAATCAAACTGTTTCCCCCAGATTCTAGGAGAAACTGGCTGCACAGTGTGCCTATTGGTTGGCCCTTGTAGCAATCACAAATCCAACCCACCCACCCAACAAAACAATGTTTTTAAGGGCTTGTCCACGCTTTACTTGCCCCATGCCTAGAAAGCATAGGGCCAAGTGGTTTTCTGTTTATCACAGTACTTTCCCAGGGAAAACCCACTTTTTAACGCTGAATTGGGTCAAACATCAGTCTGCATGACACCCAATTGATGCTTGCTCTGATTCAGTAGTAAAGAGCAGGTTTTCTGGGGGGAAAGCAGTGGGGCAAATGGATGTGTGGATGAGCCTAATTCACCCACCCCTAATGGACTGGCTTTTTTTAAAAAAAATGCATGTTCAAGTAGGTGAACATTCCAACGCCAATTAGAACAAGGCTCATGAAAGCCAAAAGCCTACCCAAATATTGGGGATGGAGTGGAAAACCATGCCTGAGTCGCAACCAAGTACATACAGTAGAACCTCGAGTTACGTACTGTCCTCCTTAGAAACGCTTTGGGTAACGAGCTCCGCTAACCCAGAAGTAGATGCTCCTGGTTGCAAACTTTGC
Organism: Zootoca vivipara; assembly: GCF_963506605.1. Taxonomy (NCBI): domain Eukaryota; kingdom Metazoa; phylum Chordata; class Lepidosauria; order Squamata; family Lacertidae; genus Zootoca; species Zootoca vivipara. The sequence goes on along the minus strand of NC_083288.1, from coordinate 22,986,429 downwards.
CCCGGGATGCGAGTGGAAGTCGTGTGGTGGTGGTGCGGTGGCAGCAGGAGGCCCCATTAGTGAAAGCACGCCTCATGTTAAGAACAGTTTCGGGTTAAGAACAGACGGACCTCCAGAATGAATTAAGTTCGTAACCAGAGGTACCACTGTACGTAAAACAGCCACAGAAGTCAGAGCCAAGCAGAGCTTGCCCCACAGTCAAAAAACCTGGAGCAGTTCTTGGGGAGAAGTACATATGTCTTTATCCTAAGGCAGATAAGAACTCACAGTCAGCAGGGAAATCAAGGAAATATAAAGCACACACCAATTCCTACAACCTCACTGAGGGAAATTCCCCCCTAGTAGATATGAGTACATTTGTTATACTTTACAGCAGGGTGTGGGGGGAGGGCAACATTTTTGGCCATCCTTGGTCACCCTCCAGGAGGCAGTATGCCAGCGGTGGGTGTGCCCACTCACATTGGTGGGTGCACACACAATGGACACTAGCACAAACCTCTCTAGCACTGGGCCTACTTAATGCATTTTTATTTTTTAAATTTTCCTGCTACAAGCAAAATCGGTGAGGTCTTAGGTGGGTAGGGGTTTAGGAAAAACTGCTACAAAGCCCAGATTGAGCACTCAAAGTGGTGGTTAGTTATCCCTAGTGCTTTTTTCCCCCAGGGGACACTCAAGGGTTCCAGCACCTCTTTTTGTTGTTGTTAAAAAGTGTGGCACGTACTGTAGTAACAACTTCATAGTGAGTACTGGCACCTATTTTTCTAGGGGGAGAAAGCACTGGTTACCCCTTGCTCTATCTAGATTTAAATGCCTGGCCTTGAGGGGAACAGAGAAGGGCCTATTCACCCTAATACTGATGCATTCTTCAATAAATCAATAAATTGTGTGCTTACTTGGTAATAGCACTCTGCAGATATTCAGAGACACTCTTCCTTTCATTATTATTTCCCAGGATCCAGTGTTGGGGCCTTGCATTGGAAATAACTTCTATAAGTAGGCTATTGCAAGAACTGGCTCAGATCCAGCCCTCTGGGGACAACTGTTCTCCAAGACTTGCTAGGGATGCTTTTTCACTTAAGCCTGGATGTGAAGGAGCTGATCTTGCTTAATGGAGATGGACAAATACAGCTGGACATAACTCAGGGGTGGAGCATCTGCTTCGCATGGAAATGGTCCCCAGTGCAATTCCTGATACTCTGGTTAGGTCTGGGAAAGGCTCCTGCCTGGAACCATGGAGAGCTACTGTCTGTACTGAATTAGATAGACCAAAGATCTGACTAGGTGCTAGAAAGCTTTCTCTGTTCCTAATAATGCACCAGTGGGGCACTGCCCCACCAACCCCAGTCTACATTCCCATATTCCTGCTTACCACCAGCCCAAGGAGTGGCACTGCCTGCCAGCGTCTGTCTCCTTATTCTCAGTGTTGCTGTTCCAGAACACAGCAGGGAGAAGGATGGGGGCTAAACTAGAACCAGTTGGCTTCCACCTGCCATTACTCTGGCTCGCCTCCACCTACTGTTGACCTCCCTATTACACCCTACTAAGCCCAACAGGTACCAGCAACTACTGCAATGCACATTGGGGTTTCCCCATTTCCTGCCGTTTGTAATTTGTTTGTACAAGGCACCATATATTGCACTTATTCGTATTCATGCTTGATAGCAGCACCTATCCCTTTTCTTTCTTCCAACCTCTCTCCACCCGGTCTCCAATTGTGTCCTCCTCTGTATAAATGCAGTTAGTAAACTCAGTGATATAAACAGAAAGATGGTGTGTAGATTTGGGAGGTGGGCTAGATAGGTTGTTTGATTTTGTCTAGCTTTATGATTTTGCATTTGAGGGCTTGAGCCCTGGCATTGGGGTGGGTGAGTGGGTGGGGAGAAGGATTACAGCCTTGGTGAGATCCCTGATCAAATTAAGCCCTCTGGAGAAAGGCATCCTGATTCACAAAGAATCAAGAAGGAATGAAGATCAACATTTTCTCTTCTGGCTTTCCCCGAACTGACACCACAAGGGAGGGAGGGAAGGAGTGGGGAAGAAGAAAAAGAGGAGGAGGAGCTGAATTCATTTTCTTATGTCTCAGAGATGGGCCTGTGGGTAAGACTGACAGCTTTAATCTTCTCTTTTCTCTTCACTGCCTTCGTTTTCTTGCCCTCTTTTTCACTGGGGATAAAATAGGATTAGAAGTTGCTGTGAAATCTCGCAAAAAAAGGGAAGAAAAGGGCTGTTGGCGGGATGGACCAGGAAAGCACAAGCAAGCTCCACATTGTTGATTGCAACAACATCTGCAGAATGGATAATGTGGGTGAGGGTGGTTGGCTCCCTAATATTCAGGTTTCTCTAGTGGGGAGGGAGGGGTTCACTACCACCCTACAACTGTGCCAAGTAGAGTGCAAGCAGATGCACTAGACTAGTCAGGATGCTTGGCATTTCTGTGCATGTTTAATTGCTTCCAACCTAGCAGTAAAGTGCCTGGGTTAAGTTTAAACCCTGGACTGAACCGTCTGATGGGGGAAACCCATTCTGTAGATGGTTAGGTACTGTATTTCACTTCCTTCAAATTGCTTACAAGGATCCCCACTCCACAAAGGTTCACAGCCAAACCATACTTGTAAACCACTTGAACAGCCCGAAGAATCCTAGGAACTGTAGTTTGTTAAGAGTGCTGGGAATTGTAGCTCTGTGGGGGGTCTCACTAGCATTTTATTATCAAGTGTCTCCAGGGCTCCGTCTAAGTCTCTGTCCATAACCTCCAAAGCCCTATACAGTTTAAACTCTGACCAGATTAGTCTTTTTTCTTCCCTTTCTCCAATTGCAGCCTCGGAAATTGATTATGTATTCCTTACTATAATGCAGGCATCCCCAAACTTGGCCCTCCAGCTGTTTGGGGACTACAACTCCCATCACCCCTGACCACTGGTCCTGTTAGCTAGGGATGATGGGAGTTGTAGTCCCCAAACAGCTGGAGGGCCAAGTTTGGGGGTGCCTGCTATAATGGTATTTATATATTTGTTTTGATTTTTCATGTTGTATATGTATTGTGTTATGGAGTACATAGGTGTTGTATGTTATAAACCACCCTAGGTCTTCTGACAAAGGATGATATACATACATAATCACAATCGCCCCAGCTCACCTCTACAACTGTGGCACCCTGCCATTTTAAACAATTAGCACCTATCTGGCTCTCAATCTACATGGATAGATAGGCAGGCAGGCAGGCATCAATTTGATGGGTGGAAGAGGAGTACTTTTGGCAGGAAGGAAGGGGTCCCTCTTCTTATCCTCTACATTCCAGCTGTGCCTTCCTTGCCCCCATGCTCAGAATTTCCCCCCTCCTGCATCCTGCATTGAGGAGCATGTTCCTGTTAGCACCAAAGGCAGTGAATTATGTCACCACAGAAGGAGGGAAATGGCAGCAACAGTACCTCTAGCAGGGACACCCTTAGGGCTTAGTCAGCAACTGATTCATAGCTTTATCATGTATAATGAGATAAGAATCCAATGTCTCTATTCAGACCAGGTCTCTCCATGGTTTTAAGATTGGTAATAAGTTGCAATTCAGCAACTTCTCTTTCCAGTCTATTTCTGAAATTCTTTTGTAATATGACAGCTACTTTGAGATCTTGTATAGCTATTTTTAGCCATCTCACCCCTTGCTTTTTCCTGTAAGACCAATTGCAGTCGATAACAGTCATCAACAGGTTTACCACACCTATCAGCCAATCACCCATTCCCACCACCCTTCTGAATAATACCCTTCCCCACCCTCTCACTATATATAAGGGTCCGGTGACTTCTGTTTCAGTGTATCTGAAGAAGTGTACATGCACACAAAAGCTCATACCAATAACAACCTTAGTTGGTCTCTAAGGTGCTACTGGAAGGATTTTTTAAAAAAAAATTGTTTCATTTTCATCCGTGGTGCCCTGAATGGCTTCTGGTCTCTGGGACACCCATCTCCTAAGCTAAAAAGGGGGAGATTTACACTTACTTGTCCTGACTCCTCGCCCTGAAGTTCTTTCCCTCTCCCTATTGACCTTGCTACTTGATCCAGGGTGAAATATAAAACTACAAAACCCAGGATAGAGACTGTTAACATCTTCACTCATGCCAGGCACATCCACAAATATATGCTAAAAGCAAACTCATTACAATGCTTCATAATAACTACCATGCTTGAAGGTTTGTGCTTGTAGATGTATATCTTTATCATACTGTGTTGTGCTTGTAGATTTATATCTTTCTTATGTTAGGGTGTTTGTAAATTCTTAATCCAGCAATCTTCTATTTTGCTTAGCTTGCTGGCACAGTAGTTGGCATCCTGGAAGATCTTGCTTGGGAAAATATTGCTTAGGTTTTGAAAAGCTGCCCTGAAGTTGCTGGCAAAGGAGGAGCCAAAGTATTTCAAGGAGCTTGGATTTGCTACATAGCTGCTCAGGCTTTTGAAAGCTTACCTTAATTAATTAATGACCTAGCTTAGAAAACTTTTGTGAACATGAAACCAATTGGAAGGAACATCTCCATCTATGGGATCAGATCTAAACTGGAAAGGAAGGACAGCGGCCTTCTTGTGAATATACGTAACTTTAATATGCAACATGGCAAAGAGCCATTTCTCACTTGTAGGACAGCCCCTGCAATCTACCAAGAGAGCCAGTGTGGTGTAGTGGTTAAGAGCGGTAGACTTGTAACCTGGGGAACCGGGTTTGCGTCTCCGCTCCTCCACATGCAGCTGCTGGGTGACCTTGGGCTAGTCACACTTCTCTGAAGTCTCTCAGCCCCACCCACCTCACAGGGTGTCTGTTGTGGGGGAGAAGAGGAAAGGAGATTGTTAGCCGCTTTGAGACTCCTTCGGGTAGTGATAAAGCGGGATATCAAATCCAAACTCTTCTTCTTCTTCTTCTCCCCTCCTTGGAGAGGGGAGACATTGCAAATGGGAGCCGCTTCCCACGCTAAGCAGGGGGGGCGTGTTTTCGGCCCCCTGCTCCAGCCTATCCCTGCTGCCGCACCGAGCCTCTCAGCTGGCCAATAGAGCCAGCTGGGGGGCGGGGTTTGATTACATTTAGGCCGGCGCGGCAGCGTTCAAATCCTCTTTCTGCTGCTGCACCACCCAGACCACCTCTGGAGCCTTGAAAATGCAATATTAAGGGAGTATTGGCCTCCGTGGCACCTTCAACTCTCAGGTCATATAAAAAGGTCTGGTGCAATTTATGGATTAGCAGTCCAAAGTCTTAGCCTTCGCCCACTACATCCCGCCTAATACCGACCACGTATTACAATATTTAGCGCACTTGCATAGTTTGGGACGGGCAGCCAAAACCTTAAGAATCCATTTGACTGCAATCACTTAAAAAAAAAAAGCAAATCAATATTCTCTTTGGACCCTTGTGCTGATTTTATCGTTCATAGAGCAATTGAGGATTGGGGCAGACTCCAACCTACAAAAAGTGAAGGTAGAAGGCCAGTAACTTTTGACCTCCTCTGCTTAATACGCAAGAATCTGAGGTTGTTGGTCAAAATATGAAGCACATTTATTCTCTGCAGCTTATGCTATTGCCTGACTATTCTTGAGCTTCCGTTCCCCACATGTTGCCTCTTTCAGTCCCAGGGTTGGGAGATAGTAGTGGAAATGCAATCAAATGGTACCTCCCGTGGCCTTCTTGTAGGTGACATTCAACTATCGAGCTCTGAGCTGGTAGTGTGTATTCCGAGATCAAAGTGGTAGGGGTGCTATGATAAAACTAACAGCTTCCAAACATCAGGATCCTTGTCCAGTAAAGGACACCTGTACCTTAGACCTGCTGGTTCCAGCCCACTATTCATTCACAAGGATGGTTCCCAGTTGATGAAACAACAGTTCACACGTGTCCTACGTATGGCAATTGACGCATGTGGTTTTCCTGCCAAGGAATATGCAGCCCACTCTCAGGATCGGGGCTGCCACTACGGCAGCTTATTTCGGCCTCCGCACAGGCGGGATTAAGGAACTAGGCCACTGGAAGTCGAACGCGTATAAAGGATACATACGGTATGTAAGAATCTGTAGCAGGCAACCACTTACTTTTCTTTTTCTTTTTCTTGTTTCTCAGCTTCGCCTAATGCTCAAGTTTGGATCTGTGGCCACAGTATCGGGCACTGGGCCCGAGTGCGAGCCTGCAATCGTGGCATTGGCAACAGCCTGGGTTTGCCTGCGGGTGTGCATGTTTCCTGGATTTTGAGGCGTGGTATGCGTTGGGAAGAGCTGATGCCTGCTGTGAGGGCGAGAGCTGCATCTTTTGCTCCCCCCCCCCAACATCATTATTATCCAGTTGGGGGAGAATTATTACCTCATACATTTCCCCCCTCACCAAAAAACAAAATTTTAAAAATCATTTGATCACCAAACATGGTGAGGAGAGATTAATATTCCAATTAGAAATGCATGGCAATAGAGGAGATTCACGTATACATGTGGAAGTTTTCAGCAGTGTGGACTGACTAGCACCTGCCTACAAGCCTCCAACATGCCCTACCAAAGGACCTTTCAGTTTTCATCCAGATCAGATGGGTTCAAACCATTCACCCACAGGACAGTTCCTGGCATTTCAAAATTGATCGCCTGCTGTTTGCAGACAAATTAAAGGGTAATCGACAAGCAAAAGGAATGCCAATGAGCTCAGCATAAACACTCAGCTCTTTTCAGGCCTGGATAGATCCGTTCAAAACCCATTTCTGCTGAAATATTTTAAAGCCTAGGTGGTTCCATTCACTTCAATGGAACACTGGTGTTTTAAAGATCAAGAGTTTTGGATCAACTGGTTTGTGGATGGGCTGGATGGGTGTTAATCAGGACCAGCAAAAAATGTTTTGGTCCCTGTCAAATGGCCCCACCCATAGGGTGCATGCAGCTGATAATTTCCCCCCTGCAAGCCTCCAAGTTATATTATCCTCATTTGCAGCTCCCAGGAAAACTTTCCAGAAGGAAGTGCTCTACAGGTCAGAACCGTCTCGTGTCTCACTGTCAATAACGGTGTTTAAAACCTCCTAGCTGGGTGGATCATGGTACCCTGCCTCATGGTAGGGGCTGATTCAAGAATGGAAGTGGATCTCTTATTTGTATAACCAATGGACTTTAGCACTGGGATTTGGACAGAAAGATCATCAGGCAACATTGTCTTTGTAGACCTTGCTTAACTTTTCTTCCCTATGTAGCATTACACCTCCATACTGATTTGTTTGCTGATTTGGAATCCCTCCCATCTTCTTCTTCTTCTTTCTTTGGCGATCACTCGTAGCCGAGTAAGATTGTCTTCCATAAACACTGTTTTAACAATGAGTCCGTAAGTGACTGTGGAGGCCAATTCTGGATCCACACGTCCGTCCACAGTGGGGACATTGGTTTCTGGGCGGGAGTTGATCACGGTGTGGATTTACCAAGTGTGCCTTCCTCTTAGCACATTTCTCCCTTGCATCCTGAGTTCGAGTGTCTTCAAAGCCCATGACACCTTTGGTAAAAGCTGTTCTCCAACTGGAGTGCTCGCAGGCCAGTGTTTCCCAGCTGTCAGTGTTTATACTACATTTTTTTAGATTTGCCTTGAGACAGTCTTTAAACCTCTTTTGTTGACCATCAACATTACGCTTTCCATTTTCAGTTCGGAATAGAGTAATTGCTTTGGAAAACAATCATCAGGTATCCGCACAACATGACCAGTCCAACGAAGTTGATGTTGAAGAATCATTGCTTCAACACAGGTGATCTTTGCTTCTTCCAGTACACTGATATTAATTCGCCTGTCTTCCCAAGTGATGTGTAAAAAATTTCGGAGACACCGTTGATGGAATCTTTCAAGGAGTTGGAGATGGCGTTTATAAGTGGTCCATGTTTCACAAGCATATAGTAAGGTTGGTAGTACAATAGCTTTGTAAACAAGCATTTTGGTTTCCCTGCAAATGTCCCAGTCCTCAAACACTCTGCACTTCAATCGGGAGAAAGCTGCACTCGCAGAGCTCAGGCGATGCTGGATTTCGGCATCAATGTTGGCCCTTGTGGAAAGATAACTGCCTAGGTAGGAGAAGTGATCAACATTTTCCAGCGTTACACCATTGATTGGATTTGTGGCACTGCAAAGAGGTTATTTTGTACTTGTTGGTGTAGCACTTTGGTTTTTTGGATGTTGAGCGATAGGCCAAGCTTTTCGTAAGCTTCTGCAAAGATATTTAGGATGGTTTGGAGGTCATCCTCTGGGTATGCGCACACTATGTTGTCATCAGCATACTGAAGCTCTATGACGGAAGTTATGGTACGTTACTCTTTGCTTTCAGCCTGCTCAGATTGAAGAGCTTTCCATCTGTTCAATACTGTATATGATTTCTACTCTGGTAGGGAGTTTCCCTTCGACAAAGTGTAGGATCATGGCAATGACACAACCCTGTTTAACACCTGATCCCACTGTGAAAGGTTGACTTTGAGAGTCATTGTTATCTGTGATTGTTGCTGTCATATTATCATGGAGGAGCCGAATGATGTTTACAAATTTATCTGGGCAGCCAATTTTCAGAAGGACAGTCCACAGGGCATTACAATTTACAGTGTCGAAAGTCTTAGTCAAGTCATTAAATACAGGCAATATACAAAAATTTTGCCGGCCACCGCTAATAGAAAGATGCCTCAATAGTTTCCACAGTCAGTTCTGCATCTGCCTAAATGGAAGAGTGAAATTCAGTCCCAGACTCATCGGAGGCAGATAACAGAAGCAGAATTTAGTTCCATACCTCCTGTATCCCATAGAGGTATGCAGAGGTTAAGACACAGATGCTTAGCAATGAGAACTAAAATGGACACCATCTTCTTAGCCCTTAATCCATAGTATTCCTTCTCTCCCACCAATAGTTCTGTGAATATATTAATGCCAAAATAAATCTTTCACCTGCTCTAATCCTCCCCAGAATCCACCACTGCTGATTGTGCTGTCAGTCACATGTTATAAGTTTTGTATTTGATATCTGGCATTCTCCATTCAAGAACTGACATTTGACAGAAGGTAGCTGTGCTGTCATTTCAGTACACCTCTATCAAACTGCTTCCCTAATTGGCAGGTGAAAGCTGAGTTTTAGGAGGCTAAAAGACTGAGACCTGGAGGAACTGCAATTCCCCCACACCTTTGCTGTATGAAAACACACAATTCTAAAGTAACACATTAGGGGGGGGGGCAAAGCCTTTCTAGGATGTCTGAGCATTGGGGCAAAGTCCAATAAAACACAGTTCTACGACACTGGGAAATTAGCCAGTCTAGGAATCCTGTGAGGCCCATACTCTACGGCAAAAGCCTCAGGTATGTGCAGTGCATGCGATGCTTGCATATTTCCCCCCTTATTATGCACTCTGGGTGCCATTTATCCGTAAAGTGCAAGGTCTGTAGCAAAGAAGAGTCTTCCATGAGTGGCACATATAAGAATTCTAAGGTGTCAAAAATAAAATGAATGTTCATAAGTGCACAAGGTAAACACACATACATAAGTACCTAAACCACATGTCTGAAATAGTACAGGAGAGCAATCCTCAAAGGGTTTCAACAGATAATTGGACACTGCTATCTCAATAGCCATCCCTGAGCAACCAGACTCCATTCCCTAAGGGCCAAACTACCTATGAAATTATTCTTACGATCAGCAGCTGTGTGAATAGTTTTCAAACAAGTAAAAAGCCAGAGAGGGGTGGGGGTGTGCATGGCTGTGCATTCTGGATCTTGACCATAATAGAGGACAGAAGGCTGGGGGAGCATTGCAACTGTTGTCATGATCCCAGTCCAGTGCTGGGTATTGTCCATCATCCTGCCTGCTATTTATATCAGGAGCAAAGACCCCCATTGAGCCTCAGGAGAGCAGGCAATCTTACTACCTCTGTACTTTCAATAGCTAATGTGGCAGCAAACAAAGTTCAACAGGAACAGGTTTTTCTATGCATGGAGAGGCAGCCACCCCTACTGAATTTCTGCCTATAACTCAGCTATAAATGAGACAGAAGCCCTACTGAAGGGAAAGATGGTGACCTGCCTGAGTACGCTTGGACCAATCAGTCTCTCACAACAGCAATATCCCACTTTGCAAAGTTGTTAATGAAAGTAAAGAACAGAACGGCACTTTGTGTGTGGAAGAATGCCGAGGAACTTGTAAAAACAATTTATTATATGTTCCTCATTTCTGTTGCTTCTATCCCATAGCCACAGCAGGAGGCTCTTTAATTACAGGGATTAAAGTCATCGCTGAGAACGCAACTGCTAATCAAACACTAAACAATATTAATGAGCCTGGCAAGATGCCCAGAATGCGGTTTAAACTGAAGGGTAGTGGGGCAGTTTCTACCAGGGGGCCTGGAATCTAACATGGCAGCTGAATGAAATGGCTTCCTGTCTCTGTACTCTGTGTGGGAAACTGTAGTCAAATATAACTAGCAAGCTTAGGGCTAGTTAATGCATGAAGGGGTTAAGACCACAGAATTGTATTCCTAGACTCAGGTCATGACCGCTCACCTCTGATGAAGAAGGAAGTGAAGCTTCTTTCTTCATTCTCTTCTACCATATGAAACCACTCAGGCAACACACCTGGGCTTGACTGCTTCAAACCAAGACTGTGTGGTCAAAAATATTTTTCTGTATTTTGTAAACTCAATATTTCTACCTGTTTTCTTCTTGCTGCTACATGGAATAATGCATCAATCAGACCTTTGAAGTTTGTAAGTAAAGCATTTAAACTTACTCAATGGTGTGGTCTATTCATTGCAGGAGGGATAGAAGGGAAGCGGTGTAAACAGACTGGAATGGGATATTTAAAAGGTCTAACAGCCTATTATTCTCATACTTCTAGGGATCCTCTCTTGCTGGAGAGTGTGTTTAACCCCAAGCTTTGTATCTAGGGATCCAGCCAATTCTTTTATTAATTACCCCCACATGGGTGTTCTATATCTGTTTTTCTCCCCACACTCTGTTCATCGACTCTTATAGCTGTATTGTAAATCTAAGACTGACCTGCCCAATGGTCTTGCATTCTTGGGATTGTGATGCTTCAGAACCCAGGAATGTGTATTTGGAATGTTCTCTCATGTTTAAAAAAAACAGCAGCAAACCCAGTCCTTCACACATATGAAAAATTAGCATGTGGGAAGGCTAACCTACAATCCTTAATCCTCAAATGTTAGCATTCTGTGGGCAGAGAATTTTTACTGTGTGGAGGAACCAAATGTGCAGAACCCATTCATTCTCTGAAATGGTATCACCCCAGTAGAAAGGTTGTATGTACCATGTGCTCTTTCTGAACATGTAGCTTGACCTTAAGACTTGCTGTGCCAGGGAATAGAAACAGGGGCTTGATTTTCCACAAATGCATCTCTTTGATTTTCACATAAAATGTATTATATTTGCTTTACTTTTATCATGGGTCAAACAATGGGGACTTGTGGGCTAATAGGAAGAAGTCAAGAAATCAAATCCCCCTTTTTGATATTAACAAATGATGGCAGGCAAGCAGGATCTCCTTGTATCAACAAGGTCTTGCTCCTTGCATCTGTACTGTTTTGCCTGTCTCATTCTACCTTGAATTGTGCAGGGGAAGGAAGCAGGGGTAGGGGGATGAAAGCTGTAAGGCAGATCTTAACATGAACCTGGGCTTCTCATTTCCCCTAAAACCCGTCCATGTTGCAACTCAATCCTAGAAACATGAAAACTTTCTACAGACCAGAGTGTCTCTAAGTATGTTCTGTCTTTCTTTCATTGTGGTCAACCATATGATAAATTTGCCTACTGTACTTAGGAGAGATGCATCTAACCCAGGGCTGGCTAACCTGTGGCCCTCTAGATGTCGTTGAACTACAACTCCCATCATCCCTGACCACTGGCTATGCTGGCTGGGGCTAATGGAGTCTGACACCTGTTCTAGCCCCGGGGGGGGGGGGGGGAGAGAGAGAGAGAGAGAGAGAGAGAGAGAGAGAGAGAGAGAGAGAGAGAGAGAGAGAGAGAGAGAGAGAGAGAGAGTCTGAGTCAGGACTGAACCCCATCACCCCCTTTAGAAATTAAAAAGTGCTGTGCGGTAGGAAAGGTGATTGGGCTGTTTAAAAACTGTGCAGCACACTCTCTCCCTGCTGTGCAATCAGGAGACATCTTGTTCAAGCCCTGAAGTGCCTACAATTCACAGCAAACCCTAAAACTTCTTCAGCCAAGTGCCAGAATTTCAGATTTGCAGCGCAGACCATGCCAGGTTCCTACATGTCCCTCTGCAACACTTGGGCCTTCTGACCACAAACATCCTTGGGTTCGCTTGTAGAGCTGGGAGGGATTAGAGATAAGAATGTAAGAACTGCTGTGCTGGAGGACTCAAAAGCTCCATCTAACCCAGCACGCAGTCCCCAGAAGTGGCCAGTCACGAGCCAATGAGAAGTCCACAAGAAAAGCCTGATGGAGAAAACCACTCTCTTTCCCACCCCCGTTTATCCTGAGCATCTGTTCATCAGAAGTATTCAGACTCTGAGCCTGGACAGTCTATTCTTAGCTGTTATGGCTAATAGCTATTACTAGACATATCCTACATGAATCTGTCCAATCCTTTTAAAAGCCATCTGTGCTTATGGCAATGAATGCTGCAACTTTGTTGTGTGTTGCGTGGGGGGGGGGGATATTGCCTTTTGTTTGTCCTGGACCTGCTGCCAATCCATATCACTGGACGACTTTGAGTTTTAGCACTTTAAGAGAGACTTTCACTTTTGAGGACGGAGTGGCCAGACTCTAAATGAGGCCGCACCACAGACTTACATAATCACACCTAATACTTGCCTCTTTATTTTGAGTTCCTTCCCTAATCTTTCATTCTGAAATGGATTTGCCTTTTGAACTGCTGCAGCGTCCAGAGCTAATGTTCCTGGTAAGATTTTTACAATGGCCACCTCTGCTCCCACGCTGCCTCTGCTCTGCTTGAATATTTATGCCACCAGGGGTGCATTCAGACATGGCAAATAATATGTTAGTCTTCCTGATTTTAATGCCAGTGGTTCTGTCCTGTTCCTTTCACACTGCCCATACCTGTTGCATTATCGAGCTGTGGCTAATTTCGCATGTCAACTTATTCACATGTCACACTAAATTTAATTCACACCAAAGGACATCATTGGACAACATCCTTACTCCCTCACCCTTTCCACATGAAAACAGAATCATATGCTGGTATACCACATCATATTTCATCAATTTACTTCTGAAATTTTCTGAGTGGATAGGGTTGCAAGCAAATTATTTCTGGAAACAATTAACACGGAATGAGTGCTAAGGTTCTATATTCCACTATATTTCCAGCTTTTACACTGTGTGAAAGCTAAAATATAATACAGAAATTATCAGTTAGTAAAACAGAATAAATTACCATGCAACTGCAGCTGGAGGATCTTTACATGTATGGTGTGGACATTGGCAAATGAGATTTTGCAGGATCCGGGTAAAAGTTGCACGGTTCAGTTTTCTGGGAATTTATCATTTTTTTAATCAGAGGCTCAGCACACACCAGGCACATTCAAAGCACACACAGCCAAGAATTCTGGGAACTGCATTTTACAGACTTACAATTCCCAGAATCCTTAGCAAGCTACAATTCCCTGGATTCGTGGTAGGAGGGGAGCTTGAATGTGCTTTCAAAGTATGGTGTATATGTGGCCAAAGAGGGGTCGAATAAGATTTCAGAGAGTTGGGGGGGGGTATTTCAATGCTCTGAAACACTCCTTCTGTGACAAGCAGACACAGATCAGATTTTGAAACCATGTGAGCTGTTGTGCAAATTTGCATAATTGCAGGAATTAGCTTTGTTGTTACCATATTTGGATTACCTTGTTGCAAAACAATGATATATTTAAAAAATCCACCATATTGTATATTTACAAGGATTTGCAATGGTTTAAAGCAGCAACTTCAGCACCCCTGCATCCTGCACAACACTTAGCACATATTCAGCACAGTATGAATGCTAACTAGGCACATGGGAAACCTAATGAAGAATGCTATTCTGCAGGTCCCTTTGCTTATTCTGAGCGGTGGGTTTCAACAGAAAAATCCAGTAACCATTCTGAAGTTGTACAAGGTTTGGCTTGCATGTCAGCTTATTAATTATTAATTTCTCACTGTGAAATGACCCCTTTTCACACATGTGCGTTTTGTTTGCAGTTGCAACACATAATGGGTTTTGTTCTGAGGCTGCGTAAGCAATCAGCTGTCGTCAGACGTGTGTGTTTTGGTGATGACAAGATCACCCTGTGAGAAGAAACAGGAGAGGAAGGCAGGCAATGAGTACTGTACCTCCTGCTTCAGTGGAACAGTCCTGTCCCTGTGGGAAAGACCAGGAGAGTGAGGAAGGCGAGTGAAGAAGACATAAGAGCCAGCAGAGGGGACATCACAGCCTGCTCTTGCTTCAGCTGTCTGTCCCCTATCCCCGCAGGACCATATCCCAGCAACTGCCCTGTGCAAAGGAATATCAGATGTGGGCTTCTGCTCTACTGGCACTCATTTTGTGTGTGTGTGGTTCTTGGTTTATCCGTTTTATTTAATAAATGTTCCCAGTCTGAGAGTGGGATAAAAGCCTATTAAATAAATAAATATAGATTTGCACAATAAAGCATTAAGACATCATGGGATCAGTTGGTTTGGCTCCTGGACAGGCATATATAGCTTTCACGAGAATGTAGATGGTTAAGCACAAGAGGGTTGGAATATCACGAGTTCACTGCATATTTCTTAGGAATACATAATTCATGTTCATGTAAGTGTGATTCATTGAAAGCACTGTGAAATTGAGGCATGGATATCAGAAGTGAAGAGTTTCAGTATTCAGCCAGGCAGGTGTGAGGGTGGAAGGTTCTGAATTACGGGAGCAAACTAAAAGAAGTACAGTGGTACCTCGGTTTATGAACACAATGGTTCCAGAAGTCTGTTCATAAACTGAAGCATTCATAAACTGAAGCGAACTTTCCCATTGAAAGTAATAGAAAGTGAATTAATCCGTTCCAGACGGTCCGCGGAGTAAGCGTTCATAAACTGAAGCAAACTTTCCCATTGAAAGTAATGGAAAATGGATTAATCCGTTCCAGATGGGTCCGCGGAGTACTTAAACTGAAGCGTTCATAAACTGAAGCATGGGTGTAATTGGTTCCGGAAGTCTGTTCATAAACTGAAGCGTTCATAAACTGAAGCAAACTTTCCCATTGAAAGTAATGGAAAATGAATTAATCCGTTCCAGATGGGTCCACGGCGTTCATAAACTGAAAATTCATAAACCGAGGTGTTCATAAACCGAGGTTCCACTGTAATAGGAAGAGAGCAGTCTTGACACAAAATTGCAATGGCTTTTGACCAATGTATAGTTGAACAATGGGAACAAAGTTGCCCAGCATCTCTTTCCAACCACCAAGACAAGTCCCAATAAACATTATACCCAAAATGGGACTTTTGAGAAATACGAAGAAAGCATCAGCATGTTTGGAAGAACCTCAAAGTTTGCGTAAGCAGAAAAAGTACTGAAGAGACAAAAATCCCACCCCTTCTCCAAACAGCCCAATACAAACTGAGGATGCTCAGTATCCATGCAAGGACTGTTGGTATATGATAAAAAAGAAAACCACTGGGGAAATGGAATGGAGTATCCTGAAAGGAGGTGTGACTAGCTGGCTGGCTTGAACACCAAAAATAACCAGGTCCCATTAGTAATTGTTCCTATATTGCAGATGGAGGCTGAGAGAACAGCAACTTGAACAAGGTCATTTCCTGTTGGTAGGATCCACACTAGCTGATTTCAGTGGGACCACAGCATAACTAACACAACCCCACTTTAGGTTTTAATCAGAAATAGGTATACCTGTAAGGGTGGCCTGTGGGGATGAGCATGACTAGCTTTGCTCCCTCTTTGCCATGGGCGTAGGCAGGGGGGGCAGGAGGGGGCAATTGCCCCCCCTCCTAGAAGCAGGGCCACTGGCCAGCCTGCCCCACTGCCCGCCCGGTGCCGTCTCCCTTCTCCCTGGCTGGCTGTGGGGCGGGCGGCGGGAAAGCACCAGAGCCGCGCAAAGCGTTTGGCTGGCTTTCCCTCCCTCCGCCCCACAGCCAGCAAGGGAGAAGGGAGACGTCCCTTCTAGCCGGCTGGCTGTGGAGCGGGCGGAGGGAAAGCCAGGCAACCGCTTTGCGCGGCTCTGGGGCTTTCCCTCCACCTGCCCCAGCGATTGCAGAGGGGGAGGAGGGGATCGGAGCAGCCCGATTTCGGGCTGATCCTGGCTCCCCCTCGTCCCTTCCGATCGTGGAGGGGGAGGAGGGAGTCGGAGCAGCCCGATTTCGGGCTGATCCTGGCTCCCCCTCGTCCCTTCCTATCGCGGAGGGGGAGGAGGGAGTCGGAGCAGCCCGATTTCGGGCTGATCCTGGCTCCCCCTCGTCCCTTCCGATCGTGGAGGGGGAGGAGGGAGTCGGAGCAGCCCGATTTCGGGCTGATTCTGGCTCCCCCTCGTCCCTTCCTATCGCGGAGGGGGAGGAGGGAGTCGGAGCAGCCCGATTTCGGGCTGCTCCGATGTGCCCCCGCCCCCGCCCCTTGGCCCCACCCCTTGCTCCCCGCCCCTTGCCCCCCCCCCGATTTTCATCCTGGCTACGCCCCTGCTCTTTGCCATTCCTGTAAGTAAAGGGTAAAGGGACCCCTGACCATTAGGTCCAGTCGTGACTGACTCTGGGGTTGTGGCACTCATCTCGCGTTATTGGCCGAGGGAGCCGGCATACAGCTTCCAGGTCATGTGGCCAGCATGACAAAGCCGCTTCTGGCGAACCTGAGCAGCACACAGAAACACTGTTTACCTTCCCACTGTAGTGATACCTATTTTTCTACTTGCACTTTGACATGCTTTCGGACTGCTAGGTTGGTAGGAGCTGGGACTGATCAACAGGAGCTCATCCCGTTGCTGGGATTCGAACCGCCGACCTTCTGATTGGCAAGCCCTAGGCTCTGTGGTTTAACCCACAGCGCCACCCACGTCCCGCCATTCCTGTAGCCCTCCATTAATTGTAGGGTGAACTTGTGAATTGTATTCCTGGAGGCTCCCTAACCATTTTGTTGTTGTTGTTGTTTAGTCGTTTAGTCGTGTCCGACTCTTCGTGACCCCATGGACCATAGCACGCCAGGCACTCCTGTCTTGCACTGCCTCCCGTAGTTTGGTCAAACTCATGTTCGTAGCTTCGAGAACACTGTCCAACCATCTTGTCCTCTGTCGTCCCCTTCTCCTAGTGCCCTCAATCTTTCCCAGCATCAGGGACTTTTCCAAGGATTCTTCTCTTCTCATGAGGTGGCCAAAGTATTGGAGCCTCAGCTTAACGATCTGTCCTTCCAGGGAGCCCCTAACCATTTTAGAACCCTAGAAAATCAGGATTCTAAAATGTGCTTTCAGGATGCACCCTCTAAACTCACAGAGTGGAAAGGCGATGGTGACTGGGGTGGTGTGGGAGGCATTGCACTTGTCCCCCCAAGGTTACCCCTCCCCTTGCATATTTAACTCCAATTCAAAACAAGGTTGTTGTTGTTTTAAGGGATTCAACCCTATGTGAAAGTCAAACCAGACACTTTCCAGCTTTCAGATCACAGCCGTTATAGGCTCCTCCAGACAACCTCTTTATTGAGCATTCATCCTGGTTTGCTTGTACAAAGCTTACATGGAAGTTAGACTATGTCCTGTCTTTATTGAGCATTAGTTCTGATTTATTTGTGGGTGGTTATACAACAATGAGCATTCATCCTGGTTGGCTTGTGTGGTGGTTATACATCTTCCTGTTAATCATTCATTGATCTCACCTTTTTCGATACCCTATCCCCTATCACTTTCCTAACCATGAAAAGTCAGTTTTCTGTAGGTATAATGTGGATTTATTGTTCAAGGGCAACTGAGCACTTTAATCCATGTAACTGCACAAAGCCAAATTTACAGAATGCCCATCAATTTCTCCTGCAAAATATTGACAGTCTGGATGCAACCTATTGACAGATGTCAGGCTGTCATGTCTTCTGAGGATAATATTAAGCTAGACCTGACCATAGCTGAACCTTCTTCCTTGACATGCTCTTCAACCTCATAGCTGAGCAGGGATCCCTTCAATCAAAATCCAGGCCCTCGCTGTCCACTTCCTCAGTCTAAACCACTGAGCCCCTTGGGTTTGCTGATCGGAAGGTCAGTGGTTCAAATCTGTGTGATGGGGTGAGCTCCTGTTGCTCACTCCCAGCTTCTGCCAACCTAGCAGTTCAAAAGCACACCAGTGCAAGCAGATTAATAGGTACCGCTTCAGCGGGAAGATAAACAGCGTTTCCATGCGCTCTGGCTTCTGTCATTGTATTCTGTTGCGCCAGAAGCTGTTTAGTCATGCTGGCCACATGACCCAGACAAACAGCAGCTCCCTCGGCCTGAAGTGAGATGAGCGCCACACCCCATAATCGCCTTTGACTGGACTTAACCGTCCAGGGGTGCTTTACCTTTACCTTACCCTCTCCTTAGTTTCAGTGTAGAACTCATTGGTTATGGCTCCACCTACTGTTAGCCTCCCTATCTTACACCCTTCCAGCCGCTACTGCTGCCTGTCCCCTACAAGGGAGTTTTGATGCTAAGTGGCGTTCAGAACTGCCATCCTCTAAAAGCACAAGACAAACATTGTACCATATCAGGCCAGGCCCCTTATGCCTTCAAGCCTTTCCTTCAATTTGTTGCAAAATTAAAGAAGTGCCAAAACTAACATTCCCAACCTCGTAGAATTGTGGACACAAAAAGTCCATTAATCCTGGAGTACTCCAAAAGACATTATTTTTAGAAAATCATTTTCTTTTCTTTTCTTTTCTTTTTTCCCTTCATTCCCAGCAGGCAGTGAGAGGAAAGTCTTGTTCAGCCTGATAGCTTGTGTCAGCTGTAGTGACTCAGGATGGCAGGCGGATGTCTGCTAAATGCTGCAGGGCTTGGGGTTTGCTCCAAGCAGAGGCAAGGACTGTGGCATGCAGGAGGTGAATAAATAATTCAGGGCTTAAGAAAACAGGATTTGCCATGTTCCTCCAGACCAAAGAGCCATCTAAGCTCAACAGTCCATCTCTGACACTGGCAAGCCAGGTACCTGAGGCTGAGCAAAGTAAACAAGCAAGGCTTGGTGGATGGTGAGATCTATCCCTTGTTAGTAGCATCTGGTAGTCAGAGGCATCAGAACATGGTGGTTCTGACTCTGTATGCCTTCCTGGGAAACCTTCTGCAGCCCACATGCAAATGGTGAGTGGAACTACAGGGGGAAGCGGACAAGACAATGAATGTAAAGTTTACTTCTGTACAGAAAGCTAGATTTGCTCACACCTCTCTAGCCTCCATCCAGACAAAGAAGAAGCATTGTTAGAGTTCAAGGGCACATCCTAACAAGGTTAAAACGTTCAAAGAGGGTCAGTGAGGGGTATGGCTTGGCGGGGGGGGGGGATCCAAAGGGCCAGACAGAGAGGCCTGAAGTGCCACATTTGCACACACACACAAACTGAGGTTCCCCACCCCTGCTAAAACAGAGCTTTTTCTAACAATTTCCTCTAAGGTTTGCTAATGGAAAGGGTGATTTGGAGGGTCTCTGCAACCTATCCCCTAACTGTTTCTTAGTCACTCATTAAAGAGATAGAGAACTCCATTTGGGGCAAAGATGTAGCTCAGTGGTAGAGTTCAATCCCCGGCATCTTCAAGGCAAGGCGGAGAAAGCAGGTCCTCTGCCTGAAATCCTGGAGCGCCCCACCCATTAATGTGCGGACAAGATTGAGCTAAATGAGCCCAACAGTCTGAATTGGTATTATGCAGCTTCCCAGTTCCCTTAGGATGGTGTGGGGGGGCACACTGCACAGGTTCAGAGGCACTCTCATTTTTAAAAGTTGGCAGGCCTATTGCTATCATGGAGTGAATAAATAAGAGCAGTTTGCAGTTGCTGCCCTCTGAGCCTCCCTTCCGTACCAGATTCTCTATTCCAATTTTTCCCTTAATGTCTTCCATGATGGCTTAACTAATCTTGCAGGCTGCTTTGCTGCACACAGCTTGGAACAATCGAGCTAATCGCTTCACTGCTGCACATGATATTTTCCCAATCTGATTTCAAAGGAAAAGCTATTGATCACTCCTGTCCCGCCAAGACCTCTGGGTGCACTGCCGTACCGGAGAGCTGCTTTGCATTCTGCATGGGCTTGTGCTGCACAGAGTCAGCAAGGAGGGAGAATTAATCCCACCGTGCGCAGAAAAAAGTACTGTGGGTTAGCCTGGGTAAGTCACAGAGCCAAAATAGATCTTATATTTGAAGATAAGTCATAGCAGGTTGCTTCTTCACCAGCATTAGGAGCTCCTGGCTCCCAATAATTTACACAACAGATGTAAACATAGGGTTGGCTGTCAGTCTTGTTCCTGCCCACCACCACCCCATGCTTTAGGTAGGCTGCTCCCATCCCTTTTCCACTCTCTCAGTGCATTAAGATACTCAGGTGAAGCTGCAAGAGAGGTGCATTATGCATCCACAAAGAACAGGGTCTTTTCAGTGGTGGTGCCCTAGGTTTGAAACACCCTCTTGGAAAAAAAAGTCTGGTGTCAACACGATATACTCTTCAGCTTCAGGTTAAGACATCTTTATGTGTGTAGGCTTTCTGAATACACCGTATTATCTTAGCTGGTTGAATATGTTATTGTTTATTGTTTCAAATATTGTATTAATGTTGTTTTGATTTCCCCCACCACTGCACTGTGTTAATATTATGTTAAAATTTTGTTGCTCTTCTGCCTCTGGCCCTGCCTACCACAGGCATGTGGCCCCCAGAAGGCTGCCCAGGAGGGGCTTTGGCCATCAGGCTGAAAACGATTTCCCAGCCCTGAGTTACACCTCTGAAAGCCAAGGCAGGGCCTGAGGGCCTGAACACTGCTCCAGTGGTGCTCCTGGAGATGTTTGGAACTTGAGGGTCTAGTGCAAGTTCACCTCAAACTCAAACTAAACAGCCAGAGGACTAATCTGAACTGGATCTACAGGGGATGCAGGTGGGCTTCCCAGATCCAGGTTAAAAGGCGTGTGTGCATTTCAGTTCTAAGATTTGTGAATAAACCCTGTAGAAAAGAACTAGCTGGAAGCCTACCCATGCAGAAGAAGGAAGCCTTAAATCTACTACTCTGTGACAAAACACTGCATCCTAATGTTCTTGTTACAAATATGATTTGAATGAAGGCAAATATTAAAGTATCTATGCTGGCTCAATTGTGTTCACATAATGGGGACAAGGGGTGGGGATTTCAGCAACCTTAATCTCTTTCTTATGGGTTTGGCAGGTAAAAACATGCTGTGGTTGCTAGGATACTTATCTCCTGTGCTGAAGTGGGAGAAACAGGTGGCTATGAGCTGAAGGTCATCTGTACTAAAGGGGGCAGCTGTGGGGGCAGCCTGCACACAGGCTCCCCTTTACAGGCCTGGCATCCTGGACAAATGTCCGTGTTGTCCAATGACCTAGCCAAGAGCTATGTTCTAAATTGCTTGTTCCCCCTTGATAGCAATCATGGCCCTGTTAAGAGTCAGTCCTTTCATTTCAGCTCTTCTTCTAGCAGATTAATTAAGTTTTATTCAAACACTATCTGCTCCGTGCCTTCATTATGGAAGAAATGGCTATCTGGTGGGTCCCCTCACAATCAATGGCCTTCGGGTAATGTTGCTTAATGGCACTGTGGCCAAGAGAAAATCAATAGCAGACTAATATCTGGTGGGTCCGTGATGAAAGGGAGCAGATGTGAAATTCCAAAGAGCTGAGAAGAGATTTGTCAAAGGAAAGTTCATATGGCTGGAAGAAGATTCCAAATACACTAACATAAGGTTCTAATGGAATCTGATAAGCAAAGAATAATAGGTTGCATGTTAGGAAAATTAAGGCCGACTTCAAGAAATGTGTCTTAAGGTCAGGATTAGTCAAACTCGCCCCTCCAGCTGTTTTTGGACTACAACTCCCATCATCCCTAGCTAACAGGACCAGTGGTCAGGGATGATGGGAATTGCAGTCCCAAAATATCTGGAGGGCAGAGTTTGCCTATGCCTCAATCACCATCATCCATGTGTGTTTTTATTTAAAAAAAATAACTTTCACAGAGTTCCATCTCACTTTAGTGCAGCCTTCCCCAACCTGGTGCCCTCCAGATGTTGTCAAGACATCTGGAGGGCACCCAGTTGGGGGAGACTGCTTTAGTGTTGTACCAAGAAACAGAACCCAGGATTGTGCTGTGCCTGAGATTGCCAACAGTGTGCCTTTGGGTGCATCAGCATCTTTGAGGACTTATCCTGGCATCCATGAAGCCTCTGAAATCCTGCCCCCGTAGGTCATGAGGTGGTGAGGATAGCTACATCTCCGCTTCCTTGAAGAGGAATGCTCTTCCCCCACTTCTTACAGCTCTAAGTGGTTTACAAGGCTCAGATCGGCACCCAAGCTGAAGATCAGAGCCTTAAAAAGAACATGGAGGTGAAAGAGGAAATGCAAAAACGGGATGCTTCCTCCTACTTCAGCTCTATGTGATCACAGCTGAACAGAAAGCAGAGCTATCAAGAGGGAGGGAGGAAGAAAGAGCAGCCATCTGGGAGGAAAGCAGATAAAATAGGGTGCTGCAGGAGGTGGGGTAAAGAGAGGGGAAGAACAGAGTGTCAGGCGGAGGAGAATGGGAATGTGAGAATGAGTTGCTGGAGTGCGAGAAACTGTATATGCATGCGTGTGAGCATGCATGGAGAGAGAGAGAGAGAGAGAGAGAGAGAGAGAGAGAGAGAGAGAGAGAGAGAGAGAGAGAGAGAGAGAAGGAAGTAAAATGGATCCTCCTGAAATTGTTTAGTTTTTTTCATGGTTACCACCCTCCCCTGCCAATTGCCAACAGATCAGAGATCACATCTGTCTCCATTGACTGACCCATCACAATTATGGATACAATGGTTTACTTCAGTATCACAAAAAAACATGGACTGTTGGGGATGCTCATTCTTTTTAATGGTTTTTTTTGGGGGGGGGGTTATAAAAAAGAGCAACCCCTTTTTAACAGAAATCCCAAGATATACAATGAAAAGACAGCATAAGATTACAAAGTCAGATGTCTAAAGCAGGCATCCCCAAACTTCGGCCCTCCAGATGTTTTGGACTACAATTCCCATCATCCCTGATCACTAGTCCTGTTAGCTAGGGATCATGAGAGTTGTAGGCCAAAACATCTGGAGGGCCGCAGTTTGGGGATGCCTGGTCTAAAGCATAGGATATGATTTAACCTAGAACAACAACAACTAGATGTTTATGAAAGTTCTGTGGGAGATTAACAGCCAGACCTTAAAAATGCATATTCTTGCTAGTTAGCATGAAAAGGGGCTAACACCACAAAGCTGTATTGCCGATAGCCCACAGAAATACAATTGGTAGAGAGGGCTCTGTCTGTGTGATGTCATTTCTCTCTCCCTCCTCTCCTCGAGAGGAAGGAACATAGAGTACTTCCTGTTCTTCTCTCTCTTCTGTTGACAAGCATTGGCTGCAGATATGCCTCTGCTTGTTTCATCTCAGGCAGGTGCCTGAAGTTGGTTATACTGTAAATATACCGTAAGTATTTTCCCTGCATAGTTTTTACCGCTGCCTTTGCTGTGAACCAATACATGATTATAAAGTAAGTAAATTTTATTTTTAAACTTGCTTTGCAAGTTGTTGCCTGATTCTTTAAGTAGGATAAGAAGGCAGAAGCCAGGGTACTTTGTAGCTAGACTTACTCAAAAGGAGGCTTTGCAGGCTAATTGCTATACATTAATTTTGCTGCAAAGGATGGGACTTTGAAATTCTGTTCAACCCACACATGTGGGAGACTAGAGGGATGAATTTCAATTAATATATCCTCTCTTACCCATTAAAGCCCATCCCACAAGTTCAGAATTCTTTTTCTTATTTGTGTAGCTAAAGGTCAGAGACACAAAGGCTCATGTACAACTGGCTGGTACTGTTAATAAAACAAAACATAGATCCTCATATTTTTTTACATGATATTCTGTCATATAATAGGCCGCTTCTGGTTCCAGGGACTACAGATGTGTTCTTGTGGATAGTTAGCAGTTTTGTTATTGTCCTATGTAAAAATGATGAAGATCCATGAGGATCTGCAACTTGGATTGATGTTTTTCTGGTGCTGACAAGCAATGCATCTTTAATTTTAACTGAGCAGTCTACCAATGTAAAATTCACTTTGATTATGGTTTTAGGAGACTCTATGTAAAACCATACAAATTCAAGAAGATCCATTTTAATTCTACTGGATTTGGAGGAGAGAGTCCCGAAGAGGAAGAGAGAGGTTGCATACACACCACACATTTAAAGTGCATGAGTTTCCCCAAAGAACCCAGGATACTGTAGTTTGGTTACAATTCCAAGCACCCTTAACAAACCAGTTTCCATGATTCTTTGGGGGAAGCCATGTGCTTTAAATGTGTGGTGTGTATGCAGATGGGGGATAGCTATGTAATCTCGCAGTGTTGTAAAGCCCACCCACAATTGGGTCTGGCCTTGTCCACTACACCTAAAGGGAATATGACCCTCAACAACTCTCTATTGGGGCTTTCTCTGCTGCTGCAGAGTGTCTGCAAAATTCCCTCCCCAGGGATGCCTGCCTGCCCACCTTGTTGCTTAAGCATCAGTGAGCTGTGGAGCAGTTTAAATTGCCAGTCGTGTTTCAGGTAGTGTTGCTAGTTGTTGTTTCAAGGGAGAGTGGGTGCTTTTATTGTATATATCATGCATTCTAAAATTGTGAGCTACTTTGAAGGGGCAGACATCAGGGCTGAGAAAAGTGGGATATATATGGCACTTGACTATCTACACCTGCCAAGGCAAAGTGAGAATTTCTTCCCAAACTGCTGCCAAGTCACACTGTGGAGCTTAGCGTCCCTCCATCGATCCATAGCTCACAAAGTCAAATGAAGTGTGGCCTCAATTGAGTTGTGCTGCCCTCTGAGCAGAATCAAATCTCTCACCTGTCTTTGAGTGTCATTCATCTCTATAGAAATGGGGCAGTGACCATGAGCCCCTTCAAAAGCACATTCCTCTCTCTTCCCTTTGAATGGTCCTTATGGCCCAAGATGCACCTCTCATCTTAAAAAGGAAAAGCCCAAGAAAGGGCCTCCCAAGTGTTTAGGGGAGGTGGAACAGAAGAGAGCAGGAATTCACAGTTTCTTCCCTTCTTCTGTCTTAGTGAGAGAAACTGAGATGGAACATCCTGCTTTGACAGCTGCTGTGATGATAATTAGTTAATGTGTCTTAAGTGCTTTGAAGTTCTAAATTGTCATGTGAGTAATTCTTTACTTTATTAGTTCAGCAAAGAGGCATGGAGGAGTGAATAGTATTTACAAACATACACGAGGTTTTTTCCTCCTCTGTAGAAATCGGGGAGGGAGGCCATGAAATGGGAGCAATCCTTGTGGGGTGGGGGGAAACAACCCTGGCTTGAAAGTGTGGCCCCAATGCTGATGAAGGGGGGAGGCAATGGCTTGAGGAGAAGCAGCCTACAGAAGTCGACTGCTCCATCAAAGTGACAACAGTCCTTCCCCTCATAGGGGAGGATGTTGTCCGACCCCTCATAGGGGAGGATGTCTTCCGATATTGTCAGCTGACCGGGTATGTTCTCTAGGCTCATTGTGAAATGGTTTGTTCCAAGGTGCTGGCTTTAACTTTTAATGGAACAAATCAAGGGAAAAGTTGTCAAAGTGTCCCAAATCTCTCATTATTTCCCAATACATTTTGGAAACAATACATTCTTTCCTCAGGATTATATAATATCATCTAATTATTTTGTTTATAAATCGCCTCCTATGAGGTAACCCGAAGTGATTTACAATATAACAAACACATACAAAAAGGTTGCACATATAAAAACTGTTATATATGGATATAAAAACAGTTAAGACAACTGCATGTGTAAAAATAGTTTTTAAAGACCCATTATCTATCTATATACTTGTACTCATCAGTCGTCATGAAGTAGTTTGCATGGCTGCCAGAAGATGACACTTGCCGGCAAACTACAGGTGACAATAAGAGGAGGAAGTGGTGGTGATTACGAAGAAGTACTGCTGAAGAAGGAGAAGCTTTAGAGCTGCCACTGCTCAACGGGGAGAAGGGAGGGAGGGAGGGAGGGAGGGAGGGAGGGAGGGAGGGAGGGAGGGAGGGAGGGAGGGAGGGTAACCGGGCCAACTCTTCATCCTAATCGGCCATGATGGCACTAGCAGCACCAGCAGATCCCACCATCACTTTCTCCTCACTATTCTACTTCTCCTGCTTGGTCATAGCAGTAGGCGGCAGCAGCGACCAGTCAGGAATAAGAGTCAGCCCAAGCAAGGTGGCAGCAATGGAGAACAAGAGAGGCTGTGTGTGGAGATGGGGAAAGGTGAGTTACATTTGTAGGATTAGGGTGATATACAAATACCTTAAATGTATAAATAAATAATAGAGCAATCACCATGCAATTGGATACTGGTCAAGTGGAGGAGATATTTAAGAAAGGGGTGAAGCAGCTTTTCGAGACCAATGGCAACAAGTGGGCAGAGCAATAGATATGACTGATCTTTATAAAACAGATTACATTCCAGTTGCAGAAAACTCAAGAGGTTTCTGCTACTTACACACACTCTTCTCTCCATCAGCCAAGCAACAGGCATTCTCAGCATTCTCACATAGGTCAAGGATATGTTCCAGCCAGGCAAAAGCACTTGAGGAGAGCATGGAGCAGGACAAATGAGAGGCATGGCCTGGGGAGACAGGTTGTGGCCTGGGGAGAGTCATGAGAGCTGGAGAAAGAATAGAGGGCTGCATTTGGCCCAGGGCCTAAGACTGCCAACCTATAAAGCTTAAAAATGGGTAAGCCAAGCAATATTTTTCCAGAGCTCAACTGGTTGCTTTGCAGTTTGAGTGCAGGCAGGAGAGGGGGGGAAGGTGCTTTTTAGCCCCCTTCCCTCAGTCAGTCGGAGGCCTAAGTGGGAGCACCGAACCAAAAACCTTGTATTGCCTTCAACACCCTTCTACACCCCCCAGAATTCCCTTTAAGAAAAATGCTTAGCTCGACTGACACATAAAATTATCTGATTAATATATCTGCTTACTAATTGCAAGTCTGGCTTACAGTTAGCAGCAGGATGTGTGTGTGTGTGTAAGTGCCTCTACTTGAACACTCATGTTTTCCAAACTTCAGAAAGCTAAGGCAAACTCCACCTCCCCTCCAATAAATGTGGAGGCATGCTAGTGGATTACTTCTGAATAGCTTTTATTACTCACAGAATGTTTAAGAATAAAAATTACCTGCCCACAGAGGAGGTCCCCACCTCCATTTTACTGCATGAATCAGTGTTCTTCCTGATTGCAAAGCAGGTAACACCAGAGCAATGACTAATGCAGAGAATCGACAGGCAAACTCCTCTGGGAGAAGGTAATTTGCTGAGATAGTGCAGTGGTACAGCACAGGTTTAGAATGCAAAAGATGCCAGGGGCAATCCCCATCGTCTCCAAGTAAGGTTGTGAAATACCCCCATAAGAAACCCTGGAGAACTGTACAGATAATGCTGAGTGCTGCTGGTCTGACTCACAATAAGACAACTTCCCTCCACCCACTGGAGATTTATTTGAAGGAGACAAAACCACAAGAGTGTGAACTGCACAAAGACTGCAGGGGGCAGCCTCCTCCTATCAGTGGTTACTTTGATCTCATGGGAGGCTTCCTTCCTTTAATTTATTTCTTGTGACACAACAGCGGTTCTCTTGTGGCATGTCAGTTGTGATGAAACACACAGTTTGGGAATTTTTGACAGAGGTAAATAAATGACAGAGCAGCGAATCAGGATAAAATTGTTGTCAAATATTTAGGCTTCTGCCTTTGGGATTTTCATACCTGGAAATAATTCCAGCAAAAGAACACTCACATTCTAAAACATTACAAACAGGACAAAACAGGTATGCCTGATGCCAGTAAGGAACATATGCACTGCCCACCTCCAATACTCTGACAAAATGGAAATACATCACCAAAGGAAGGGGGGGCAAGAGAGATTTACATAAAATTTGCATGTGCTAATGTATGTGTGTGCATATTACAAATTCAGAAATAATTACTATTATTTAAATAGAAATCTAATGCATCTCACTATTGTGGAGAAGGCTGTGACTAGCGATGTCAGAGAATTCTGATGGAAACAGAAGTTTTCGAAGGAAACAGAAATTGCCAGTGTTCACTTAATTGTCTCGTGTCCGGAGAGACAATACCCCATTTGGTATTTGCTGCTACTGTTGTTCTCAGTCTGCAAACTATGCATAATTGATGGGGTGTGGGTGTGTCCCAATTTAAATTGCATTTCCACTGCATTACAATGAATGGTGTGGAAATAATTGCATCATTAATTGCATTAAACGTGTAACTTGCATAAATTATACAAGTAATTATATAAACTACATTAAATAGAGGACAGTGGGATGAATAACTTGGTATGTGGTGGCAACCAAAGTGCAGCAGAACAGAAACAGTGCTGATTATGATGAAGACAGCTTGGAACAGATATCACTGACTGCCTTCCGACATCTAGAGCTGTAACTTGGCAACCTGCTGAATGCCAGCTGAATGCCAGCTGCTGTCCAGGTGCTGACTGCTGATTCTAGGGCCCCTGCTGCTCTCCCTTATAGGCTTGGACCAAGCAATCCTTCAAATTGAGGACTCCTTCCTCTCTAAAGTAGGACAAATGGCTACCCTAGGTGTCAGGTGACATGGTCCTGAGCAGCCACCAGAACTCTTGACATAATCGGGGAAGAACCAGCTGAATCAGGTAGACAAAAGGTGCAAGCAACAGAGGGGCTGAACCCAGAACTCGGTCCAGACACGGAGTGAGAGCTTGTCAGCCTGGATTCCCTTGGAATCTGGCTGAAGTGTGATAGAGTGCTGGGGCTCCAAGCCAGCTGACTACCTCTTTAAGGCGCTGTTTCTGGCCTAGTTACATACATGCATACTTCATTTTATTTGTATACTTTTTTCCTTAGTTCAAACCATGTTCAAGGCAGCTCACAACATGAAAAAAAAACCCATAATTATATACATAACAAAAGTAGTCATAAAGAATAAATAAGACATCAAAAAGTACACGGCCAAATTAAACAATATTTCAGGACTCACAGACAAGACAGCCTAGTTCTCCCTTGAAGTGGCAAACCTGTGTCTGGGTCATAACACTTCAAAGTGCACTGGGGGGCAAGAGTTTCCAAAGGAAGGGGAAGTTCCCCCCCTCCCCAGGTGAAAGGTGAATCCCCCAGTTCCCAGATTTACTTTTAAAATAAAGAGTACCTTTCTAATATTTGTAGATCCTGAGAGATGAGGTGAAATGCACAGTGCACAATGCCTCTCCTTCCCTCTCTCTTGGTGAGAAACCAGCCCACCCCCCCACTCCCGCCTCAGAAAAGGTTCCAGCAAACAGACATGGATTGGGGGCTTACAGAATAGGGCAAAAGGAGAGCCCTGGTGGACAAGACCAGTCGGGCCTCCAACCCAGCATCCTGTTTGCAGCCAGAGGCATCTGAAAAGCCCACAAGAAGGAAAGGAAAACAATTTCAATTATTTTTCAATTATTATGGCTTTCAAGCAACTATATTCAGTGGTGCCTCTGGACCTGAAGATTGTATGTATCCATATTTTTGTATGGAGGAGCATGAGCAAATGCTTCTCCAAATGACCTCCCTGCCCACCCACTGCAAGGTCCCTAGATAAAAACTAGCATGCTGGGAAGAACCATGCCATCTCCTTACATACTAGTATTTTCTGTGCAGGGATCTTGTTTTCTCAGTGCAGGGAGCAACATTCACTCCTCTGAAATGCTCCAGCCCAGACACTGGAATGCCACCTCTGTGAAAAATAGGACCTGAGAAAGAGAGGACTTATGGCCTCACTTAAAGTGAAACTCTTGCAAAATCTCCTAAAGCCAGATTTGCAGCATTCCTCCCAAACACCTACACCAAGCCTTCTACCTTTACAGACTGCTGTCCTAGTTAGCCACTCCAAAGCTTGCCTACTGCTAAGACTGGTCCTAATAACATGCCAACAGTGGGAGGTTACTCACTACAGCTGCATTTCATTAAAATGGACAGTTCCAGGCCCCGTTCCAGCTACGTCTGTCTAGAGTACATATCTGGCAGTCAACACACGCATTCTGGACTTACTTCTGGACAAATGACTGAGCGGAATGTGTCCCTTGGACACTAAAGGACAATTGGAAAATAGCAGCAACAATAATAAATATTAATAATCAACAGTCAAAGCTAAGAGCTAATGGACCGCTAGCTCAATGTAGCAATAAAAGAAGTGACGATGCCATTAAGTCAAATTACACCTGCTATAAATAATTCCAGCACTACTGCTCAAATGGGGTGGGGAGAGGAACCTTTATGGAATATCACTGCTGTTTTAATTAAGAAGAACAGCTCTTCTACAGGAGGACAATCTATGACAGGTTAATTAAAATGTTATTTGTTAAAAAGCCCATTTATGGTCTCCTCCTGAAATTGCTTGGCTCACTTCCTTTTTTCCACAATGCACAGTATGCAATGCCAGTTATTCTTCTGATCAGTTGTATAGCAAATCTGTCCACCTCTCTGATAGCTCAGTAGGAATCAAGTAGCGGTTGCACTATATAACCAGGGATGTACCAAACTATGGGAGAGGGGGAGGAGACATGTTTTGTAAATGTTTTCACGAACTCAGAAAAAACAACTCCCATCTTAAGCTATTGGAGTGAGTGCTTCCAATGTCATTAAAGTATTCACATTACAGAGAGAGGGAACATGTCCACCTTTCATCAAATCACAGCATGCACATGCACACACCCAAAGTGGAAAGTAGAAAAAGCAGGGTTAGAAATGGTAATAAATCTACTGAAGGCAGCCCAAGTAGCTGTTGATCTTTGTTGGAAAATTGCCTTTATTGGAACAGGTCCCCCCCCCAAGGTACACATTGTAGCTAAATAACTACAGTAATTTTATAAGAGAATCTTTGCTCAGAGATGATCTGCATTCATTATGTTTTGGAACAATACAGTTCAGAGCAATAGCTGCACAACAAATTTTGAGGTGCTGAACATGAATATGACAATGAAAACACAAAATTGGCTACTGTTTCTTAGGGATCCACAATAGTTTATTATATAATTGAAGAAAAAGCCAGCTTCTACATCCGACACCACTTTGCCTGTTGCTTGTATAGCTGCTGTGGATCATCTCTGGCAAGCATCACCTCTGGCGAGCATCTAACAGTGGAACAGGGAAGTGGATTGCTTTCCCTGGAATTGTTTCAATATCCTGATGAAAACGTTCACCATGCTCACCACTAACCATACCACAGTTTTCATGGAAGAAATCCAAGTGGGAATGGAGAAAGTGGTTCTTTAACAACATGTTCCTTGTAGCTTTCTGCCCTGACATTCCTGAGGAAATCAGTAGACACCAGGCGAAATGCATCCCAAGCTTATTTCTCGTCACCCTGAATCAGGTTGTCAGACATCTTGTCTTTGAAGAGCTCGGGAATCTGAGGACCCACAAAAACTCCCCATTTAATTTTCACTTCACTGAGTCGAGGGAATTTGTCAGCCAGGTACTTGAAAGCTGATCCAGTCCAGTCCGTGGCTTTTACAAAGTTTTTCACTAGACTGAGTTTGAGGTCTTGGATAGCAGCAGGGCAGTAGTGGGATATCGTGTGTTTCTGCCAGTGCTGGGTGTTACACATTCTTCTCTCTGACCTTCAGAAATTTCCTCTGAGGCCAATCTCTTTTCATATAGTGCAAAGTCTTTGCTCGGCTGCCCTATCCACATTAAAAAGCAGTACTTCATATATTCCAGCTGCAGACCCATCAACACTGTCACTGCCTTCAAGTCACTACAGAGATGTCAGCTGGATTGCTGGATTGAGGACAGACAGCTGTTTTAGGTTGTCATAGGTTTCTTTCATATAGACAGTATGTCTGACTGGAATAGATGGAAGTCTGTTTCCATTATGCAGCAACACCACCTTGAGACTGAATTTCAAGGAATCTGTGAATTCTTGCTGGTTATGTGTGATTCCAAGGACATTCATCAGGCCATCTACATTGTAGCAGAACACAAAGTCATCTTCCTTTCTGAAGTAAGGTGCAAGCTGCTCATGACAGGCATGAAATGAAGTCACCCAGACACTTTCCTGAAGACGATTCCATTGTTGGAGTCTTGACTCCAGTAACTCCTCTTTGGCCTTGGACAGCTCTAGATTGTGAACAAGATCATTCAGTTATTCTTCTGTAAGAGTGTCTGGTGCAGATGACTCACTGTGGCAGACACCGAAGGCGGAAGAGAACCCAACATCAGTTTGCAGTCCAGACACAAGTTTACCACATTAATGAGAAGTAGGCATGGGGAGACATCTATGCCTTATGTAGAAAAACATAGGATCTAGACTACTAAAAGTTCTTCCCACCTCTCCCTAACCTCAGCCACTGCTGTGCAGGACTGTGGGCCCTGCTATCCATTTCAAATTGTTGCCCCCTCCTCTTCTTATAATTATTGGTTTGGGAAGGGAGGAATCCCAAACCACCCTAAGAAAACCCTGAGTCTCAAGGCCCCAACCAACCATTTGCCGCCTCATCTGGGGGCCCATTCCTGGATGACCAGCACAAACAATAAGGCAAGAGGGCAATGATGGGGGAAAGATGGAGCACTGGCTCCAGGTTACTCCAACCACTTCCAATGAAAGAGGCAGGAGCTAAAACAATAACCTGTGCATGAAGGCATGGAAAGCCTCATTTGCACTTCAGAGCTTCAAAACAAATTGCTCACCTGGAACTCTCCAAGGTCCTGCAACCCCAATCTTAGCTACTGGACTGCATTGTCCTTGGGTCAGGAGCAGGAGCGCTCTGGGGGCTCCTGCTGGAAGTCAGAATGGAACAGAGACTCATGCAAATGTCTGTGTCCATCTTCTCTTCTCTCTCATATACTTGTCTGGGCCATAGCTGCCAAGTTTTCCCTTTTCTTGCGAGGAAGCCTATTCAGCATAAGGGAAAAACCCTTTAAAAAAGGGATAACTTGGCAGCTATGGTCTGGGCCCATGCAATGCCCACTGCAAAGATCAGAAGAGGTATCCATAGCCAGAATTATCACACAAATAGTGGAGTTTTAAAAAAAACTCTCTCTCACTCTCTCTCTCTCTCTCTGTGTGTGTGTGTGTGTGTGAGAGAGAGAGAGAGAGAGAGAGATTCCATGACTTAATTTGATTCCCTCCCCTTCATTCACCCCCTCCCCAACTTATGATGATGGTAAGTGTCGTAAAAGGTTATCCAAAGCTGGCTTTCAATTTGCAAATAAAATAAAGAAGTAATTACCTGTGAATAATTTGCTTCGGGTGGGTGCAGCCACCATAAAGCTCCTCATGGAAGAAAGCTTGGGGAAATTGGGCGTGAGGATGTCAATTCCTGCACCACCAACACTCCCCCAGGATCACTTCAGCCATGAAGGAACAGTCTCACTTTTCACAGAAGGAGATGGGGAGATGGGGGTCGGGTGGGACTCTGGATTGCAGCTTGTGTTGTGCTGCTGTTTGTCACTTTGGTTCCCTGAAATAATTAAGGCAAAGAGTATTCACTGCCCTATGCCCCTGCCATTTGGGGGGGGGCAGATTGGAGGGGAGGATGAGGTTATTCTGATACCCAGGTTTTTGCAAAGGCAGGGGCTCTCTATCTTCAAAAGAACCACTTTCTTACTGTGTATCTCCCTCCCCCACCATTTAGCCTTCTTAGATATCTGCATACAGGGACACACTGCACAAATAAAGGGGGTGAGAGGTGTGTGTATGGCAAGGGGGTAGGGAAGAGTGGGGTGCTGGGGAGCAAGCGGGGAAGCCTAGAAATAATATGTGGTTGTTAAAATAACTAAATCCTAAACATCTGCCTGGCTGTGGACCACCACAGACACACATGTCTTGCTTTGTGTTTTTTCCCATCTAGCCAAGGCACAAGCACCCATCAGTAAGATAGAGTGTTTATACAAGGGCCATAAATAAATAAGCAGGACAAATCCTAATAATACTTTTATTTCTCTGTTTCAACAACTAATTGTTGAGAGGGGAGAATCATCTTGGGTTTCTGTTGTGCAAGCAACACGCTTTAATGAATCTCTCTTTGTTTTCTGAAGATTAATAATTAAAACCATGAATACTTGTGTTGTGTTCTTAAGGAGGACGCTTGAGTGGGAAGCTTAGCCAGGAATCAGATGCTGTTGCTGGGGGCAGAGGTCAGAAAGGGAGAAAACATTTGCAAGAGGCAGCCTGCCAGTCCTACCCTGAGACCTCCTTGGACTGGAATGGATATTGGGTACTGATGGGGTCAATTGATGGACAAACGAGTAGATTAGGTGGGGAGATATCTGAACAGTTTTCAGACTTTTCATGATTGACTGTTTGTAACAGAAAATGAGGCATGAGAGGGATGGCAGGAAGGAGGGACTACTTAACCCCTTATCTTCCCATGGTTTATCCTCTCAAAATTGCCCTCCTCAAGCTTCGCTTCTCATCACAGCAAACAAGTTATGAGGGAAGTAGATGGGGAGAGACATTTTGAGTGAGAAAAGGGTTAAGCAGCCTTGGCCTCCCACTCCTCTTCAGCTCCTGATCACAGCCTTCAGTGCTGCTTTTCGGATTAAACAACAGCAACAGCAGGCTGTTCACAAGCTTCCCCTATAATCAGGCCCTGAGGCTTTTGCTGTAAGTTGCATGTTTGCATCATGTCTCTGCTCCAAGGGAGAAAAGAGATGGGCTGAGAGAGCACATACAAGACAGCTTGAAAACGATGCAGACAGACTGCGATCTATTTTTTTAACCATTTATTCTGCCTTTTTTTAGTTTTTGAGCATTATGCTCACTTCCTAAAAAAATCTGTGAGTTTGGTTAGAGCTTTGCCTTGTTTTTTTAGTTATATGGTTGCAAAGCCTAAGAATCTGCATGATTGCCACGGGCCATCATTGTCATATTCTTGTATAAATCAATGGACCAAACCAAAGCCTCTGTGGCCATCTTGATAGTCTCTAGTGGCGACATTCAAGGCACCTGGGGTTAGACCTGGGATTGACTGGCAAGTTTGCTTATTTGCATGCATGCCTTGTTCCTTGATAAAGTGGTGTGGCTGGGTGACAGGGGGGGTACGTGTAAGGAGAAGTGAACCTTCCCCTCCCATTCTGCAGTCCATTCTCCCAGCCTGGCTCCAATACTAGAGCAGAACAATAGAGTTAATGGAATCTTCTAGGAAATCCATAACTGGAGCATTCTCAACAGATGTCTGCTCACAAGCCTCTGTTAAACAGAGCCTATTTTACCTCCAGTGAAAGAGAGACCACCATCCCACTAGGAAGTTAAGTTGATTCTATGCTTGAACTGGCACTATATGCAAAGGGGGCAGGCAAAAGCAGCAACAGGGCCCTGCCCCAGTCAGGCTGCCCCCTCCCTTCACAAGGCCAATGTTACATTATTGTAGTATTTTAGAACGAACACAAACTCTCTCTCTCTCTCTCTCTCTCTCTCTCTCTCTCTCTCTCTCTCTCTCTCTCTCTCCTGTTCCCAAAGTGACCAGCCAGATGGCTATGGGAAGCACTCAGACATGATCTGAGCGCAACAGCACTCTCCCCTCCTGCCGCTCCCAGCCACTGTATTTCAGAAGCATTACTGCCTTCAACTGTGGAAGCAGACCATATCCATCAAGGCTGGTAGCCACTGGTAGCTATATCCTCCATTAATTTGTCTAATCCCCTTTTGAAGCTATTCAACTTGGTGGCCATCACTATCTCTTGAAGGAGCGAATTCCAGAGTTCTGGCAGGAGCTCAAGTCAGGTGTAGGTCAGCAATGAAACAACAAAGCACTCAATGTCAGTGAAGTTAACTCTTTATTCAAAGAAACAGGTAGGTAGCCGTGTTGGTCTGACGCAGTCAAAACAAAATAAAACGAAACAAACACTGTTCAGTCCCAGTGGTCACAACAACTCTTCCCAGTAGGTCTTGTCCCAATGAAGCAGTTGTAAGGACTGAAGGTCCCTGCCTTTCCACCACTCTCTAAAGTTCTTCCCTCAGGTACTTCCCCACAGCAGCCTAAGGCTTTGTCATCTTGCCTCTCATTGCTCTGCCCTCTTCATTTCTCTCTGTGTTCTGGGAGACCAGGAGAGAGGGGAGCTGCTTGCAGCAGGAAGGGGAAAGACTGTGGATTCTTCAGCAGCCTGTCTCATCTCTGTCTCCTGACTCCCCTCCTCTCCTGCTTCTGGTGCCTCCCACCATTCCTCTGTGTCCAGCCAGTCCATGACATACTGGGGTGTGTGTGGAATTTTCTTTTCTTTGTCCTGAATCTTCAAACATACAGCTTCATTGGATGTCCATGAGTTCTAATGTTGCCCACTTCCTTCATGCCATGCCTGATTTTATAAACCTCTATCACGTCACCTCTTACTCGCCATTTCTCTAAACTGTAAAGCCTGTTGTTACCTTTCCTCATAGGGGAATTGTTCCAGTCCCTTGATCATTCCAGTTGCCATTTCCTGAACCTTTCCCAACTCTACAATATCTCATTTGAGGGAGTTGCACATTAGACTATTATCTTCTGAACCAAAGAATTACAGGGGATACTGGCCTAAACATATTTGGTTAGAAAGCTCAGAGAGAGTTCAAAGAGAATAAAATAAAATGAAAAACAGACATCTGAAAGTATTAAAGGATTAGCACACTTTGACCCTATGCAGATTTCTTAGTCAAGATAATGGCAAAATTAAAAAGTGGAGTAATGAGGAGAGGATCACAAAGCAGGCAGCAGGGGGGCAATAGGGAACAAATTGTTAGGAAATATAAACATTAATGATTATCACAGAGTCTCAGAGGAGAAGCTGGAGGAGAGACTGAGAGAAAGACTGAGCCAAACAATCAGAGCAGGCATCATCTCTTTTCAACAGGGATCTCAGACTACCGGTATAGTTCCCCACAAATCTATTCACCAGAGATCTCTCATCTGTACAGTTTATGCTTTGGGACTCAGTTTCTCACAACACACACACACACACATGCTGCACCCCAACCAGGGTCTCTAATACACTACATGGTTTCTGGTGTAAAACAATTTTTTCCCAGTGGCAAGATCAATCTGTGCTGTTCTTATAAAAGCCGATTAATTCTGCGGGCAGGAAACTCACTGCATGCTCCCCAGCAAGGATAATGACAGCAAATTGAAGAGCATAATGGAAAGAAGGGGCACTTTTCTCCAGGCCACACTGCTTGTTGGTGATTAACTTGATGGTCCATTACCACAAGGAAAGGTTTCACTGGGTCAGATAGTCTCATTCCTCATGCAATAGAGCAGCAACAAGACAGTACAGTATTGAGAGGTTGGTATTCTGAGTTAAAAAGTAGGGGCTGGGAGTGAATACCATTGTCAGTAATTAGTTCAAAGTTACCCTCCAGTCTAGAAGCTCTCCTTAATTTATTCCAGATATGCATAAAGGATGGTAGTTCCCAATACCCTGCACATGCTCAGCTGACCTTTCATGCACATTTACTTTATGGAGAGAAGCAATCCTTGAGGTATTGAGATCCTGAGCCGTTTAAGGCTTTACAGGTCAAAACCAGCACTTTGAATTGGCCTGGAAACTAATTGGCAGCCATTGTAGCCTGGCCAGGATCGGTGTAATATGCTCAAACTGTCATGTTCCAGTGAGCAACTGGCTGTCAAATTCTGCACCAGTGGTTTGGGTTCAAGGCCCGCACCCCAGTCAAGGGCCCACTACGGTATCAGTCCTAGTGCTACTCCTCTTCCTTCTATGCCTTCCAGATCCACACCATCTATTTAAAGCAGAATAAATGACCATTTAAAGTGCATGGCTTCCTGCAAAGAATCCTGGGAACAGTAGATTGTTAAGGGTACTGGAAACTGAAGGTTTGTGAAGGTGGAAAGTACAGTTCCCAGGATTCTTTGCAGGAAGCCATGCACTTTAAATAGGTGTTGACAAGTAAGGAGGTAATGAGAAGAGCACCAACCACTGCATACCTTGTCCAATCTCTCTCCTAGGGCAGTGGCAGTATGTACTGGGCCTAGAGAGGAAGAAAGGGAGGCAAATGAATGGACTGCATCACCAGTGCCAAGGAAGAGGAAGTGGGTGCATGCAGGGATTGGGACCCGCTAAAATCAACTGTTCAAGAGTCTTGGAAACAGCACTGATGCCAATGACACAGTGACAATTTAATCTCTTTAAATCTTGTCAATGAGGAAAGGGCAATGGGTTATCCCAGCATTGGGACAAGGGAGTTGCCCCGGGTTGAGAGTGACCAAGAGTATTTGTTGGGGAGGGAGAGAGGTGAGGGGGGCTCTGGCTGAGAGGTGCGTCTCACAATCATGTAAGAAGAAAGATGTTCACAGTGACAATTTAATCTCTTTATTATGTATTCAAAGACCCAAACAAAATAAAAACAATAACCCATACAGGTAAAAATATCAGAATATACAAAGTACATTAAAATGGCTGTAATACATATTTGAGATGTCTGGAATATCTGAAACATATCTAAAATATGCTATGCAACCCAATACCTTCCAATATGAAACGTAAATGTGGGTTAAAATGAATAAATAAACAGATTAAAATTTGTAACAACTGCCGGCCAGGATAGGTTTAATCAGGGGAGACTTCCTTTTGTGTTTTTGAAGCCAGGAGGAGAAATCTAGCCACCACCCACAGAAACCTCTGTGAAGTGTGACAGGGCAGACAGGCATGCCCACAAGCATACAATGGGTCTGTGCTGCATCCAGGCATGGCCCCCTGATGGGAGCCTGCTATCCCCATGTGCTTACAGAACAGTCTCTCTCCAACACATGAGGGAAGCATGCCTGCTGCGAGAAATGGTTCTCATTTCAATTCATTTCAATTCCCTCCCCTTTTTGAACCAGGCATTTCAACAAAGGATGCCGTCTGATTGGTTCCCCCCCCCCTTTTCTTTCTACACCGCAAGGCTTTCTGCATTCCCCGAGCAACAAGTCCCTTGATTATTGGCTCCGCAGAAAGGCCATGTTTCCAGGAGCTTTTCATGCAGAGCATGAGGCGCAACTGTTAAGTGGTACTTTGTATTCCGTGCAGACACGCGGCTGTAGGATGTTGGCGCTGAAGGGAAGCATTTGATCTCTACAGAGGGCCCAGCAGGCAAGGAGCTTCTAATTATAAAGGTGGTGTTTGCAGGCAGGCCAAGAAATATTGGGGTGGTGCAGGGGGCATTCAGAGCTTGCCAAGCCAACTCCTCCCAGGGCACATTTTCCTCTTCAACACGAACCTGCTGGGGACCAGCTGTCCCCATTGGGTTTGTTCTTCTTGAATCATACACTTGGAAAGTAGAAAAACTACTCTTTCATGCACGGGGTGGGTGGAGCCCAGAGTGTGGGGCGCACAGGCCAGTGGGGATCAGGTGTCAATGCCACCCTCCACATCTCCTTGATTACACCAAGGCAGGGCAGACAACAGGTAATGTGGGCAAAACCCAACAAACGTCACAGAGCACTTTTAAATCCCATTGACTTGAAATGGTGATTTAAAGCACAAGTTTAAATGCATGAGGCTTAAAGGGGCTTAACTTTGGCCCGTAGTCATTCAATTATAAAGTTACTTGTGGGCATGTGGAGGGAGGGGCTTGTGTGTTGCAATGATTTCTGGGAGTTTTACACATAGTTACATTGCACCACGTTGTGAATCTGCCAGGGACGGCCAGGCCACTGTGCATCAAAGGTGGCAGACAGGATTTGGCCTCAATGCTAGAGAGCCCCAAAATGCTGGGCTTCATTTTCTCCAATGGGAGTGAAAGGCTGCCATGCACTGTTGTGGGAGAATATAAAGAGGAAGCATTTGGAGCAATGTTAGAAACTGAGATATGAAAAACTAGGAGCTAAATGGCACCTTAAACCTAGGTTATGGGTGCAACAATGGAATGTCTAGGCACACTTTTTTAAATAACAAGAACACAAAGCTGAAAAAGAATGAACTGCAGCTAAAATATTATGTTCATTTTTCACATGGTCTAGTCCTTCCCCTGCCTACCACCATAATATTCTTAAGAGGGTCTCTTCTCCAGTCTTCAGGGAGTAGCTGGAAGTTGTTGTTGTTGTTGTTTAGTCGTTTAGTCGTGTCCGACTCTTCGTGACCCCATGGACCATAGCACGCCAGGCACTCCTGTCTTGCACTGCCTCCCACAGTTTGGTCAAACTCATGTTCGTAGCTTCGAGAACACTGTCCAACCATCTTGTCCTCTGTCGTCCCCTTCTCCTAGTGCCCTCAATCTTTCCCAACATCAGGGTCTTTTCCAAGGATTCTTCTCTTCTCATGAGGTGGCCAAAGTATTGGAGCCTCAGCTTCACGATCTGTCCTTCCAGGGAGCACTCAGGGCTGATTTCCTTAAGAATGGATAGGTTTGATCTTCTAGCAGTCCATGGGACTGGAAGTAGGAAGGCAGAAAAAGGTCCTCCTTTCCTTCCACTTTGCAGTTTTAATCTGAAATCCTAGGCACAGTACTGCGCCCAGAACTCAGAAACTGCTTGTGCTAATGAAATTCCCTGTCACAAAGTGCACCTAGAACAATGGGAGTTTCGAACACTGATTTGGAGATGTCACTGGGATGATATTTAAGCTTGTTCTCTACACCCAGTGGCCCAATCCCACAGGGCTTATACCTTTTCTCACATCTGCTTATATAAGATTCTGTTATATAAGCTTCTGCCTCCTATCTCTGCATATGCTTATCCTCCATTTAGTTTCTTGATCACAGTAACGTGTCACAGAACTTTGGGAACTGTTGCATCCATCCATCCATCTCTCTCTCTCTCTCTCTCTCTCTCTCTCTCTCTCTCCACCAATCTGTTTATGCATCTTCCCCAGCGCAATCCTCCAAGAATCCAATACAGGCTTGGACACAAGGCCATGCTAAAACAGTCAGTCTAAACCTTTCAAGGCTTTGAGCAGGAAGGATGTGCACTCCTGTTCACACTAATCAACTATAAAGAGAAGCTTTCATCAACTAGATTGAGGGGGAGGGCAGTGTTTTCTGTGATAGTTTACCCTTATGTATTCATTTTTACGATATTTATATACAGCTTTTCAGGCCAATTTTACAAAATGACTTACATAAAAGGATTAAAGTGATAGGCATACACTGAAATTATATAACAGGTCAGCAAATACAAGATGTGGGCGGGTAACCCTGCAAAGGGTTGTGTTCAATAAGCCCTACTCAAGAACAGACACACCAAAATTAAGTACCCTAACTTAGTTGTGTATATTAATTTTAACGGATCTATTCTGAGTGGAGCTAACATTGACTAGCACCCAGAGCCTGTAGTTTGGAACCAGAATATGAAATGTGTAGTGCTGTGCAAGGTGCTGCAGAGAAGCTAGAAAGAGACCAGCTGCCCATCTGGATGGTTTAATCATCTCTCCTTCGGCTTCAGGTTGCAACTGGGAGTTGAGCTGGTATTTTTTATCATAGTCTGAGCCAGGCATCCCCAAACTTCGGCCCTCCAGATGTTTTGGACTACAATTCCCATCTTCCCCGACCACTGGTCCTGTTAGCTAGGGATCATGGGAGTTGTCGGCCAAAACATCTGGAGGGCCGCAGTTTGGGGATGCCTGGTCTGAGCTACATCACACCTCCCTTGCCCGCCCACCATAGCCTCTATCACCCTCTCGTGCCCCCGACTGCTGCATGCCAAGAGCCAGAGAGTACTTAATAGCAGGCAAATTACAATGCAGTTGAGGTGAAGGGTAACTGTTGTATATTGATCTGGCTAATGAGGCAGAAATGCAAAATTACAGTCGTTCAGACTATTTATGCATTAAGTACCTTCTGCCCTAAAGGGAGTCCAGCTATGCCCGCAACTCACCCTTCCCATGCTCATCAAGGTGGTACTGCTCCTCTGAGGAGTTCTATATCTACTGGGTTTATTGGAGCACAGTGAGATCAGGAACACTTTCCCCCTTAAATAGTGGTGTATGCTTTGAGACTGAAGGCAGGTGGTTGAGGAGGGAAGAGGCATACAACAGTTATTCAGCGGCACTGAAAAATTACTCTGCACATGATCAGAAGACCTCTCAAACTATTGCTTCCAGTGCCGAGCTTTGGCGATTAAAACAGTTTATGTGTCCAAGGCCAAGCCATGAAGAAGCACAGGTTCCCCATCTTTGAGCTCCTAGGGCATGAACAGAGAATTCCCAGTAGCAGGTAAATTCCTTTATCTTGAAGGTTCGCCAACATTCATCTGAACATCTTTTCTAGAAAAGCTGTAAGGCTTTCTTGTTTGAACTAGGTTAATGTCTTGAGTTAAACAGGAGCCATGTTTTATTTATCCCTGCCCCTCTTTCAAGTAGCTCAAGTCGTACAGTTATGCCATGTTATTCTCACAACATTCCTATGAGGTAGATTATGCTGAGAGTTATACTGAGACTTTTTGAAAAATGCACCAGAAAAAAAGAAATAAAAATGTAACAACAATTGGTTATTTTAGCTTGACAGGGTGGTTGTTATTGGTTTTTTTAAAAAGTTGTAGCAGCCTTAGAGATGAAGCAGATCAAAAATTTAGACAGGAAACAAGAGGTTCAGCAGTAAAGGCTCAGTGCATCTTGGCTCAAATTCATCCCTGTGCTCCCAATCAACATATAACAGCATGGTGCTTCTACAAAGAAACCCTGCTTGAGTTTTTCTCAAGAGCCCTTTGCACGCACAATCCAGGATTGCATCTTACAGTTTATCTGGAGCAATAAAATGATCATCTGGGAAATTTGTAACGCAACAATTTTTAGAATGAGTGCAAAACCTCTTGGAGAAGAATTCTTGTGCACTGACAGCAAATTATATATCTATCTATCATCTAAAATATTTGGGTAAATATCTATCATCTATCTATCATCTTCAAAACTGTATTAGTTTTAAAACAGAGATGGAGAACCTGTGTCCCTCCAGATGTTCCCGAGGGGCTCATCTTCCAGCATCATAACTTTTATATGCCTGCTGTCTTTGTCCATGGAGTTTTCTTGGCAGGGATACTGGAGTGGCTTGCCAGTTCCTGCTCCAGGTGGATCACATTTAGTCAAAACTCTCCACTATGACCTGTCCATGTTGGGTGGCCCTGCACGGCGTAGCTCATAGCTTCTCTAAGTTATTCAAGCCCCTTCACCACGACAAGGCAGTGATCCATGAAGGAGAGGTTTAAAATGTGACACTGCAATACAGCCTAGTAAGCTATGAACCAGGAAATCCTAGATCAAAATTGACCACTCAGGAACATACTAGGTAAACTGGGACAAGGAACCATTTCAGCCATAGCATCTTCAATACGTTAGGGTAATACTAGCATGAGGGTAATACTAATACTAATACTAATTTCACATAGCCTTTGCGAGAATTACTAATTATTATAAATACTAAGAACTGGTCATTTGGTTAAGTTATTTCTCAAGGGCATCTGTGTCCCTTATTTGCATTGACCATATTTAGCATTGCTGTGGTGACTAATGCAGTTAATAAACCTAAAGGGATCATAAATAAATGGAAAGAGGCCATCGCCTAGCAGAGCACATGTTCTGCATTCAGAAGGTCACAGGTCCAATCTCTAACATCTGCAGTTTCAAAAAAGAAAAGGTTATCCGGTAGCATGGCTGGAAAAGACCCTTGCCTGAAACCCTGGCCAGGTGGGAGTTAATAGCACTGGACTAGGAACAGGGGTGGGAAACCTGTGGCCTTCCAGATACTGCTGCACTCTAGCTCCCATCAGCCCTAGCCACTATGATTGAGGGTTAGTGGGTGTTGTATGGGGTGTTAGGGGAGGGGTGGTATCTCTGGTGAGGAACACGTGCTCCTTCTGGTGTGGTTTGTCCACCTTTGGTCTCCACCCTGTACTCAGTTCTCATTTGTGGCTCCTAGAAGCTGTCAGCACATAACAGTGGCCAAACAACTGGCTGGCTAAACCAGGTGAGGGTGGTCGATGGGTCTCAAATCCTTGGTGAGTTAGGGACTTCCCCTGCATGTGAAGACAGGCTTAGTAGACTGAGGGGATGAGAAT
The DNA here is from genome assembly GCF_963506605.1 of Zootoca vivipara. Classification (NCBI taxonomy): domain Eukaryota; kingdom Metazoa; phylum Chordata; class Lepidosauria; order Squamata; family Lacertidae; genus Zootoca; species Zootoca vivipara. The sequence continues at coordinate 22,942,291 of NC_083288.1, read as the reverse complement.
AATGGTGCATCCAATGGTCAAGAAGGCAGTTTCTGCATATGCTGTAGAAGGAAGTGAGGGACAGGTAGGGCTCACCAACCTGGGAAGGTAGCCCATCTAAGAGAAAGAAAGCCTCCACTGCCTTGTGGGACATCTTCGGGAGGTGCCCTGACTCTGCTCTGGCTAGATGAAGGATAGCCCTCAATACATTTGTACTACAACTCCCACCAGTCACAATCAGCATGGGCAATGGTCAAGAATTATAGGTGTTGTAGTCTAGCAATATCTGGAGGTCATCACGTTGACTATGCCTGCACTGGATGCTGCTGCCTGGCTGTTGACCTCTTTGTCCTCCCCCCACTCAATAAAATGAGCAAACATAGTCATGCAATTTAAATAGAGTCTTTCAAGTGTTCAGGCAGCACCCTCGTGTGGCTAAAAGGAACAAGAGGAAAGCCTCATGATTCTCTCCAGCGCTTGCAACAAGCTCAATGGCACTGAGACGTGAAACTCTCGTCACCCTATCTCAGAAATGGAGTATATTGCATTTTATCCAAACCAAAGACCCACCTAAACCATCCTTCCTTTTTTCCAGATGGGGGTGTAGCTGGCAAACCAGCCAAATCTCCTTTGTTATGTGTTGCTTGTGCCTTGCTTGTGCCTACTGCCAAGCACCTTAATGGGGTGGACCTAAGTTCAATCATGGAAAGGGGGAGAATAATTCTCTTCCCATCTACTCTCTCCATAACATGCCTCCCTCTTGCTTGCCTTTTAAAAATTTATTCTGATCTATAGCTCCTGAAGCTTTAGTATTTTCTGGAAGGGAAAGATTCTCCAACCCTTTCATTATTGTGGCTGCTCCTTTCTGCACCTTTTCAAACTCTGTGCTGTCTTTTCTTGATTCACTGTCACTACACCATACTGTTAAACTGGTCACCTTTCTGTCCATTTCAAGAATGGGGAATTGAGGCTAAGGGGGCCACTGACTGGATCCCTTCCTCACCCCAAAGCAACAGCAGACTGGTGATCAATAAAGCCAAAGCCTGCACCTTGCAGCCCATAATTTAGGCAGCTGCTGTGGTGCAAACAAGTGAATGCCTGGCGTTGCCCTACTCTTCCCCCAGTCTGAGGCAGCAGTGGCTATAGGGTGTAGGGTGGTGAGGGGCAGGGAAGTAGTAATTTTGGCAGATCCTACTTGTCATAAAAAGGTGAGAAAATCCACACTTTCCAAACTCCTACTTTCTACACAACTCTTAAGATTCAGGAGACCTGTCCCCTGCTAATTTGCATCTGTGGGGCTGGGACCTGCCTGCCTCTCCTTACAGAAAGCATTCCAAAAAGCTGAGGCCATCACTGAGAAAGCCCTTTTATAACCACAACCAACTGCATCTCCAAAGTCATTTTTTAGCTGGTACTTGCCATGGCTTGTGATCAGAAAGGGGGACATATATAGGAGCTGAACTTGAATCTTGCACCTCAGAACTCAGAACCTGATCAACAGGATCCTACCAGGAATTCCAAGTATGAAATCTATTATCATTATTTATTTTTATCCCACCTTTTCCCTTGATGTGATTCAAAGCAGCTTGATGGGACTCAATCTTGTTGGCACAGGATATTGCCTTAATTTTAAAATTATTAACACCTTACATTATTTCTCATTTAAAAATTTGCATTTTAAAAATTCTTTATTTAATAGTATACTTTATATACTATATTTGTGTTTTATGTGGTCTGTTTTCTTCCTACCTTCTCTACTGGTTATTACACACACACACACACACACACACACACACACACACACACACTGGGGGATCTAAAGTATGTATAAACTTTATATATCATTTATCACTGGGTTTTAAGCTTTGTCATCTACATCCTGCTGGACAGCAGTCTGAGTTCAAAGCTCTGCTCAGCCACTGATTTACATAGATTAATTATTTTATAGGATCTCTCTGACCCACTTCGTCACCTGTAAACCAGGTGAGCAATGATTGGGCTAAAGAAGCAATAGAGACATCAGTGATGTCATAAAACACCTGCCAGTGTGACAAAAGAGAAGGCTCTGAATAACAGATCTGATAGACAAGAAGATAACATGAGTAGAGAGAGCACAGGTATGTGTCTGGGGTGTGGGACAGGGTAAAAGATTAAGAGTTTAAAATAAAAGAATTGCTGGGCCTCAAATCTTTGTAGAAGCTGTGTCTGCTGGTCTAGAGGTCCTTTCCCTAATCCCAGGAATATGGCACCCAGTTGTGATTATTCAGAGGTTAACAAAGGCCCTTTGCATTTTCACAGAGGCACTCTGTTCTATTCTCAAGGTTCTAGGTCTGAGCCCAGGTATTTAAAACAGATTCCAATGTGAACCCCCAGTGAAGCTAGACTCTAAGGAGAAGCTAATGTCAAGCAAGGGTTTCAGATGCTGCTGGTTACAACAACAGTGCTGTGTAGTGGTTAGTGTGTTGGACTAGTGGGGTTCAAATCCCCACTCAGCTGTGAAGCTCACTGGATGACCTTGGGCCAGTCACTCACCCTCAGTCTAACCTATGAGGATAAAATGGAGATAACTATTTACACCACCTTGAGTGCCTTGGATGAAAGGTTGGATATAAATGGTGATGGTGATGATGATGATGATACAACTTCCATTATCCCTAGCCATTGGCTATGCTTGCCATAGCTGATGAGAGCAGAACTTCACAATGGGGGCACAATGTTAGCTATCCCTGGCCTACCAGATTCCAGAGTTTGCTGTAAACAATGAACTTTTAAACCCACTAAAATGAAGCTTTTTTTAGTGCCAACAAAGGGCTTGTAATCTGTACCCACTGCTCCCAAAGATCTTATTAGTACTAGAGTCAAATAACAGGCAAAAGGTTCAGTCCCTTCCATGAAGGCAAAAAGGATAATGGTATAGTGGTGTTAGCTTTGGACCAGGTTCAAATCCCAGCTCAGCCATAGATCTCACTGAATAGTCCTAGGCAAACTGCTCGCTCTCTCTCTCTCTCTCTCTCTCTCTCTCTCTCTCTCTTTCTCTTTCACCCTCTCTCTCTCTCTCTCTCCCTCTCTCTCTCTCTCACACACACCCCTAGCCTTCCCCAACTACTATAAATAACAGGCTGTAATTATAAAGCAATCTTGTCATTCCTTCTAGCCAGAGAATCCTAGAGTCTCTAGTTATTTGGAGGAGGTCTAGAGATTTCTGACCATAAAGAACATTGAGAACTAGAACTACAATACCTATGATTCTGGGGGGTGGGGTTAGAATGGCATGCAATGTAGATATGCTCATTATGTTACTATTAGGATAAAATCTGTCCTGTCTTTCAGTCAAAGACATCTCAAGGTGGATAACATTAAAAGCAATCATGTAATCATTAAAAGGACATCAGCATAAAATCACAAGGGGCACAATAAAAAGACCGAGTCAATAATATTAAAATTAGCAGGACAGCCAACAAAAAAACAGTTTCCCTTCTATTATTAGTAGTAGTAGTAGTAGTAGTAGCAGCAGCAGCAGCAGTATACTGCCCTTCATCCATAGATCTCAGGGCAGTTCACAGCATACTAATACAGGATAAGACAAAATACATAATAAAAACAAGAACAGAACAATAACCCCCCTCCCCTTCTAGCCCAAATGTGTGTTGGAAGAATCAGGTCTTTGCAGCTAGCTGTAAGCAGGCCCAGTGTGTTAGCAGGCGACATCCTTGGGCAGCTACTAAGAGCCTGTTGATGATGATGCCACTCTCCAGGACCCCCTTTTTCCAGCTCTCAAACTAGCACTGAGTGGTAATTAGTGTAATTGCCCTCAATGCTGTGGAGGGATGGGACATGACCTCAGAGCATTGTGGGCAATTACAATTATGGCAGCTGCCTGTAGGGTGGCCAGGTCTCCTACCTTACAGAGGGACAGCCGTCTATTTTAAGGGCTGTCAGAGGAAATATCTGGCCTAAGTCCTGTTTAAAGCTAAAGGGAGAGGGGGAGGGGGAGCTGGCAGGGAGGGGCACCATTGTGTCCCTGACCTCTCAGCAGCAGTCACTGCCTCTTTTCAGGAGGGGGCGGAGGGCAATCTGGCACTCTGCCCTCATTTGTTGTCTGTTTTGAGGATACATAAACAGTCACCCCAGTGTTAATCAGAATGCCAACTTCCTCCTCCTCCAGGAAGCCTTCCCATCCACCCCTGTGTCTGGTGGGAAATCATGGCGGGGGCGGGGGGGGTTGCTGACTGTAAGGAAGAGGAGGGAGGAGACCCCACCACCATAGCTGCCAAGTATCCCGTATCTGCCGGGAAAACCCCTTTTTTCTTACCGTTTCCCGGCGGCCTCCCGTTTAGCGAAAAATCCCGGTATTGTCCCTTAAATCGGGATACTTGGCAGCTATGAAGGAGAATGCAATTGTTAGCAACCCTAATTACCCGGCCATTTTTCTGGTGCCGCTTGCCCTTCTATGGGCATCAGAAAATGGCGGCGCCGGCGCCGGAAGTCGCTTTTAAGTGTTTTCGGTCATGCGCGGAAGCGACTTCCGGCACTGGCGCCGCCATTTTCTGGTGCCCATAGAAGGGCGAAGCGCCACCGGAAGTTGCGTCACGCAACTTCCGGTCATGCGCGCGCTGCCGATCCCGGATATTTACGACCCGGACTTGGCAGGTATGCCCACCACCACCACTTCTGTGAAGCAGCTGTGAAGAGAAGCAGAGTGCTCCAGGGTGGGCTACCTAAGCAAACTTAAAGGGCTCGTCCTTCTTCTGTTTGTGGATTTCAAGTCACAGCTTCAAAGGTTTCTTCAAAGGTCCTGCTATTTTCTCCGGGAAACCCCACGATTTAGTGCTGAATCAAAAAGTCAGGTTTTCTGCGGATTGAAGTTTGTTCCAATTCGCTGGTAAACAGTGCGGTTTCCCAGGGGAAGTGGCACGACAAACAACAACAACACACTATTGGACCCGTGACTAGAAATCATGGGACAAACGGAAGTGTGAGTGAGTCCTGAGAAGCCCCTGTATCACATACCTGTCATTGTGTACCTCCAATGGAAGTATGGTACAGCTTTCAGCATTAATGTGACTGCCTTGGCAGGTTTGCATGGAAGGAGGTAGTCCTTAAGGTATGCTGCCTGGTCCCAAACTGTTTAGTGCTGGAGTGAGGAACCTTTTGCAACCTGAGGTCCAAACTCCCTTATGGGCAACCTCCTGGGGGCCACATGGCAAGGATGGGCAGGGCCAGAGAAAGAAGTGGGCAGAGCAACAGGTCTGACTCTTAGCTTTGTACAGTCAAAGCCAAAGGTTTCTACCTACAACCACATCCTGCACATCTCTCTCCATCAGTGCAAGTATACTCCAGCCAGGGTGGGGGTGGGACAACTAAAGCAGGTGTGGGGAACCTTTGTCCCTCCAGGGCCTACCATCCCAGGCCATTTGCTGGGGCTGATGGGAGCTGCAGTTTAACAATATTTGGGAGAGTCACAGGTTCCAGATCTCCACACTAATGGAAGGCACAGAGCAAAGCCATTTAAGGGTGCAGCCTGGAAAGGAGTATGGTTGGATAAGAGTCCAAAGGGAGAAACAGAGAGGCCTAGAGGACTGCTTTCAAGCTGAGGTTCCAAAACCCTGGTTTAGGGCCCTAAAGGTTTGAAGCTAGCACTGGATTTGGCTGGGAATTCAAATAATATGTTGGTATAATATTCAATTTACACTGCTTCTGAGCCCTGTTGTATCCCTCTGAAGCAAGAGAGGTTTGGGGGGGGGGTGCTTTTGATTCCTAACATAACAACAACAACAACAACAACAACAACAACAACAACAACAACAACAAGGTAATAAGCACCCTTCCCACAAAACTTTGCTCTTTTCATTGATTTTGAATATGAAACATTCATCACCCTAACAAGAGCAAAAGGCCACATTTTGAAGCTGAAAAGCTTTCATCGCCTCTACAAATACCAAACTTTGTACGGGAAAACTTGAATCTGAAAACCAGGGACGGTAGGCACATTGAATGAACATGGCCAAGTGGGGGACCTTCAGTTTCAATGGGCCTACGCCAAGTAAAACTTAGTTGACTACAGATGCTTAGCAAAGTTGGCCCCATTTCTCAGTTTAATCTTTGCTGTTTTCCAAGATGCCAGGCAAAGAAGCAAGCCATGGGAAAACTTTTTTCACCAGGAAAATGGGCCCCCTCCAGCGCCAACTGCGCCAGGGGGAATACGGAATGTTCCAGTTTTCCCCCATGTTTGAAAGTGACTTTATCCAGGTAAGCCCCTGGGAGGTTTGGTGCGGGTGTAGGAGGCAGGAATCTAAACAGGTACAAAGGAGAGGTGGAGGCCAGCAAGGCTAGGTAGATGATTTCATTCCTAAAATGATAGGTTCCTGGGACTCAAATCTGCCTTAAAGTTCTGCTCTTGGTTAGTGTATCATTATTCCAAGGGGAGCCAACATGGCACCCTGCAGAGGCATACCCTCCAACTCCCGGTAAGAAAAATCCGGGATCAGCAGCGGCGCAGCACCGGAAGTCGCTTCTACGCATGTCTGGACATGCGTAGAAGCAACTTCCGGTGCCGCTCTGCCCGATTTCCGGTGCCCAGACATGGGCAGAGCAGCACCCGAAATCGGTTCTGCGCATGTCCAGACATGTGCAGAAGGAGCCTCCCTGGCAGGTAGGAAATCCGGGGGATTTACGGGATTTTTCTCTATTCGGGATAACAGCGGGAAATGGGTTTAAATACAGGGGTTTCCCACGAAAAACGGGAGACTTGGCAGGTATGTGCAGAGGTTGTTGGACTACAACTCACCTCAGCTCCAGCCAGCATGGCCGATGATGATTGGTGTTGTACTCCAACATCTGGAGGGCACCAGGTTGGCTACCCCTGAATTATTATCTACACATCACAGATTAGATGTGATTGGTTGTTTGGGATTAGTTCAAGCCTGCATAATTTGTGACGCATCAGGCAAATGCAGCTCACCAGCAATACCATAGACACTTGGGAACGTTCTACCATTTTTTCTCTTCCAAGCTACCAGCGCATGTCTGTTGATGAATTTTGAGACAATTATGTTAAATGCCAACTTGTCAGATTCAACACTTGTACCCTTTGGGATTAAGTCATTCATATATATATATATCAGCCTTCATAGCTGGAGGAATGTCAGAAGGAAATTATATTCAGTTTATATATTCACCAAATTCTCCACAAATACATGGAGTTCAATCCGGACTTAGTTGCACTTAGGTCTCACTGAAATCTCATATGAAATACATATGATACTGTAAGGGTGATATTTAACTAACTTTTACTCAGAGTACACCCACTGAAATGAATGGATTTAAGTTAGTCATGTTCATTAATTACAGTGGATAAGAACATAAAAAGAGCTTACTGGATTAGGCCAGTGGCCCATCTAGCACAATATCCTGTTCTCACAGTGGACAACCAGTTGCCTGTGGGAAGCCTGAAGTGCTTTTTTGTCTGTTCTGAATCTAGACTGAGTAAAAATTAGTTGAATATCACCCAAAGAAAATAAAATTTTAAAGGGCAGGCAGCAAAGTACAGTACATGTAATTTCCACTGTAAGTTAGTCCCTCTCCAAACACAAACACTAGCAATAAGGATTCATCCAGCCTTCCCTAACCCAGTGCCCTCTAAATGTTTTTTTACTGCAACTCCCATCAGCCCCACCAACAGCATGGCTAACCATCTGAGATTATTGCAATTGTGTTACAAAACATCTAGAGGGCACCAAGTTGGGGGAGGCTGGTTGAGATACCATCCATTTTTTAGAAGGTGGTAAACTGTCTGTTAAGTCTATCTTGTACCCTCAGATCAGCAAACAAGGTGGCCCAGTTGAGATTCACAACCAGGAGCATATTGTGACTCTTGGCATTACCTCTACAAGCCCCGTCCTGCTGATCCCAAACGTGCTGCTCCTGGCAAGGCCCATTGCCCCATCTGAAGAGCACACTACAAAGGCGAAAGGCATCTTCCACCGTCACCCACCACCAAGATATGAGCTAACCAGGTGAGTCTTTCTGCAGTGGCATCAGGGGCATGCCTAGGTGACAATATTCCATGCTCAGTGAATTTCCATAGCACATCACAGGAAGCAAGGGAAGTGTGGAGCTAAATTTGAGTCACAGGTCTCTATGGCTCAGACCTGGAACCTATATTCACCTGTTCTGGTTGTTCTGTATTTGCCCAAATGGCTTTAGTAGGAACTGTGTCCTCATCACCAGCAAACCTGTGGCTGAATTGGAGGATAGTATGGGAATGCCTCCCTGCTTGAAATGCCAACAGCCATGTGCTTTGAGGATGATTGTTTCTGTAAAAGGTTGGTGGCAAAAATTCCAGTTATTGTACTAGCATGATTTTAACATGAAAAAGATGGTGGCGAAAGCAGACTCTTCTTCTCCCTGTACAGTTCAAGCACTGGAGGTTTGTTGTTCCTAGTACTTTTGCTTTGTTGGTGAAATCACAGATGAGTGAAGAGTAAGCCCTGGGTTCCTGCCTATCCTTTTAGCAGCTGAGAAACCAACTCCGGAGTAAGGCTAATTTGAAGGGGGAAATTGACATTTGCATCCTAGTGCAAATTCTGTGAAGATAACTCCATGAAATCACACAGCATTGGGCTTTTCAAAATGTGTATGAGCAAGCTTAGTATTTCAAACTACTAGTCCACATGATTCATCCACCCATGCTATTAAAGATACAAATGAATAAATTTGAAAGAGTACACATAGAAACATAGGAAGTCGCTTTGTAAAGATTCACATCAACGGTCCATCTAGCCCAATATTGTTGATATTGACTGGCACCAGCTCTCCGGGGTTTCAGACAGAAAACACTCCCAGCCCTGCCTGGAGATGACCCAGGATTGAACCTGGGGCCTTCTGCAAGCCAAGCAGATGCTCTGCTGCTGAGCTACTGAGACAGAGCATCTGCTTTTTTACGGATTAACTTTCATTGCTTTCTTCCTTACAGATGATCATTTCAGTGGTGCAGAACAGTAAGCTGCAGTTTTTAAAGCCTTAACTGTTCCCAATCTCACTCCCTCAACACACACACCTATGCAGGTTATTCCCTTTGCGTTACGTCAAGATCAGCATCCACAATGCAGAGAAAAAGCAGTTGCGGTTCAAGCTGGTGAGTGGCCGCACCTTCTATCTCCAGCTGTGTGAGTCAGACAAGCGAGGTGATCTCTTTGATGCCTGGGTCAGGATTGTCCAAATGCTGCGGCCGCCCTCCGAAGAAAACCTCGATGAACATCCGAAGAAGAAGAAAGGGAAGAAGCCTAAAAGCCCGAAACACAGTTCGTCAGCTCCATCACTGCCTCTCAAAGGCAAAGTGAAGAACGCTCTCAAGGTCAGTAAGCTCTGGCCCCTGGGAATTGGTGGGGAACAGAATGGGAAGAAGAGGGAAATGAAGCAGGTCTTATATATCTGGGTTTCATCCTGGGGAAGAGTGGGTTAAGGATAAGCCCTGTACCTGTGCCTGAGGTGGGACATCAAGGACTTCAAAGCCCAACCTCCTACTGCCTAGCTGGTGGTTTAGAGAACTGGAACAATATCTGTACATGGAGGGTGGGAGAGGTTTGGAGCTGAAAGTCATGACTCTGGTCATCTTACTCCCTGGCTGAATGCCCCATTCTCCATTTCCCCAGAGCTCATCTCCTAAACATGCATCTTCAGGAAAGCGCAATTGGAATATTCATACTGCCACCAAAATGGCCAGTGCCCAGGAATTTGAGACCAAGAAAACATGTGAGCCGATCATATCTTCAGACAGCTCGGGCAGCCTCCAGCCTTTAACACCAGCAGTGCCTTCCAGATCAGAAAACACACTCACAAAGGATCCTCAACTGCCTCTAGAGGCCCAGGAGCTGGCTGAGAAGTCAGAAAAGGAGGACGCTGAATTGAGCCCCAACCAGAAGAGCGAGAAAAGTGGCTCCCAGACTAAGAGGTATCAAGAGGGATAGCTTGCATGGCCCCAGGTGGGAGTTCATTGCTGGGAAAGTTGTGCAATCTTGCATACTTCTCCAGACCAGTCCTACCATTGGGAAGAGTAAGGCAGTGGCTTCTGAGAATTGGGTGTGGGCTGCAGAACTTTGTCCTTTGCCTCAGGCAGAAAAATGTATTGGGCTTACCTTGCTCAGAAAATACTGTGGAGGATTCTGGGGAAGTTGCTCTTGTTGCATGGGGGATATACTACTTCCATGGTCTCCCTTCCTCAATCATTAACATGATGATTGAAGTCATTCCATTATGGGCATTCTGATGGCCTCCAGATGACAGTAGACTCCATCCCCCAGCCCAGATTGTCTGGAACCACAGAGCATCAGGATTCCCAGCCCACACCCTGCCTGAGGAGGCTGAAATTTTGAAGGACCCAGCAACCTCCCAAAAAACCCACCCTAGCTCTGGACCTGCCACTATCACCCTTGAGGTGCCAGAAGCAGAGAACACACTGAAGCTCAGCATGTACACTATTTAATTACAAGGGAGAGGGCTTTCCCCTACCCTCCTCAATTACAGAATCCCCTCCAAAAAGATGCTCCCCAGGTGCCTATGTTGCAACCCTTTCAGCAGAAACTTCCAAGTTTTACCTTATCCTTAACCATGCTCAACTTAAAAATGTTAAGGAAAAGAACTGTATCAAGTTTATGTAACAAAAAAATAATTTTATCCCACTCATAAAAATAAGGGTAAAAATATTAAAGCAAGCATTCTTATCACCTTTATAAAGCCCATTAAAGCATATGGAAATGAGTGTTCCTTAATAACAATTTGGTCAAAAGCTTTTCAACAGAGCCTTCTTCAGTGACCTGATATTTGCTTAGGCTTTGATGTAGAGGAACTTCATTCCTAAAATGAGAACAAGTTGAATCTAAATTCAAGACACTTACCTCCCCTCAATTTCTCATTTTAGTGTATCATCAGGAAATAATAATAATGTTGGGAGACATCAATAAGCCATAAAAGAGCAGAGCTGTGTGCTCTTTTCAGAGCCAGGCAAAAGCATTTCTGTTCACCCAGGGATTATAAACTGTTACAGCTTGGTCTTGTTATTGTCACTTTTTTTAAAAAAGAGGTTTGCATTATTATATTGCTGCTGATTATGTTATTATATAAATGGATTGTGTGCCAGCCTGCAATCCAAATAGGTTGGTGATATTTAAATGTTTCAAACAAACAAACAAAGGGCTCATCCACACTTCCATTTGCACCGTGCTTTCTATTCACAGGTCTTCACCTTAAAGAGCACTTTTGCTTTTGCTCCACCACTGCCCCTTTGAAAACCTGCTCTTTAACGGCGAATAGGAACAAACAGCAATTCCGGTTTTCCACAGATTGCTGTTTGCTCTGATTCAGAGGTAAAGAGCAAGTTTTCATGAGGAAAGCATCAAGGCAAAAAAAAAAAAGCAAGCACTCAGACTTGGTGCTTTTTAAAGCTTTATAGTGTGGGACTGTGCCTAGACACAAAAGGAAGTATGGATGAGGCCAAATACTCCAGAGGAAGAGGCAAGCAGTGGTATGAACTGCAGATCAGTATCCTGCTGAGTTACCAGGAAGAAGCATGGTAGCCAAGTCTAATATAAAGCTCTTCAGTCTCCATCTGATAACTCCTGGTAAAGTATCTTTGATTGAACAGCTCCTTCACCAGGCCCTTGCAAATTCAGCTACCGATGGGCAGTGCCCTAGCTGCTCCAGCTCACCACACACTGGACCTGCTTTCACAGCTCAGATACAGCTGGACAGCGGACAGCTCCCTGGCTAATCCTGGTCTCCTTGCTCAAATACCCTGTTTCTCCTAAAATAAGACATACCCATAAAATAAGCCATAGCAGGATTTCTAAGCATTTGCGCAATATAAGCCATACCCCGAAAATAAGACATAGTGATAGGCGCAGTTCAGGAGGGCCCCAAGGAAGAGGCAAGGCTGGACGCATAATAAAAAATAAGACATCCCCTGAAAATAAGCCACTGTGGTTTTTTTTTTAGAGGAAAAATAAATATAAGACGGTGTCTTATTTTCGGAGAAACACGGTATCTAGTCATGCTGCTTGGGTCTTCCCCTCAGAGTTTGGGGTTGGTGAAGTTGGACATAAGAGTGGTGGGATGCAAGATATGGTGGTGCCCTGACACAGGTGAGTGTCCTGAAACACTTAAAGGTGGAGGGATGGAGAGCTTGGCAGCTCAGCGGTAGCAGATGGAGTAGTTCTGACCTCAAATCTTTTAAAGCTTGAATAAGGTACAGTACAAATAGAAAATCAACAGTAAGTTCATTCGATTTCTCTTTCTATCTCAGGTTAACATGGAGACGTGGCTCAACTGCATTTTTTTTTTTACTGTCACATGCACAATCTTATGTTAAATATTTGTGGCAGAGAGGAGAGAGAGAGCGCTTTGGGCAACTGTACAGGAGTGCATGCATGTTTGTGCATCTTATTTCACTGTGCAGACAGTTAGAAATTGGGGGATGGTCTTATGGAGTCAAACAACATGGGTTTCTAATGAGGGGCACTATTTTTATTTCAGAAAATCTGACATAAAAAGCCATCGAAGCAGCTCAGGAGAGAAAGGTAGGAGAGATGTCTGCACCATTGAACAATATCTCACTTCTCTGTGACTTCCCCACCTACCCAACCCCAGTGCAAACACATAAAAAAGACTGCCTGGGCAACAGCCACCACATATGGTCAGAGCAAAGAGAGGACCAGGCTTTGGGAAGGAGGTGAGAGGCTCTGGCAGGGTCCTAGAGTCCTCACATCTCCTTCACAAAGCTGGGAAAGGACTAACTAGGCTTTAGGAATGAGGCAGGATGATTCTAGGACCCCATCAGAACTCTTATGCATCCTTCCCAAAGCCCAGCACCTTGCTCACCTTGGGAAGACAGTGCAAGGGCTGAGAGGATAGCATCAAATGATGCTGAAGGCTGCAAAAAAAAAAAGGCCTTGAGGGCCGCATGCAGCTCACATTTTGCTCAGTTTCCGCTGATGTGCCAACTGCAGCCTCTTCTAGAGAAAGCTCATCTTGCCACAGTTTCTATTTTATTTTTTAATTCATTTAGAGCAGGCATCCCCAAACTTCGGCCCTCCAGATGTTTTGGACTACAATTCCCATCTTCCCCAACCACTGGTTCTGTTAGCTAGGGATCATGGGAGTTGTAGGCCAAAACATCTGGAGGGCCGCAGTTTGGGGATGCCTGATTTAGAGCATTTGTACCCCACTCTTCATCCAAAAAGGCTCCCAGGGTGGCTCCTATAAAGTCATTTAAATGGCTTACCGGTACATACAATCAATTAGTCATTGCCTGCAAGCTTGCACTCTCTGTATTTTTATTTATTTATTTTTATTTTTTATTTAAAAAAACCTGACGGAGAGGAGGAAGAGGAGAAAAATTCAGGCCCCATTTCTTAACTAGTAGTTCTTTTAACACAGAAACAGTGCAGGGGCAGGAGGTTTCTGCTGGTCTTTCAGCAGAGCTGATGGAATGAGTCCTACTTCCCATCTCTTCCGCTGATGGAATGGCTGCTGCCAGCTGACAACTAAGGGAGAAAGGAGGCCTGACAGAGCTGGTATTCCAGCACATACTTTGGTTGATTTAAGACTAGAGTACTGTAATGTGCTTTATGTGGAGCTGCCCTTGAAATATATTCAGAAACTGCATAGGCACACAGGAAGCTGCTGTATACCAAGGCAGTCTATTGATCCATCTAGCTCAATCTCTCCAGGGTTTCTTTCCCAGTCCTACCTGGAGATACTAAGGACTGAACCAGGGACATTTCACATGTGTGGAAATGTGCTCTGTCACTGAGCTACATTCATTTAAGCAGTGCAAGTTTTTTTAAAACAAAAACAAAAACCAATAACCAGCTTGTGAAAGAAAAATCTCTGCCCATTAGCTAACACACTAGATTCCAGAACACCCTGTTTGTCCACTATGCTATACAAATGCAATACTGCAGCAGCATTTTAAACATATATTTAAACTCGCTCCCTACCCACTCTGAGAAGACTGCATTAACCCCTCTGCTCTGTCACGGGCTTCTGGTCCTGCAACAATCTGTCTGTTTCTCCCTGAGCCGTATATCCATTCTTCCTTTCCCCCATTTATCCTCTGCCTCCGTGCCTTTCTCTTCCATATTTGTTCCTTTTTTTAGCAGAAATGGCCCAAGGCATTTTGGTGTCTGAGGCAGAAAATCAAAATGGCACCTCTCGTAATGAAAATAATTGGCAATTTTCTCCCCCTTAATGGTGCTCCAAAAGCTGCTGCCTCGCCCTGCCTAATGGGAGAGCTAGCCCCGCTTTATAGCAGCCTTCATCTTTCCTGCCTCCCCTCCACATGCCTACCTTCCTTAACGTGCAATGATCAGCACTTCTCACCCAAGTATCATTTGCTTCCAGACCCAAACAAAGGATCTGTGCACTACCACGAAAAGCTCTCAATGGCCTGGGCCCTGCCTGCGTTAAATAAATTCTTCTTCCATGTGTCCATGCTGCCCCTGGACATGAGAACCTTCCCAGTCCCCCCCCCCCAATTTTCTGAAATAAAGCCTGTGAAGAAGCAGAAAGGTACTTTGCAGGAGGAGAACGTCCACTTTGGAACTTCCCACTCAGAGGAGCATGCCCAGGGGCTTCATAGCTGGGCTTTCAGAGACATGTTCATCTCTCCAACTTTGAAAAGACACTGTGGTAGCTCTTACTGGGTTGGCCCTCTGCAATTTTATTATTTATGTATTTTATTTATCACATTGATAACTGTTTTTCACCAAGGAACTCAAGGTGGCAGGCATAGTTCTCTTCCCCACAATAAGCCTGTGACGTAGGTTAGACTGAGAGACTGACTGTGACTGGGCCAAGGCCACCCAGTGAGCTTCATGGCTTAGTGGGGATTTGAACGCTGGTCTCCTAGGTCCTAGTTCAACACTCTAAGCCAGGCATCCCCAAACTGCGGCCCTCCAGATGTTTTGGCCTACAACTCCCATGATCCTTAGCTAACAGGACCAGTGGTCAGGGAAGATGGGAATTGTAGTCCAAAACATCTGGAGGGCCCAAGTTTGGGGATGCCTGCTCTAAGCAACACACCATTCTGGCTCTCTATTAAGTGTACTTCTAGGCTGCATGTTTTCTAAGCTTTTTTTTTCAAGGCTCTGATTGCAATTACTTACACACACACACACACACACACACACACAGAGCACAGCTAGCATTCCCCAAGTAGTGCACAATGCAATTTAAATGCCACAACCCATTAAAGCAACAATATGCAAAACAAAAGCAATCACAATTAAAAGAAGTGTTAAAAACCACCAGCAGCAAGTCATAAAAACAGCATTTTAAAAAAAACTAGAATAATTTTTAAGAATTTCTAAACACCTGGGGAAATAATATTTTTTTAAAGCCCTTCGTGTAGCATTAAAAGAAACCCCCATAATGAGGGCATTAAGCCCAGCCTTTCCCTGAGTGACTGGGAGCAAGACAGCCTAGAAATGGTTCGCACCCATCCCCCCTTGTCGTCCATTTAGTCTTTATCTTAATGAAGAAGAAGAAAAGCAACACATTGGCAGAGCACAGGCCTTCCCCTCCACACACACCCCACCCCATTTTTTTGCACCCAAGGTCCAAGGTCAATCAAGGGCAGCTTTGGCTAAAGGCTCTTGAACAGGCATCCCCAAACTGCGGCCCTCCAGATGTTTTGACCTACAACTCCCATGATCCCTAGCTAACAGGACCAGTGGTCAGGGATGATGGGAATTGTAGTCCAAAACATCTGGAGGGCCGGAATTTGGGGGTGCCTGCTCTTGAATGTGAATGGGTCCTTCCTTGAAAAAAGAGAGAGGGTACTTGCCAGTCAGAGAGAATCAGAGCAAGCTTCTCCTCATTCTTTGTCTCAGGGGCTCAATGCTAGTCATGGGCAGGGTCAGAGCAAAAAAAAAAGTAGGGTCCTCCCCCAGCTGCAGGGCAGAGGGAGAGAAAGTGAACAATAGGGCTGTTCCACCATCTTTGCTGAGAGGCCGGCTGCCTTTGGTCCTCCCCCAGCTGCCACCTACCACCAGCCAGTCCATCAGGTTACCTGAACTATAATAATTATTCATTTGTTCTTTTACACCCCACCTTTCTTCCAATGAGCTCAAGTTGGCTCTCCCCCTCCCCATATTATCCCCCATGAGGTAGATTAAGCTGAGAGGTGGTGATTTGAATATTTATCAGCCATTAATTCCTGCTGGTAATTAAAAGAACTGTAACTTTAAGAACTGGTGCCTGAGATAGTTTCTAGACAGCCTGTTTGTTGAGCAATCATCCTGATTTGTTTGCAGGGAGATTAGACAATGTTGGCTATTTAATGAGCATTTATTATCATTTGTTTGTAGGGAGGTTAGATGGCATTGCATAAAAATAATAAAAGTTATTATTATACATTTTCCTTATCACAAAAAATCTGAACTTTTTGGGGAAGTGGGTTTGTTCCACAAGACCTCCCAATCAACTAAAATTGCACAATCCAATTTTGCTGGTATGTGATTGAATCTCACCCAAACATAGCCACAGCCTAGAAGCACCCTGAGCTTGCATTTCTCCTCTCCTGCACACCCTTCGCCCTCCCCATCCCTTTTTCCTTATATGTCTCACTTCTGGTATTGTAAGTGACTGCGAGAAACCTATTTGACTAAATGATCATGGTATAAAAACACTTTACATGCATAAGTATATCACTTCCCTCCTCTTCCACATGTATCCATCTCTCACACAATATGCTTTTGTCCACCCGGACATCATCACCCCACCATCAGTCCTATCCATTCACCCCTCAGCCTCCTCTGGCTCAGTCCTGCACCTGACTTTCAGTACTTTGGTTTTTCATCAGGCAGGAAGCCGAGCAAAATTGTCTCCCTCATCAGATCCTGCTCCTGGGGAAGCACAAGGAAGGACAAACGGAGTTCAAGGGCCCGGGCCAGAGCAAGGAAACGCAGGGGGGAGTGAAACCAGAAGCTAGAACTAAGAGGTGACAAGAAGAACTATAGAGGTTGGAGACTGAAGGAGAAATTACTGAATGACGAGAAAATAAAACAAAAGGCTCAAGAATTGCTAAAGGAATTCTTTGAAATTAACATGGCACAAAATACGGATATTAGAATAATATGGGACACCAGTAAGGCCTTCATATGAGGATATTATATCCAACAAAATATATTACAAAAAAGAATTAGAGAAGCAAAGTTAAATCAAATTAGACAAGAAATTGAAAGGAATGAGAAAACATTAGCAAAATCTCCCAAAGATAAAATAGCAAACCAAAATATTAAATGATTACAATTACAACTCTCAGCATTATTAAATAAGAGAACAATGTTTTATGGATGAGGCAAAAAAATTTTGAATTAGCCATTAAGCCCGGGAAATTGCTGGCATGGCAACTAAAAAAGAAACAGAAGGAAATGCAAATTAATAAACTATTACAAAATGGGAAACTAATAGATACTGAAGAGGATATAACCAAATCTTTCCTAGATTATTTTAGAAACCTCTATAAGGCAGTGCCAGAGGCTGAGCATGAAATTATAAATTATTTCCAAGGGAAATAAATCCCTAAAATCAATGAAGGAAAGGTAGACCAACTTAATGCACCAATTACTAGAATGGAATTGCATCAAGTAATTTCAGATCTGAAATTGGGCAAATCGCCAGGCCCAGATGGTCTCTCGTCAATGCATTACAAAATATTAGAGGAGATTATAGCTATACCATTCCAAAATATGATGAATAAAATTATGCAGGACAGAAAGACCCCGGAGACTTGGCAGGATGCAACATAATGCTGATCCATAAACAAGGTTCCCCCCATGAGTCAGTAAGGAGTTATAGACCAATATCATTGTTAAACAATGATTACAAAATATTTATGGGAATCTTGGCCAATAGATTAAAATTACATCTAAAAGATAAGATATATCAAGACCAATTGGGGTTCTTACCAAATAGACATATGAAAATCAATGTGAGAGTTGTAACTGATTTAACTGAATATCTGGAATTAAAACTTAGCAAAAAAAAAAAGCTGCTTTCATACTAATAGACACAGAGAAAGCTTTTGACAACCTCTCTTGGGTTTTTTTACAGAAAGTTTTGGATGAATCTAAGATGGGAGAAAGGTACACCAGAGGTATAAAAGTGATATATCAGAAACAACAAGCCTGTCTCATAATTAATGGAGGGAAGTCAAAACATTTCTCAATCGAAAAAGGGACTAGACAATGCGGCCCCCTATCTCCTCTTCTATTTATATTAACCCTGGAGGTTCGAAATTTGGAACTGAGAACAAGAAATAAGAGGAATTACAATTGGCAAAAAGGAATTTAAGCTGAGGGCCTTTGCAGATGACATAATTTTAACATTGGAAGATCTTGGAAAAAGTATTCCTAAAGCAATAGACAAAATAGCCGAATTTGGTAATGTCTCTGGTTTCAAGTTAAATAAAACTAAAACTAAAATCATGGTTAAAATATGCTGGAACAAGGGCAAAAAGATTTACAAACTGAGTCAGGTCTACAAACTGTGAAAAAAGCAAAGTATTTTGGTATTGATATAACAATGAGAAATCTTAATCTATTTGATAATAATTATTTAAAAAATGGAAAGAAGTGAAGAGAAATTTAGAGACATGGAATAGGTTGAAACTATCATTTTTAGCTAGAATCTCTATAATCAAAATGAATATTTTACCTAAGATGTTGTATCTTTTTCAAATGTTACCAATAATTGAAAGAGTATCATGTTTTGAAGACTGGAGGAAGGATTTGTTAAGATTCATTTGGCAGGGCAAGAAACCATGTATAAAATATAAATTATTAACGGACAAGAAAGAAAGAGGGAGTCTTGCCCCGCCAAATCTGAGACTATATTATGAGGCGGATGCCTAATTTGGATAAAAGATTGGATAACATCGGAGAGAACAGACATCTTACATCTAGAGAGCCATGTAACAGATTCGGATGGCATGCCTATCTCAGTTATAATAAAGCTAAAGTACACAACGGGTTCACTAGTCACATTCTTAGAAATGCTTTATTTAAAGTCTGGACCAGATATCAACCATTACTGGAGCCACAAACTTCTTGGTGGTTGTGCTGGAAGCACATGCTGTGAAAAAACTAAACATGGAAAGACACTGGCCCTCGTATAGACAGTTGATAACAGAAGACCAAGGCCAATTACAGTTAAAATCATTCAGGGAGCTAAGGCAACATGTATCTGATTGGCTCCAATACCATCAGTTGAATAGTGTCTTTAAATCAGATATCAAAAGAGGTTTTGGTAAAGAAGATTCAAAATTCCAGTCGATATTATTAAAAAATAACAAGAAACTTCTATCAAAAATGTATGATTTCCTATTGGAGTGGGACCTGAAGGATGAATTTGCAAAGGAGGTGCAGATAAAATGAGCCCAAGACATCGGCAGGACTATCTATTTGGAGCAGTGGAAGAGGCTATGGCAAGTAGATATTAATGTTACAGCCTACTACTCTATTAAAGAAAACTTTATAAAAAATGTTCTTTAGGTGATACATGACACCAACCAAACTTGCAAAAATTTACAAACAAGTCTAACTTATGTTGGAAATGATCCACACTTGGTGGAGATGTAAAAAGATTAAAACTTTCTGGCGTATAATACATGATGAGTTAAAAAAATGCTCCAGACTTCCATAGGGGGAAAAACCCAGGGGCATATCTACTGGGCACAATAGGGAGTGATATCCCACAGAATAAGAAAAGATTTTTTTTTATATGCCACAGCAGCAGCTAGAATAGTTCTAGGTAGCAAATGGAAAAGCGAGGCAATACCCTCTAAAAAGAATGGATTTATAAGCTAGGTAAATAAACAGAGTTGGCAAAACTAACAGCAGCCATAAGATCCCAAACAAATCAAAATTTAAAACTAGAATGGAATTGTTTTGAAGAATACAGGGGAAAATACTGTTCTAAAAAAATATGTTAATATGCATAGATTAAATATGTAAAGTAGATGTGAGAACATGAATATATGCCTAGTAAGTATAAATTAAGTAAGTATGTAAGTAGGTAAAGCAAAGATGAAAATGAAATCAGGAATGGTTGTAAGAGATGAAGATTCTTAAAAATGCAATGAAACAATCAAATTAAAATTTAAGGAAGTCGAGCTGTGGTGGAGGGAGGTCACGGGGGTGGGTAAAATGTCTTCTTTGAATTTGTAGGGACTATATGCATTATATGTATATTTGTGTTATTTGTTTTGAGGTGTATTTGTGTTATTTGTATGTAATTTTATTTCTCAATAAAATATAAAATAAAAATATATTTTATTTTTTTCAAAAAAGGAAGGACAAGCGGAGTGCCAGAGCCCAGGCCAGAGGGAGGAAACGCAGGGGGGAGTGAAACCAGGAGCCTATAGGCACAAAGGGCAGCAGTCTCTGCCCCACCTGAAATTCTAAATGTAATAAAGATGTTGGTTGGTTATAGACAGTGTCTTCATCTGACATTTGTGCATGCCTGAAATGTCTCTACTCACCACGGATATGGTACAATACCATGCTATTCATTAGCCTTCCGTATCATGACGAACCATCACCCCGACAATGTAAACTACACCCGTACTAGTATCAGGCCCATATATTGAGGTTACAACTCACACTTTGCCCTTTCCAAGGCCTCTGGTTGTTAGGTCAGGACAATCTCACCCTCTGTCACCACCACACACTCCCCTTTGCAAGGCCTCTGGTTAATGAGTCAATTACACTCTTACCCATGCCTGCAACATAACTGATTTTCCTGGCGGCTGGCTCCCCCCTTCTCTCATTGCTTCAGGCCCACAGTTCAAAGACATGCCTTCTGATCATCTCTAATCTGAACCTACTGCACAGTGACGCGCACACCCTCTATTAAATGGTATTATTAGATTAATGCTTATAATAAGAGAAAGGGCAAAAAGGGGTCCACATGTTCTAGCCAACCAATTACTGTATATTCCTGCGTATAAGACTACTTTTTAACCCAGGAAAATCTTCTCAAAAGTCGGGGGTTGTCTTATACAGCAGGTCGAATTTCTTATACGGTGAGTATATCCCAAACTCTATATTTTAACTGGGAAAGTTGGGGGTCGTCTTATACGCCCAGTCATCTTATACGCCGGAATATACGGTACTTCTAGTAGACTTCAAGAAAGCTTTGGGGTTTTTCACATCCTGCTCTGAAGAGGCAAAGGGTTGTATATCTAAGATGTATTCAAGAGGAGACCCACTGAAATGAATGGACCTGAGCAGTGTGATTTTTCTAGAGAGAGAAAAAGGTGCTGGAACTCACCATGAACCTTGTTCTCTTATATTGACAATGGCCCCACCTGAGAGGTGCCAGCCCTGATTGCCATATTTGTGGATCCCTGTTGGAGAATGCTGACTATGTTAAGGATTATCATCAGTATAACTGGATGTATATTTCTGTGCTCTACGTCCTGGCAGCTAGTGTTTTAAAATGGCTAAAACATGACCTCTTGCCTAGAAGTCCTGCCCCCATAACCTTGGTTATGTATGGCTGACTATGGCTACTAGCCAATGCGGAAGGGAGACATTCTGCATATGCTCAAAAGCACTCTTTTATTTATTTATTGGTGGGTTCTTGTTGTCTTGTTGGGCTGTGTACAGCGGCAGAGCTTCATGCTCCGCCACCGGAGGCGGAGAGCAGGCGCACTGCCCCCAGGGACGTGCGGCACAGTCTGGGGGGGCACTGCGCCATGCGCAGGGGCGCAACACACGTTTGCGGGGCACGCTCAGGGGCAGGGTGTGCATTTGGGGGCGGGGCGGGCAGCCGCGATGGCGGCCCTGGGATTGCGCCGCCCGGGGCGCTCCGCCCCCACCACCCCTATCTTCCTACGCCCCTGGCTGTGTATGTAATAAAGGGGAGCCAAGGCATCCTCTTTTATCTGTCCCTGTGTCGGTTTCAGTTTGTTAGTTAGCTTTTTTTCTTTACTTTCTTTAGTGCTTCACATGTTCCAGCCACTGGGGAAAGGCTCCAAGGCCTGCTGTATCGAAGCTAAAGAATACTTTCTGTGCACGTGATCAGAAGCACTTTCCTTTATCATTCCTTTCCAGATCCTTGCAGCACACAGCCTCTCCTATTCCTAGGCTCAGTTTGAGATTCCACACCAACCCACCAGCCAAGCCAACTGTCCATTTATTCCAGAGCAGTGTCATCACAGCACAGAGGTCTGTTGCTGCTCATCATAGCTGCCAAGTTATCCCTTTTTTTAAGGGATTTTCCCTTATGCTGAATAGGCTTCCTCGTGAGAAAAGGGAAAACTTGGCAGCTATGCTGCTCATCCATTGAAATGTCTGTCAAAAATGCATGATGTCACAGATGCTCAGCCTGTGGGATACAAGGGTGGGGTTTGCAAGCAGGTGACAGAAGATTTTAGCCGTTTTATGTGCTCAAAGTCAAAGTAGGATAATGGTGTACCACGATAGGGGCTTAGAAACAAAATTAGTAACTCACCATGTTACTTAAAGGTAACTGACATTTTCAGGTTTCTGAGCACCACTTCAGACAGAAAGCACTTGTTTTGCTTAAGGCATGAAAATTACATATACATGATAATTACACCTGTGTTTCCATTAATTATATTGTAAACTGCCCTGTGATCTGGATAAAGAATGGTAAATAAATTTAATAAATAGCAACTGTCTAGATTTACAGATGTACTTCATGCATCCTCCCTCACCCTCTCCATGCAAATGCTTTCCATTAGATGTAGACTTTAAAAAATCCCCACTGCTTTGAACACAAATTGAAACAAACTGAACACAGAGAATGCAAATATTTTGTGCTTTAGTAAATAATAAACAAATCTGCATGCTCTGCTGTGTAACTAGTAATGAAATTTCCTGACAGGTTAGTGTATTAATCAATTTTCAATCAATGCACCACTCTGCTTACAAAACAGACAAAAATGTGCTGTACACGTTATGCTAGTCCCCCAGACCTAAACTTTATTTAATGCATTTATAATGCACTCTTCCATCAAGGAGTTATAGGTTATTTCACAACAACCCTGTGCAGTGCCTTAGACCGAGACCACCAATATCTCCTGGTAAACTTCACAGCTGAGTATGAACAGTGTTTACCCTAAAGGCTAGGAAGAAGGTAAAATAACTTTCATTGACCCAGCTGAGGCAGCCTTCTTCAGTTTCATACTCATCCAACAGAATGGAAGCAGCAGTCTGGTACAAACAGAACAAGCAAGTGAGAAGAAGATTGTCACTGCTGATCATGGGCTAGTTAAAAAGCTGGAACAATAATGGGCTTTGTACAAAGTGACCGAATATGTTACTGACAAAGAGCATTTTCCTAAACATTCGACACCCGCAATCTGCATTCTTGACCCAACTTCCATCCTTCAATCCGGATGGCCCACTATTTAAGCGCAGCGCGTGTCGGGAGGGTCCTTCTTCTCTAGCTCTGCGCATCGAAACACCCGCCCTCCTGCCAGACGGGTTCCCTGTTCCAGGTGTGAATCTGTATGCTGACTTGTGGGTGCCCTGAGTCAGCACTACCTAGGTAGCTTTGGGAACCAGAGCCTATGCAACCACTCACTTGATTTGTAATCAATAAAGTTGTGGCCTAAATTCTGCCAAAAACCAAAACAAAAATATGAGTCATGTCTGAATTTATTTCTAGGCCTAGGTTCTAGGGTCTCCATACGCAATCTGCATTCTTGACCCAACTTCCATCCTCTGCTACTCTGTGCTGGATATTGCACTTCCAGACCCACATTTGGGCTTCTCTCTGTATAGGGTTCCCCTTGCTGAGGCATATAGCCTACCCTCCCAAGCTCACAGCAATGCCATGGTTGGCTCTGCAAAAGGAGACACGTTGCTAAAACATGTAAAATCCTCCCCTTTGCAAACATACTTGTGGATAATGAAAATAAGCCAAGAGAAGACATGCAAAACTGCCATCCTAGGTGGGCTTTCTGTTAGCATTGCCATTTACATCACATATGACATGTCCCAGGTTCTCTCTCTCCACAATTCTGTATGTGCACACACTATACCTTTAAAGCATATTTGAAACACAAGTTACCCCTCAAAAAATTCTGAGCATTATAGTTTACCCCTAAAATACTTACAGTTCCCAGCAACCCTTAGCAAACTTTTATAAACCTCTTAAGGTTGTTCTCTGGTCCCTTTCTGCCATCTAGTGGAGGACAGAAGTAAAGCATATCTCTCCCCCTCCTCCCGCGCGCACACACACAAAAATCTGATGCACTGAGTGATGCTGTTTATTTCCTGCTGGTAAGTCCTTGGGATAACCTCTCCCCCTCCATCTGCTCAGTCCTAAGGAAGGACTAGATATGGGATGTTTGGACTGACAGCTACCTCAAACCAAATCTGGAAGCTGCCAAGAAGAGGAACAGCTGATAATGCCCACATAAACTTATGTTGGGCAGGGAGGACTGCAGCAATAAATGGGAATTGTTATAGAAAGCACATCTGTCACTGGAATCTGTTGCCTTGCTGCTGCAGACTTAAATTTGTAATAACATAAATCCTGAGGCCCAATAAGTGGAATAGGAGCGTTGTAAATTCATAGCTGAGTTCAAATTCAATGCTGGCACTGGAGTTTAGGTTTTGAACAAGATCGTCCTGATTTTGCAGGAACTGAGTTGTAACAAATTCAAATTTTGGCTCCAAACCATGAGTTCTACCAGATATTTCTATTTTTTAAAAATCAATTGCGACTTTTAGATTTGGAAAATTCGTTCTGATTTTGTTATTTTCCTTTGTCTCTACTGACAGGATAGTAAAATCTCTCTCTGTGGATTTGCATAGGATTTGGATTGCTAGGATTGCTAGTGAAAGAACAAACAGGATGCAGACTGTGTGTGTGTGTGTGTGTGTGTGTGTGTGTGTGTGTGTGTGTGTTTGTACGCGCCTTCCAAATTGCTGCTCAATCACCTTCTCCAATAGGATGTTTCAAGATCCTGATTCCTGATGGAGCCAGAGTTTTCTAAGGACCCTTTAAGAAAAGAATAAGCAGCAAGGTAGCAATGGTAGCAACAGTTTAGGACGGTGCTCTGTGTCCTTGTTTCATATTTCACAGCAATTGCCTTGAAATAACAATCCCTTAACTCAGCTGGAAGCTAAAATAAAATGGAAAGTGAGGATAAGTGCCCCTGGATATTTGGTCAACCTTAGAAGATAAGCCACTATGGAAATAACAGGAATTATTATCTTGGAGAAGCAGAGGAGGAGAAAATTTATGATTCACTGCAAGTCCACAGTGTCATGAGAATGATCCCAGCAAGGAGATATAACCAAAATACTCCAGGATTTCCAGCTCATGTAAAGAATTCCAGATGACTTGTATTGAATCAACAGTGTTGAATAGCCCTGCTTTTTTGCATATATGCCTGCATATGTAGATCATGATAAGATTCAGGCTCTCAACCTCATTCGCTTGCTGCATTTCTTATTGGCCAAACAGTGGCATACATGGAGTGAAATGGGGAGGGGGGCACACCAGATCGGCAAAAGGAGCTGGGCTGTCGCATCTCCTCAGTCTGGCTCGCTGACTGTGCCACGGGCAAACAAGCAAGGCTGTCACTGTGGATCACCATCAGCCCTGCTCCACAGATGTGCGAGATCTTCTAAGCAGCTGACCTGAAAACTGCCCGATGTTCAAGACAATCCTCACCCCACACTTCTTTAAGGTACCATGTTCTTGGTCTACATCACCCCTCACGTACCACTGCTGCCTTTGCCACATCACACAACTCTGCAACACATGTAGGCTGCGGCTTTCTGCTGCTGTCACCAAAGCTGTGCTCATGTGGCAATTCCCAACCAAAGGTGTTCAATTGGCTGGTTTTTATAGACATCCTACCTGCTACCTCTTTCTCCCTCTCCATTCTCCCTTCCCTGAACCCAAGATGACCAAGGGATGCTTTTTCCAAGACCCACTAGGGAGTAATGCATCTCCCATTTGAAAGGCTGTTGGACAAATTTTTGAGGGAACGGGGGTGGAGAGACATGATATGCCACCAACCTTGGCCATTCTGGCACAAAAAGAGTCCTTTTGCAAAGACGGCCATCCCTTCTCCTAGGATCAGAATGGCAGAAGTTCAGCAAACTACCTGGTACTATCACATGGGCGAGGGCTACTACATCCTACATCCAGTGGCAGAAGATGTATGGCTGTGTGTACCAGTTGTTGGGAATTGCAAGTGGGGAAAGTGCTTCTGTGCTCAGGTCATCTGCTGTGCCATGGGCACCTGACTGGCGACTGTGAGCAGAACAAGATGCTGGACTTGATAGGCTACTGGCGTGATCCAGCAGGGCCCTCCTTAAGGGAGCAGGAGTCATAAAGTAAATTTAACCCTTTCAATATCTGGGAAGGCAACTGCTACCGTACATGTCCCCATCCCTTAAATTAAGAACTACAGATCAGTCAACGTTGTTTGCAGATCAGAGATGATGTTAGCAGATGACGCAGTCTTGATAGTGCAAGGAAGCTCTACAGAGTCTCATCAACCATTTTGCCCAAGCCTGCATGGAGATTGATCTTATCAGCCTGACGAAAACAAACATCCTAGATCAGGATGTCAGTCAGCACTCCATGCATTAGCATTGTTGACCACATGCTTGAGGTGATGATTTTGTCTATCTGGGCTCCACCATAATCAGCAACCTCTACATCAACGCTGAGCTGGACAAGCATATTGGCAAGGCAGTTATGGCAATGGCTTGCCTTTCCAATAGGGCGTCTGGAAATGGGATGCTAACAACCAATACCAAGATGAAGGTCTTCCAGGCTTCTGTGCTGAGCATGCTGCTTTATGGTAGTGAGAAAAGAACGACTTAACATCCTCCAGGAGTGACACCTCAATGCTTTCCACATGCGCCCTAGATCAGGCTCTCCCCTAAGTTGGAGGAGACAGATGAGTAACCTTCCCAAAGCCCCTGAGAAAACATCAGCTACCCATATTGAGCTATTAGCTAGTCATCTGTTTAAAACAAAAAGTGGCCAATAAGAATGGGAAGACTGCCTTGTTGGATGAAACCAAAGGTCCACCTAGTCCACTATTTCGTGGCCAACTGTGGCAAGCCGCTGGGAAGCTCACAAACAGGCCCCCGCATTTGTCTGCAGCATCTGATACTCAGAGGTATATTGCCTCTTTACATGGAGCTTCCTTTCAGCTAGCCTGATTCAAGCAAGCAAGCCAAAATGCAGAATAAATGCAAAGAGTGTGAGGAACCACCAACCCTTCTGATGAAGTCTAGGTACTCAAACTGTATCCTGATGCATTCCTCAGCAAGATGTTCTGCATACAAAAGCTGACTGCTGCATTTCAAGGACATAAATATGAACAGCTCCAGCAAGTGAGCCAAGCTATACTCAGAAAGGTTGTTGAACAGTTTTTTCTAATTTGTTTACTCAAAGTTTATGCAATTGTTAGACTGTGCTCTATCTTTGTCTGATTTGTTTACAGAGAGGTTATTCAACAATGAGTATTCTTCCCAATTTACTTGAGGGGTGCCAATGCTTCTTCTTGTTAATCATTCCGGTCACCCCAAACATTTCAGTGCATTTCCCCATAACATTCCAAGCTGCATAAAATCTGGATTTTCTTAAGTAGGTTTGTTGTGCTTGGGTGACACAGCATTTTAATCCACTTTAATTGTGCATATATAAATTACTGGTGTGTACTTGAATCCCTTCTGCAAAATACTAAAAATACTAACAGTCTGGAGGCACCCTCCCCATTTTGACCATATGGCTTATTTACAATACGTTTTGGTACTTGCTTGCCTAAGACTGTACACATAAACAATATGTTTGAAAACACATAAATCATACAGGTTCACTCTTCATAAATTTGAGAAAGGTTGCATCACTCAGCATATACACTCCCAAGTTTGCTGCACTGCAATGTGTGAAAATCCCATTAGTGTAAAGCGAAAAACTATTCAGAGTTTTCTAATGCTATGTGGGGGAACCAGCCACCCCTCAAGCCATGTCTGGAACTGGTGGGAACCATAGTGCTCTGTAGGCCTAGTGAATTAGCTAATCCTGTTTTCAATCAAAACCCAATTGTTAAGCTGCTCCAGTTCTGTATCCCTGGTCAGCATCCCTGATCTGTCACCATGGAAACCAAGCATCCCTGTATCTGAGCCACCAAAAACTCATTCCATGCTAAGACTTAAAAGTGGAGTGGTGGTGAGGACTTTTAAATTCCCTCCATCTAAATGCCCAGCTAAAACGTTTTCCCGGGGCACTTTAGCCCTATCACACACACCTGCTCCTGGCTCCTGCAAAGGCTGCGCTTAGAATTAAAACCCATCACCTTTCTAAATCCAGCTGACATGAATTTAAATCAAGATCATGCGTTACAGCAGCCATCTCAAACACCTGCTTGGGAATGACGAATGTCTGGGGAAATGCCCTTTGTCAGCAGTGCAAATGTTTTCAGTCGCTCTGCGAAAAGCCCATTATAAACTATATAAACATTTCCAGCTTTGTAACTATCCCATTATCATCAATGAAAATGCTCTTCTCAACACAGCTTGCTCTGTGTACACTGGGGAACTGCTGCCTTTCCATCCTGTGAAATTAAGAGTTCCGCAGAAATCCAGTGCCTGAGGTTCCCCAACACCAAAGTTGGGGAACCTCAGGCCTGGGGCTCAAATGCAGCTCTCTGAAGTCTGGGGACTTCCCCCATCCCACACTCTCTCCCCACTGGCCCTGTTTCACACCTTTTTCTTTTTTCTTTTTTGTCTGGCTGGAATGTTTCCTTGAACCCTGAGAAATGCCTCCTGCTTGCCTGGTTGGAGAATAGAGAGAGGTGTGTGATCATGTGTAGGAACCAGCCTCCTGCGTGAAGATAAAACCTGCATCTGTTGCCCCGCCCTCTTTAGTCGCATGCCCACCACTGCCATGTGGCCCATGAAGGTTGCCTGGTATGGAATGTGGACCTTGGCTTGAAAAGGGTTCGCTAAACTTGTCCTACATCAGCTAATGTTGAGCCAATAATAAAAAAAATATGGTTACAGATCAATGCAGCACCTTCGGCTACCATCTTTTGAGCTATTGTCAAAGGATATGCTAGCACAGGCATCCCCAAACTTTGGCCCTCCAGATGTTTTGGACTACAATTCCCATCTTCCCCGACCACTGGTCCTGTTAGCTAGGGATCATGGGAGTTGTAGGCCAAAACATCTGGAGGGCCACAGTTTGGGGATGCCGGGGCTAGCAGGAGCAACAGCTGCAGCAAAACAAAATCAAGAGTCAGACTTTAAGGTAGGACTGGGGAAACTGTGGCCCTCCAGATGTTTCTGGACTGAGCTCCCACTAGCCCCATCCAACATGGCCAATGGTCAGGGATGATGGAAGCTGTAGTCTAGCAACATCTCAAAGGTCACGGGTTCCCCAGACCTGCTTGAAGGACTGATAGTTCTGTCAGAAAAATCCTTCCTAAAACATTCACAGAATTATGGATGGTGGAAAACACTAAATGTTCTCACAGAGAAGCATAAAATGCACTAGGAGCCAGCCAGCCAGTATGCTTTGCCTTCAAGTTCACTTTCTGCTATTGAGGCACAATATGGGCCATGGGTAAATCATTCTCTCATTCTTGGACCATCTGCTGGAAAACTGCCATGATATTGACTGACCAAACTAGGTTTATTCATTAATTTCTAGGTTTATTCATTGTTTCTAGTCCATCCTTCCCCAAAGTTATTAGCAATTAAGATAATAAAGATCCACAATATACATTGATATGTTTCTTGTAAAACGAATAAGAGAAATATTAGCTTAAAAATACAAAATAGCAGTCATAATAAATTAAGCAGCAGAAAACTAGCAGAACCACTGGACAGAAATTTGTCTTGCACATCCTCATAAGCTAGCTGAATTAAACCAAGCTTTGCCTGATGCTGAAATCACAGAATCATAGAATTGCAGAGGGACCCCCCAAGGCTCATCTAGTCTAACCCCCTGCAATGCAGGAATCACAGCTAAATAACCCCTGACAGATGGCCATCCAACCTCAGTTTAAAAACCTCCAATGAAGGACAATCCATCACCTTCTGAGGTAGTCCATTCCACTGTCAAACAGCTCTTATCATCAGAAAGTTCTTTCCAATGTTTAGCTGTAATCTCCTTTCGTGAATTTTGAATCTACAGTATTGGTTCAAGTCCTATCCTCCAGAGCAGCAGAAAATAATCTCGCTCCATCTTCCATGTGACAGCACTTTAGTTACCACTTAGTTCTCTCTTCTTCAGGCTAAACATGCCCAATCCCTCAACCATCAGCAAGAAAGAAACAGAGCAAAAGTCCCAGTGAAGAGAGTTCCAGAATCCAATCTCGGTACCACAGCATCATATGTCAGATAATGGGGGTGAGTTTAGGGGGAGAGATTGAAACATGGAGTTAGGCCTCTGAGGAAGATCTTAATATACAAGCAGGTTAATATGGGAGAAAGCAGTCCTTATAGCATCTCCTTTGTAAAGGTAAAAAGGTAAAGGACCCCTGGACGGTTAAGTTCAGTCAAAGGCAACTATAGGGTTGCGGTGCTCATCTCGCTTTCAGGCCAAGGGAGATGGTGTTTGTCCACAGACAGCTTTCTGGGTCATGTGGCCAGCATGACTAAACCGCTTCTGACGCAACAGAACACCGTGATGGAAACCAGAGCGCACGGAAATGCAGTTTACCTTCCTGCCACAGCGGTACCTATTTATCTACTTGCACTGGCGTGCTTTCAAACTGCTAGGTTGGCAGGAACTGGGACAGAGCAATGGGAGCTCACCCAGTTGAGGGAATTCAAACCACAGACCTTCTGATCAGTAAGCCCAAGAGGCTCAGTGGTTTAGACCACAGCGCTACCTGCATCCCTTTGCATCTCCTTTGTATTCACCCCTTCATCCATAAGAAATAGATTCTAGTAATTCTCAGAGAGCCTTAATTATAATCTCCAGTCACATTCTCAGTATATTCATATTGACTCTTTCTTCTTCCTCTGCCCCTCTTTCTCCTCCACTACTGGATGCTGCCAAAAACAAACATCTAAAAACCCAAACTCATAATTAACAGAATGCAATGAACTCCTAGGCCACGGGTGTCAAACACAAGGCCCGGGGGCCTAATCCGGCCCGCCAGACCTCGTCATGTGGCCCGCGTAGCCGCTGCCGACAGTAGCCGCTGACAGTAGTACTGGAGCCTGCGATTGGCCGAGGGTCAAAACCGGGGGCGGGGCTGCAGGTGGAGGCCGGGGCGCTGGAGCCGCGCTGACAGCCTTGGCCAGGGAAATTCAATTTCGAATGAGGCTGAGGGAGGCGGTGGCACAGCGGCCAGACGGGGAAGTGAGATACAGGAGGAGGAGGAGGAAGCCCGCCGAGGAGGTAGGAAAGCCCTACAGGCGCCGCCGGCAAAGTTGGTGCCAGGACGGAGCAGCGTTGCATTTTTTTTTTGGCGGGCTTTGCTGTTGTCTCCGAGAGCGAGTGAGGCGGCACTGGGGAGCCGCCACCCGCCGCTTCCCTTCCTCTCCTCGGCTGCATCCGGGAGGTGGGCGAGCGAGCGGGCGAAAGGGACGCGGAGTGAGCCTGAGGGCGAAGCGCAACAGCCGCTCTCTTGATGGAGCCGGGTTTCTCTTCCCTCTTCCCCCGTTTTCTCCTCATAGACACTCGGGAGGGTGCCTGGCTTTTGCTCTGCCCCCCACCCCGAGCCGCCCTTTGGCTTCTCAGTTCCGGTGGAGCTGCTCCCCGGGGGGCGGCCGGGAGGGAGGTGGCGACGACGACACGGGTTCCTGCTCTTCCCGCTCTGCCGCCACCTCCTCTCAGCCCCTCGTGATGTAGGGCTCCAGATGGAGTCGCCTCGCGGTTTGAGTAGGTGGGAGGGGAATTTTTTTGGGGGGGGGAGGTTTTCAAGCCTCCTCTGCCTGCAGTCCCAGTAGGGAGAGGCGGCGGCGAAGACGACAACAGCGCGGGTGGGGGGAAGAGCAGCTCTGAGGTGAAGATGCACGTCCGCTGGGGCTGCCGCCGCCTTCCTCCTCGGGAAACCCGCTGCCCTCCCTCAGCGCGAGGGGAAGGGACTCTGGCGCTGAGGAGGGAGGATGCAAAAGCAAAGCAGGGAGTTGGCGCTGCACCGCATGTTCCTGCCCCTCTCCAAAGCATGGGGTGGGTTGCAGCGTGTGGCATCCTGCCTAGCGGGGTTTGGGTGTGCGCAGGGCGGGAGAGGGAAGCCCTTTCCATCTGCAGGTTTTTAATCCCAGCAGTGGCTTTCTCCTTCCTGCCGAAGGTTTAGTTGAGCCCCCCCCCCCCGGAAGCCATCGATCCCCACCTTTTGTTCAAATTTCCCTCGTTTACATCCCCTCCCACACACGCGCCACGACGCAGGAATGTGATCTGCGTGGGGGCGGGAATGACCTTACATTATTACAAAAAACAGTAATAATTGAATGCAGTGACAATAATTTATGATAATAAAGAGTGGACACATAGTCCTACAGACACAACCGGCCCTTTGAGGGTGACCAAACTGCTGATGTGGCCCCCGATGAATTTGAGTTTGACACCCCTGTCCTAGGCCTAGCCTACTTAGAGCAATTAAGGTTGCAGCCAGAACTCTGAATCAGAAACCAATTGAAAGCCAGCAAAGGATTGTTGTGATTTCAACAAGACACAAAGCATAAACTGTTGCAAAATACACACATGTAACTCCATTGTATGTTCTGTAAGCATGGATATATTCCTGCCTGCCACTGGAGACCCCCATATGCTCTATTTGGGGTTGTCTTTGAAAACAACTGGGAAACTTCCTAAAGAGGTAGGCTCTGGGGACTCTTCCCTGCTTCTCTTGCCCACTCAACCAGTTTAACTGGGCACCTGGAGAAGACAGCATCTTTGAGCATGTCCCAACATGCATGGCCCTCTCATCCCAGGGATGTAGAACTGGGTAGGTCTCTCTCTTACAAAACCATCAAGAGCCAGGCACACTGCCTGAAGCTTTTTTTTCCCGCCTACAGCCGCTTCCAAAACAGCTTGCTGCAACTTGTCAATTTCAAAGCAGCGCTTCATGCTATTAATCTGCAACGGCATTATAGCGCACGGCACATTGTTTGTCTCGCCCAAGCTATCCTTTGGAGAGAGATGTGCCGGGTAATTGCTGCCCTCATCGATCAATGTGGAGATCTTTAAATATGCAGGAGGTTAGTTTATGCATTCAGACTTCAATTTCTGCAGAGCACAGAGATGATGATAATAATAATATTTAAAAAGCTGAAGGGATTCTTGTCATGCATTTAAGCTTTCCTCCAACTTTGCAGGTCTCAGCCAATGGCACGGGCAAAAAAAAAAGCTTTTACTTTGGACAGCTCTCTGGACCACAGAACTATGCCAAATCACACCCTGGGTCTTGAACCAGAAGCCTTGAATAGGGCCCAGAAGGCTTGGTGAGGCAGTTGCCTCAGGCTCTGGACAGCTGGGAGGGGTGGCAGATCCAGGCCTGCAAGGAGTGTGTCACTTGACACCTCCTGTGCTTGTTGCCTGTTGTCTTTTCCTCCACCCCCCTGCCACCAACTCCTCCTCTACCACTGGAGAGGACTCCTCCGCCTCCTTCTCCATCACCCCCCACAGCCTCCTTTTTCCTCCCCCACCACCTTCAACACACTGGGGCTTCCTTGGGTATCCTCAGGTGGCAGAAGTTGTAGTGGCAGCGGGGCGAAGAGGAGTTGTGTCGGTGCAAGGGGCCACAGAGGTGGAGGAGTCTATGTGGGGCATCATTTTCTGCTTTGTCCTGGGCCAGCCCTAGCCTTGAGACTCTAGTCTGGGACCTAGCCTGGACAGCTATCCTCAGATCACTCTTTAGGGATGGGAAACCTGTGCCTCTCCAGCTGTTGTTGGACTCCAACCATATCAGCCCAAGCTAGCATGGTCATTGGTGAGGGAAGATGGGAGCTGCAGTACAACAACATCTGGAGGAGAGCATAAGCCCCTGCAAATGGAAGGCAGAATGAAGCCTGAACTGGAACAAGCAGAAGGTTCAAGGTGAGGGGGGTCAGTATCCAGTGCAAAACAAACATATCTTAAACATAGGCAGCCCACAGTGTGTTAACGTTATTTTGCAAAAGAGGGGTATAACACAAACAGTATTTTTAGCACAATTAAGTTACTACTAATAACATAAATTTTATTCTATAGTGTTTAAAAACCCTGTTAGTTATCCGAGGAGTTTTGCTGTTGAGGAGGAACAATCTGCTCCTTCCTCACAAGAAAGCCAAGGCTGCTATCCTGTATCCACGTCTCTGGGAGTAAACCCCACTAAACACAGAGACTTACTGCTGAGTAGACGTGTAGACCATCCTATTGTAATTAACTACAGAGTGAATTCTTAATTACTCCCTGGACTTCAGATACTTGTTTTATAGTAGCATTTGCAGAAAATAGCTTGAAGGGAGTTACCTGATCTCAGATGAAACCACCAGAAGAAAGAGAGGGCAAAAGAGGAATCCAGTAGGTCTTTAGAACTATAGAAAAGTACACTAAAGAGTAGGGGGGAAAGCAGCTCTTTAATGCCCCAGGGATTTCTATAGCCTTGTGTCCAAATACCTCACTCATTCATCCATTCTGGCTCCACTTACTGGCTAAAAACACTGAAAGGTAAAAGAAGTCTGGGTACCTTAAAAGGGTATATACACATTTTGCTTCATAACTTTAATTCTAGTAGGGCTTGTCCAGATGGCAATCCTATGCCCACTTACTTTTCCCCCTTTTTTTAAATGAAAGCTCAGAGTCTGCCCCCCCTTTGCAGCCATGGGTCCTGACGCAATTGCACTACCTGCCCTGTTTTGAATCCAGCCATGTGCTGAAGAACCCCAGAGTTTGAGACTCATTTGCTTTACTGCTTTCTGCTCATTCCAGCTACAGCCAGCAGAGGCTTTTTGCACAGCCAGACCAAAAGCAGAACAGCAGAATTGTCTGTGCAAAGCCCCAATAATCTTTATTGTTATTTAAATCAGCATCAAATCAGCTTTGGCCACCCCCTTTGCCTGCCCTGCTGCTAGAGCACGGCTAATGGTATTACAACAGATTGGGCACCCTGGTAAAAAGCAGCAGCAGCAGCCACTGCTGGAAGCTAGCAGACGAGGAGATGTCAAATGGAATAATGCAATTTCCTGGCACAAATGCACACTGGAGTCTTGTTCTTCTGTTTATTGTGCGAGGAAAGGCAGCAGCAGTGCTGGGGGAGAACTAGCATTTGCACCTGATGGAATCCCAGCGTCCACCTTAGCATAATTGATCAAATTGTTGCTCCTTCCCTGTTGGACTTTTTGTCGTTTCCATCCCAGCATTGCCAGTTCAGTCATTCTGAGATCAGCAGGACAAAATTCTGTCTTATTACATGAAACATATGCGGCAACTGGAAAACCCAATAGGGTGGTTTTGTTGCTTCATTACTGCAAACCTGGATCTGATTCACACACACACACACACACACACACACACACACACACACGATGGCTGAAACATTTGCATGTGTGAATGGACAGTTAAAGATATAACACCACAGACAGAACTTTCGAATCAAAGGATGCTGTTTGATGGAGGCAGTTCACACATTCAGTTGTTGGTAATCAAGGCTGGCAATGAATGAACATGATTTGATTTCTCTATGCTTGGTAACTGGCGCCAAATCTGTGAACTGACTCTTGATGATTAGCAGCTCAACACATGACAAGGAACATAGGAAGCAAGCTGTCATGTATCAAGTCAGACCATTTGATATCTAACTCACTATACAATTGACAGGCAGCAGCTCTCCAGAGATTTGTGTGGGGAGTCACTCCCAGCCCCACCTAGAGATGCCAGGGATTGAACCAGGAACCTTTTGAATTTGAAGTATGTCTGCTACGCCAGGGCCCTCCCCTGATCCTGGGCTGATCCCTGGAGTGCACTCAGTTATGTCCACACCACCAATTTAAAGCTAGTTTCAAACCTGTTTCACTGTTGCAACACCCAATCATAGAAGAATGGCCAATTCCTACTAATGGTGGGGGGGGGGAGGTGAAGGAAGAGAAAGTCTGCTGGAAAACTTTGCCACCTGCCCAAGAAGGCCTTCTCCATAATAACCACATAGGCAAAGCCTGGACTTACTTAGTGGCAAGGTAAAACACCACACACGTGACCAGAGGCATTTTTCCTTATTGGTTCACATATTGCGTTATATATTTATGTACTGTATCATATACCCACATTTTTCACTCCATAGGACACACCTGATCATAGGACGCATCTGACCATAGGACGCACCTAGTTTTTAGAGTAGGAAAACAAGAAAAAAATATTTTGCTTTCTTGAATTGTCCTAGGCATAGCAGCCAACTCCTAGAGGCCAAGGAGCTTTTGCCCCCCCCCATTAAATATTTGAGGAAGCTTTTTTTGCAAAGGGGGAAAGCTCCATTTTTGAGGATCAGCTCAGAGTTGTTCAGCTTACCTTGCAAAGGGAAAAAATCCTGTTTTTATGGGGTTCAACTCACAGTTCTGCAGCTTCTCTAGGAAAGGAACGCATTTCTACAGTTTCCAGACAGATAATCTAATCAGCCAGTCACATGTCGCTGGGGAAACAAGCAGCTTCTCTCTGCAGACAACAATTGAGGCCTGGGCAAGGGGCCTGGGCAGGCAGGGAAGGGAGCTAGCTCCCTTATCTCCCTCCCCGATCTCTTGCAATCAACTGCTGAGCAGGTCCTTTCAACACTCTCTTCCCCTCTTGTTAGCCTTTAGCTCTTTCTTTCTTTTTTAAAAAAAGCACAATCTGCCTTTTGCTCCTGGGCAATTTGGCTCCAGGGACCACACATTCGCTCCATAAGACGCACAGGCATTTCCTCTTACTTTTTAGGAGGAAAAAAGTGCATCTTATGGAGCGAAAAATGCAGTATATTTCTATCAATTTTGAAACAACAAACTTATTGAAATCTCAAAAATGGAGAAAGAAACCAGACAGCTTAAGCCACAAATCCTTCCATTAGGAAACTCGATCTAAAGGCCAAACAGCACCTTCGGGGGCAAACAGCAGCCAAGTCGGGAGTTGGAGCCCTGTGGCTGCTTTCCCCCCGCAAAACAAAAGCAGCAAGACACATTCAGACCATGCATGAAAAGCACATGGCCTCTCCCAAAGAATCCTGGGAATTGTTTACCCCTAACACAGCTGCAATTCCCAGCAACCTGAACAAACTATAGTTCCCGGAATTCTTGGGGGGGAAGCCATGTGCTTCTATCATCTATATCTATCTATCTATCTATCTATCTATCTATCTATTTTGCTTTTAGATCCCACCTTTTCTTCCAAGGAACTCAAGGTGGCATACATGCTTCTCTGCCTTCTTGTTTAATCCCCACAACAACCCTGTGTGTGTAGTAGGTTAGGCTGAAAGGCAGTGACCGGCCCAAGTTCACCCAGTGAGCTTCACAGCTGAGTGGGGATTGAACTACGGTCTCCCAAATCCTAAGCACTATATACCACTGTTGGTGTAATTCAGCAGCATCCAAAAACTCATGCCTGCCGTTAGCTTCTGCTTTATTAGAGTCTAGCTCCCCCAGGGAGGTCCATCATGGCCGACTAGGGATTTAAATGGGCTTTAAATGTACGGTGTAGATGTGATGTGCAACTGACACCAGGGATCATTTGGACATACATTTGGGGGAAGGGGCAGTAATTAAACCTTATGATGGAGGTGACTATGTCCTGCGGATACGACCTCTCTTAAGGTCAGCCTTAATACCCATTGCAAATTCACTCAACTGGCTTTGACTCACCAGCTGATGTGCTGGATGTGAGGAGCTGTGTGCAAAAGAATGAAAGATTATTATAGCCAGAAATATTTTTGTAAAGGAAGATACATTTAAGATAAGTTAGGTCATTTATCTTTCTTTCCCAGCAGAGGTGCATCTCTGTGCAAAATGCTGAACAAGAAGCAAGATGAGAATGACACTAAGCTCGTGGCATGTTGTGCCTGGGAGGAAAGGGGACTGTGCTGGAGACAGGGGGGCACAAATACATCATACATAATTGATTCAACAAATGTCGCCTCTTTCTATCTCACAGCCACTCCATATAAGACGCATGAAGGGAAAGCATGAAAGGTGCGGGGGGAGAGAGAAAAGAACAGCAAAGGCATGTTTAGCTTAGGAAAAGAAGATCAAACTAGGCCAGTTTACAAAGGCACAAAAGGCTTTGAAAATTTGGGGAGGGGGGGGCAATATTTGCTAGGGCTGCTAAGGAAGGACCACAAAGCACATGAATACCTTCCTTCTTCTGTTCTCTCTCTCTTTTAGTAACCCCTCCCCCTCAATTCTCCAATAAAATAAAAAAATGCAACAAATACACAACAAATAAAAACTTTTTTTAAAAAAAAGAACATGTTGCTATTGCACATGCAAAATGTGTAGGTGCTCAGGAGAAATTAGTGTAAGAGCATAAAAGTTAGCAGAGTCATATGTCGAAGGTATCTATGCCACCATCGGGGGCCACTCCCCACTTGTGCCATAAACAATTAGAAAGCATTAGGTCAAGATAGATTGTGCCAATTTCAGCCGCTATGTTTTGTCTTTTTTCCTATGCAAAAAGCAACCTCACATTCCAGACCCCAGCCACCATACCAGCCTTCTCCAGCCTGGAGCCGTTCAGATGTCCGGGGCTACAATCCCCATCAGCATGACCCATGGGCAGAGATTATGGGAGTCACAGTCCAAAGCAACTAGAAAGCACACAGATCCACACCATACCTTCACTGCACATTTAGAGCACCTAGCTTCCCCCAAAGAACCATGGGGACTTTAGTTTTCCTCCTCAGCAAGCTACAATTCCCAGCACCCTTAACAAACTACAGTTCCCGGGATTAGGGGAAAACTAGGTGTGTTGAATGTGTTTTAATGGCAAGGTGCAGATATGCCCTATTGAGGAAGGCCACCTCAGGCAGGGATTCAGAGGCAAAGGGTTCATAGGGATTATGGGTCAATGGTTTCCTGCCTCAGAGACTCCTCAGGTCCCAAGAAGGCCCATATGAGGAAGACTACCTGCAGATCACTCAAAGGAAAATAGATTTAGTGCCTCATTCTACCCTGTGACTGGGGGTTCACTACCCTCCAAATTCCAACATCTCAGCACACACCCAAAGTTCATTGTAAGCTCCCAGCAGAGAATACAAAGGGCTAATCCAGACAGGGGTGGTGCGTCCCATTTCACTGCTTGAAGCAAGACAGGAAATGCCATTCTGCCCTGCATCAATCAGTGTGAAGTGGCAGCTGTGACAGTAGGTTCCAGCAAAATATGGCCAGACGCCATACAGTGAAGCTGGTGCCCACAGTTCTAAGCCTTTACATTTCTGTTCACTCCCAGCTAAAGGGCAGGAATTGGGCATTCAGTACACCTACTGTGCTGTTTAGCTCCTCGGGCTCTTATTGATACAATAACCTTCTTCTACGGGTGCTGCATCTGGTTCTGCATAGCCTGACTCAGCCCTGACTTTCTGGAATTCTACTCGGGACTTGATCCCAGGATCAGTCTTCTTCAGGCCTTATTCAGTGCCCCATAAACTCACTGCTTGGGCAGAATGGAACACCAGCACAAGGCAAGGCCAAAGGAACTCATCCAGGAATTGAAGTTTGAGTGCCATGAATGGATGGCAGTTGGCACAGAGAAAGGCAAGCTGACCTGACTCATGGAGGATGATGGTCGCGGATGATCTCCAGTGCAACCTGTGCAGAAAAATTGCTGTGCCTGGCACTAATTACTGACCATGGATTGTGATTTTGATTTCTCGTCTCAAGTCCTCCAAATGTTTTCTGACAATGTAACAGCCTTTTCGCTTGCTCGCTTTGTTTTTGCCATCTTCTCTCACTCAGCCAAAATATGCATGAATGAGAACATTTGAACCTTTTAATTGAAACTATCAATTGAGAACAAGCAGTGCAGTCATAACCATCCAAAATGCAAATAGGCAGATGGATTTTAAATGGAAATCATTTGCTTGAGGCCAGGAAAAGATAACTGAGAATAAAATTTTGCCTGGGATTTTGCAGACCCCAGAAAGGCCCATGCAACTACTCCATCCAGCCCCTTAACATAAGAACTCCCACCCAGCCCTCTCTGTCAACCCACACAATCCAAATAAGAACACAAGAAGAAGAGCTGGATCAAACCAAAGGCCCATTTAGTCCAGCATTCTTCCCTAGGATTGCCAGACCTCCAGGGCTGACCTGAAGTCTTCAGGCCTGCATGCCATCCTCCATGCCACAGGTGGCAGGTGCTTAATTCTGCAAGAATTCCTTTAAAAAATATAATAAGGCAGCTGTGCATGCAGTTTTCAGGCTTCAGTCTGGCAGAAGCCAACTGCAAATTTTAGCATACCGGTAGACTCTTTGGGTGGGGAGGTCTCCCTCCTCCTCAGCTCCCTCCTCCCCTCCCCATTAACCTCCACATCTAGGACACTGTGTTGGAAGGAGCACTGAAGAATAAAAAAGTTTGGTTGGGCTTGGGGAGGAGAAGGTTACAAGATGGTTATGAGTATGTATGTATGTATGTATGTATGTATGTATGTATGTATGTATGTATGTCTGGTTGTGAGATGAAGGGCTGCAGAAACAATGTGTCGTGCTTGGTGACATCACTAGGGCCCACCCCCTGTGACATCACCAGGGGGCTCTTCCAGGTCTCAGGTTTTGGCCCTGATATCTTAGGATCTGGGATGTTTCTGACCTGGCAACCTCACTGTCTCTAGACTTCCCTCACTGTCCATCCAGATGCCTATGGGAAGCCTACTAGGAGGATTTGAGCTCAATAGCTCTTTCCCACTGTTATTCCTCAGCACCTAATAGTCAGAGGTACACTGCCGATTAAGTTGTGGTAGCAAATGCTATACAGTAGTTTAGCTACATTTTGTGTAAAGAATTACTTCCATTCATCTGTCCTGAATCTCCTGCCATTCAGCTTCATTGGATGACCCCATATTCAAGCATTACCATTGAGAGAGAAACTTCTGCCTGCCCTTTCACTATGCGTAATCTTGTATGCACAATGTATCTTTTGTAAACTAAATACCCCCAAACATCCATACTTTCTTCATAAGAGCTGCTCCAGCATGTTGATTATGTTGCTTGCCCTTTTCTGCACCTTTTCCAGCTCTATGGTGTCCTTTTTGGGGTGTGCTGACCTCAATTGTACACGCCATTGCAAATGTG
Organism: Zootoca vivipara; assembly: GCF_963506605.1. Lineage (NCBI taxonomy): Eukaryota > Metazoa > Chordata > Lepidosauria > Squamata > Lacertidae > Zootoca > Zootoca vivipara. Next base: position 22,901,060 of record NC_083288.1, on the reverse strand, counting down.
GCAGGACCATGGACTTTTATGATATTGATTATTATGATATTGGCATCAGTGTGTCCCTACCGTAGGAGAAAGCCATGGACAAGCCATCCACAGATCAAACATTGTTGTTGTTGTAGTTGTTGTTGTTGTCGTTACTACTACTACTACTACTACTACTACATTTATGTCCCATCTTTCCTTCAAGGAGCTCAAGGTGGTGTCCATGTTTATCCCTCTCTCCATTCACAGCCCTGTGAGGTAGGCTAGGCTAGATGCTTACTGGCCCAAAGTCACCCTGTGAGCTTCATGGCTGAGTGGGGAATTGAACCCCAGCCTCTCAGGTCCTAGTCTAACACTCTGACCACTGCATCACAGGATTCAAGCAATCAAGACTTGCCACATACGAAAGGGGACAAACACTATCATTGCTCAAGCAGTCTGTGGGCAAAATTCCTTTCAGGCCTCCACTGTGGAGACCACCAATGCTACAGTATTGTGATAGCCATCTCTTATCTTGATTGCTCGCTGATGGGCACTGATGGTCAACTGATGTCAATAGCTGCCTAAAGATGTTTCCTCAAATATTGTCAGTGGCTACAAAATGTTTCTTGAATGAGCACAGATACATGGTGGCTTGCTACAGAATAACTGGTTATGTTTTATATCATTTGAAAAATTATGTAACTTGTTTTTGATGCTTGCTTTTATTAGCATTTTTAATGAATAATTCATATTGCTTTCTGTAAACCACTTAGAGATCATTTGTTTAAATGTTTTTTTTATTAAATCACATTAAGCTGTTGTTACAGTAATATCCCACCTTTACTTCAATAAGATCCCCATTTTATCTTCACAACCCTTTGCGATAGAGTTCATGTCCACCAGGAGTCAAGTGCATTCAGTATTGCAAGCCCAATTTTGTGCAACTCCCTTCTGGTTGAAATCACAGGCCTCCTACCTGTTGAATATCTTGGCACCTACCAAAAACCTTTTAAAATTATAGTTCCAGCAGGCATTTTATAGGTTGTGTTTTTTTTACCTTTTCTATATTTTATTTCTTGTACTCTATTTTGAGATTAGTGTAGCTAAGCGGTATATAATTTTTTTAGAGAAATACACAAGTTAGGCCAAGATATGGTTAGTGGCTCAAAATTCCCCAGAGCTCTCAAAGGTCTCTCAGTCCAACACTCTAACCACTATACCCTAATGCAGGGGTCAGAAACCATGTGGTGGGCCGGACTATATTGGGGGGGGGGAGAGAACAAATTCCTATGCCCCACAAATAACCCAGAGATGCATCTTAAATAAAAGCACACATTCTTCTCATGTAAAAACACTCTGATTCCCGGACTGTCCGTGGGCCAGATTGAGAAGGCGATTGGGCCGCATCCGGCCCATGGGCCTTAGGTTGCCTACCCGTGCCCTAATGCCTTCGTAGGAGACTGAGAAATAGCAGTTTGGAAGTTAAGTTGTAGCCGGTAAAGTGGGAAAAACTCTAAGTTTTTAAGCTGGGTGGGGAAAGGCACTTTCGAGGGTTCACACTGGATACTCCTTGATTTTTGGGAAAGTGATGCAGCTTTTTACTGACTGGCACTAGACAGTGTACCAGACTGTGTGGGCGTCTGCCTGCTCAACACATGTGTTTATGAATAAATAGATTGGAAGAGCACCATAACGCTCCAGTGCTCTCTCTCTTCCCAAAGGAATACACACTGTGCAGGGTCTGCTGCTGGAATAATCACCTACTGCTGGGTGAAATGGGAAGCTACCCCCTCAACACACACACACATAAATGAAGGAACAATAAAGACCATGCCTATCTGAGATTTCGACTAGGACTAGAACCTCCAGGCACTTTTTATATGAGTTGGCATTCCTTTATGACTTATACAGCAGAACCATCATTTTCAACACAACTTTAGTCACAAGCCAGGCAAATCAGGAACTATAATTAATGATCCAATAAAGCTGATAGTCTGTACTTGGACTTTGTTATTTTAACTCTTGTGCAACTACATATTCTATAAAACTATTTTATAGTTTTGTTTTTAACCTTTTAATTTTTGTCTGTTGTTATAACTGTTCTCTCTGTTTTATATACACTATAAAATGAAATAATGATTTTAAAAATTACAAAATAATAATAATAATAATAATAATAATAATAATAATAATAATATAAAAACTGTGCCTCTGAGCATGTGCGCAGGGGAGCCAATCCAATCCCCATTGAGTTTAAGGGAAAGGCCTTCTAGGTTAGCATGTGCAGTTTCTGTGAAGATCAGATCCTCAGCCCCACAAACTAGCCTTTTGTCACTCACACTCAGATATTAAAAAAAAAATCAAGTAGAGGAAGAATAAGATGAAATTATTGTTCTTCAGGAACAGAATTTGCCTCGCATTTATATTCATAGGAGCTCCCACCTTGCATTGTCTGGCCAATATCGGAACATTATGGCTCCAGCTTCAGTGAAGCCATAAATAGAGTACTGTACAATTTTTAGCAGCTTTGGATGAAAGGGCCATTTGCTAGGAGTGTCTCCTTTTGAAACAATTCTCACTAGGAGGGTGCAGGGCAATTGTGCAAAGGGAACCCTGTTCTCTGCCCTGAAACAGGGATAGGGAACAAGATAGAGTTGGACTACAGCTCCCATCATCCCTTGCTACTGGCCATGTTGGCCAACCTGGTGCTTCCACCAGTGTGTCTTCACCGTACTAACCTTGCTACTACCCCTCTACCTCCTAGTAAGCAGCAGTGATGCAACTGACTGGAGATCAGGTGAGTACTGCTGACCAAGCACACCATCTGTTTCAGAGGGCAACACCACCAATGGGGGATGGAGAAATGTGTGGGTGTCAAAACTTCTGACAAAAGCTGGCGCTTGGGCTGAGAAAGGACCCCCACTCCGGGTCCTAGATGGAAGCCATGTTTCTTCATTCTAAGGGCTTATCCACACTTCCTCTTGCCACACTCTTTAGCGCTCGATCGGGGCAAATGGCAATTAGGTGTGTGTTCTGATTTAGAGATAAAGAGCAGGTTTTCGCTAAGAAAGGAGCAGGCCAAGAGCAAAAGCACTTAGACCTGTGATTTTCTAGGCACAGGACAAGTGAAAGTGCAGATGAGCCCTTAGTATGGGTAGAGACAGGCTGCAGTTGCTCACTGGTGATAAAAAGACACACTGCATATGTTCAGATTTAAGGCTCTGCCACTCCATGTAGTAGCACCAGCTTTCCTCAGAAATATCAGCCATCCTTCTCCATATCTCACATCTCCCCTGACAGTTAAGTCCAGTTGCAAACGACTCTGGGGTTGCAGTGTTCCCCCTCGCCAAGGGAACCGACGTTTGTCCGCAGACAGTTTTTCTGGGTCATGTGGCCAGCATGACTTAGCCGCTTCTGGCAAAACCAGAGCAGCACACGAAAACACCATTTACCTTCCTGCCAGAGTGGTACCTATTTATCTACTTGCACTATGACGTGCTTTTGAACTGCTAGGTGGGCAGGAGCTGGGACCCAGCAATAGGAGCTCACCCCATTGCGGGGATTCGAACCACCGACCTTCTGATCGGCAAGCCCTAGGCTCAGTGGTTTAGACCGCACAGTGCCACCCGCATCCCTCTCACATCTCACCATACTGCAAACAGAACTTTTAGAAGCTGTGCTGAGTAAGAAGATGAATTTGTCTGCAGCATAGTTAAGCCCTAATAATTATGTGAGTATAAACATATGCAGATTACCTCCCTCTCCTCATTATTGCTGAATGAATGCTTGGGGGCATAAGTACTATTTAAAAACAAGATAGCTAATCATATTCATTCACACACACATAAATATACACACATATATCTATACATATACACACACACACATTTTCTATACATTAGCCTGGATGATCATCATTGCCCTTAAACAAACTGATTCTCAAGAAACAGTCTGTGCAAGGGAATGGAGAAGGCAGGCAGAGTATATTAATTAAAAATGGTTATACACTGATTGCTTGAGTGATACTCTGCTAATTGCACTGAGGCAAGAAAGGTACTCAATCTTCACTAGCCAAACAGATGCAGAAAGTATTTTATTGAGTTCTGTGTTCACAGCTGTCAGAGAGTCAATTAATTTTTGCCAGGGGCATTGCTCATAGAGAGGTCTTTCTGAATGTCAGAGGAGGGACAGGGACCTGTGAACAGAGAATCCTTAAAAGTAGAAAGTATGTCAAACTGGGTTCTTCTCCTGTTAGCCTCTGCACCAGTGTGGAAGCCACTGCAGTGCCACTCTTTCCCAAGCCACTTGGTTAATATGAGAAGCCCTGTACCAGAATAAGAGCCCCATACCATGAGAGGAGCCCCACACCAACATCCACTCCTGGAAAAATGGGTTAAAATTGATTTCTCCTACTAAGTCTTCTCAAACTAACCAAGTGACATGGGAAGGAATGGTGCTGCTGTGGTTGTGGTTCCCCCCATTCCACCATGGCCAATACAAGGCCAGCCTCACAATATCAGTGGTGGCTGGTGCCCATTGGGGCTGGTAAGGCAGAAGGCAGTGATACCAATAGTAGGTGGAGTCAGAGCCAATGACAGGCAGAGCCACCCCCTGATTCAGTAAAGAGAGAATCAAGTAGGAGCAGGCTGAGTTAAATGCAGCAGTGTCCCATTCAGCCTAATGGACCAGCCTCCACTGCAGGAAAATCACACCCCAGCACCGCACAAGCATCACAGGGTGGGGGTAGCACTAACAGGGTGCTCCCTGCCAATTATAACACCCAGGCAGGCTTGTATGGAGGACATACTACTTCAGATATTTGGGGACCAAGTCATTTCAGGCTCTGTATATCAATGTTTAGGCCATAGTGGGGCACATAATATGCCATGACCCATATAAAAAGCATTACTTAAAAAAAGCCCCTGCCACTCTGCAGATATGCTTCCTGTGACACTATCTGCCTTGCTTCAGCATCACACCCTGAGGTCCCTGACACAAGCTGGGTCTAGCAGAAACTTAGGTTCCTGCACTATCTCCTCTTCTACAATGTCAATGTCAGGCCTTCGACACTTCCCACCAAATTATCCTCTATTTCCCATCTCCAAAAGGTGAATACTCTTAAAAGGAACAAAATAAAATTTAAGTACTTTGCTAGTGATCTGGAAATAATGAGTGCCATAAAAATGGCTGAGTGATACAGTCAGCAGGACCTAGATGAAGGTGAATACAGTTAGATTTTAAAATCCACAATACAACAACTATGGCATGGTTTATTGCCCAAGTTCCTCTTACAGATCAGAACACTTTAGCAGATAAGTACCCAAGGATTAGTGCAAATGGACATTTTCATGATTGAAAAGGCACGCTACACAGGGAAGGATACTAGGGTGATTCAGCACACCAATTATAGAGGAAAGCATGTTGGAATTTGCAGCTGCAGCTCAGTTATTTTGAAAAGAAGAGTTTAAGGTTCAGTCCCAAGAGCAAAAATTACAACCATGTATTTATGTATATTCCATGATAATGCATTGGCTTTACTGTGGGGTACAGAATTCAGCATCCTTATAATCTCAGCATTAATGTCGAGCACCTCCAGATTGCTGGTTTTTATTTTGCAACATGTCACTGAACAATATTAGTGCATTAGCATTGAATTTATACTGGAGCATCCACACGTCATTCCTCTTTATTAGTTGTTGTTGTTGTAATAATAATAATAATAATAATAATAATAATAATAGTAATAATAATTTTATTTATACCCCGCCCTCTCCAGTCAAAGCTGGGATCAGGGCGGCTGACACAGTAAAATTACAATAAGACATAAAAGAAAAAACAATTAATTAAAGTACAGGTTAAGATGCAACTTAAGTTTAAATTTTTTTTAAAAAAATTGCAATGTAAAATGCAATTTTGCAATGTTTCCCCAGGGCCACCACATGACTGCCATCTGCAGGGAAACACTTACCCTATCTAGGGTTGCCATATTTTGAAGAGCAAAACAGAAGACACATTTGCTGACATCTACTTTTTTGGTTCAAAATTGGGAAAGGAGTACGACAAGGTTGTATATTGTCTCCCTGCTTATTTAACTTATATGCAGAATTCATCATGCGAAAGGCTGGACTAGATGAATCCCAAGCCGGAATTAAGATTGCCGGAAGAAATATCAACAACCTCAGATATGCAGATGACACAACCTTGATGGCAGAAAGTGAGGAGGAATTAAAGAACCTTTTAATGAGGGTGAAAGAGGAGAGCGCAAAATATGGTCTGAAGCTCAACATCAAAAAAACCAAGATCATGGCCACTGGTCCCATCACCTCCTGGCAAATAGAAGGGGAAGAAATGGAGGCAGTGAGAGATTTTACTTTCTTGGGCTCCTTGATCACTGCAGATGGTGACAGCAGTCACGAAATTAAAAGACGCCTGCTTCTTGGGAGAAAAGCAATGACAAACCTAGACAGCATCTTAAAAAGCAGAGACATCACCTTGCCGACAAAGGTCCGTATAGTTAAAGCTATGGTTTTCCCAGTAGTGATATATGGAAGTGAGAGCTGGACCATAAAGAAGGCTGATCGCCGAAGAATTGATGCTTTTGAATTATGGTGCTGGAGGAGACTCTTGAGAGTCCCATGGACTGCTAGAAGATCAAACCTATCCATTCTTAAGGAAATCAGCCCTGAGTGCTCCCTGGAAGGACAGATCGTGAAGCTGAGGCTCCAATACTTTGGCCACCTCATGAGAAGAGAAGAATCCTTGGAAAAGACCTTGATGCTGGGAAAGATGGAGGGCACAAGGAGAAGGGGACGACAGAGGACAAGATGGTTGGACAGTGTTCTCGAAGCTACGAACATGAGTTTGACCAAACTGCGGGAGGCAGTGCAAGACAGGAGTGCCTGGCGTGCTATGGTCCATGGGGTCACGAAGAGTCGGACACGACTAAACGACTAAACAACAACAACTTTTGACTATGGACCGCTACAACAGCTCTCATCAGGGGCGTCTTACCCATAGAGGCTAGTGACGTGGGGCACCAGGGCGCCAAGTTCTGGAGGGCGCCAGGGAAGAGGCAGAGGCTGGATGCTGTACCTCCCGGCATCAGCTCGCTGCCCTCACCCGCCAGCTGCTGCCCGCCTCCTCCAGCCCCGCCAGCAGTGCCGTCTACCTTAAAGAAAGGTTGACAACTCTGGGAAACGGGGGGGGGGAGCAGAGGGAGCTTTGCTCCACAGCGCCGGATATGCTTAAGATGGCCCTGACTCTCATTTTACATACCCATGAAAGAGAAGATGTGTCCTGGAAAAAGAGGGCATATAGCAACCCTACAAGTGGGCCAAAAGATCGAAACAAAGCCCATAACGTTTGTGGTAAGAAAAAGTTACTGGATTTCAGCACGGAGCTACAGGACATGCACCAACAGGAAATGAAGTACTGTACATATTACATCCACCCCCAAAATTTTGTAGGCACAAACATTACTGAAAGCAGAAGGGCTAGGCGATATCAACTTTTCAACATCGCAAATTAACACACACCATACTTTATATGCTAAGTGACATACTAATAGCATATTCACCGTTTTATATGCTATTGGGTAAGGCTTGGCCAAGATACTGATTTTTCCCCTTTTCCTCTTGCTATCTACGCTCTATTCCTCCCTCCTCTTTACAGCTGGGTCTATATCCCAGGGTAATGGAAAGATCAGAAGGTTCTCAGTCTGTGCCTCTGGAATACAAAGGATATTATCAACGAAGCCTAGCTGTCTCCATGAATTTCCTCCAAAAGTGGCTCACTCGGTTCAATATATTTTCATAGCAGAGGCAGACACTCCTCAAATTTGAAAAACATAAATCCACCTGTAAAAGTCTCATAAGAATAGTCTGCAGAAGAAATGAGAGCTAAATTATATCCAAATAGCATCAGTATTGTACTAATCTAAGTTTTCAACCATATACAAAAAGAGCAATAAATACTGCAGATCACTGGGCAAACCATCTGTTTCAACGAAAATTTAAGATCCTACAAATGAATCATAAATTCTAATTCCTTGGGGGGTCTGGGGAGTTTCTAATCAGATTCCAGCTTGTAATGTTATTGTAACTCCACCGGCCCAAGGAAACTATATACTGTAATGGAGTTGTAATAGTATTTCAGGCAGCTTGTTTTGTATACTGAAGCACAGACGGAAACAAGAAATAGTTTTCCTATAAAAGAAGATTCATCAAGGTAGAAGGATTACAATACACAATGATCTTGGAAAGACTAGCACACTTCATCATTCAAGCTGGAATCTGGTAAGATGCCTCACTCACACACCTACCCCCACATACCCAAATAATTAGAAGCTATTGTTCATCTACTGGAATTTACAAAAGACTTTTGGTTGAAACAGATGTTTTACAGGCATCCCATGCTATTCATTGTTATTTCTGTATAAGGTTGAGAATTTGTATTAGTATAATACAATACATTTAGCCATAATATGAATCATAATATGTGGCAGAGAATTTTGGATTTTTGGCAGTCCAAGAAGTTGCATGATGATTTGCCCTCTATGAATGGGCCAGAAAAAAATAAGATCATCTCAGTGGACAAGGGGTGATATTTTGGTGCTTGCATGAAACCTTACCCCTTTGACCCTCTCCTTCAGTAGGGAAGGTGGAATAAAATGGGGAAAATACAAATTTGAGTAATTCTGTATATATATTTTAGCCTGCCCTTCATAAAACATGTCTCCATTACTTTACCCACACTTCCAACAGTTGTTTGCTATGTTTTTGTACATCTTTGAGAGCTTTGATGGTGTTAGATACCACCTATATTGCATCTTTACCATGTTTTCTTTAATGTTATAACATGCCGTAAACTTCAACCTGCCCTTCATGAAACAAATGATCCTAGGGCAGAGTACATTGAATATAAAATCAAACTATCAAACCAATAATTTCAATAAACACAGTAAAGTAATTCCAATAAAGGCAGTGAGTAAAACAATATAAAATCAAACAGTATAACCTATACAGTGGAACCTCGGTTTATGAATTTTCGGTTTACGAATGCCGCAAACCCATCTGGAACGGATTAATTCATTTTCCATTACTTTCAATGGGAAAGTTCGCTTCAGTTTATGAATGCTTCAGTTTATGAGCAGACTTCCGGAACCAATTACACCCATGCTTCGGGTTAAGTACACTTCAGGTTGAGTACTTCGCGGACCCGTCTGGAACAGATTAATCCACTTTCCATTACTTTCAATGGGAAAGTTAGTTTCAGTTTATGAACGCTTCAGTTTAAGTACTCCACGGACCGTCTGGAACAGATTAATCCACTTTCCATTTCTTTCAATGGGAAAGTTCGCTTCAGTTTATGAACAGACTTCCGGAACCAATTGTGTTCATAAACCCAGGTACCACTGTACTCAAATATCAGTGATTCAATGCATCAATAAAAGCCTGAATTAAGAGGGATTTTTTTAGCTGCTGCTAAAATGTTGGTGCCAACCAGATTTCAAGAGTACGAGCTTATCAAAACTGGGGAGCTACCACTAAGAAGGCCCTTTCATGAGCTGTAGAGATACAAATGTTAATCAGAAATGCTCTAATAAGTATAGCATCCTTATAACGGCTGAGTAACCTGATTATTTTTTCCCCAGGCTGATTTTAAACAAAACATGGCATGGTTTAACTGAGCAGAATGTCAAGTATATTTTTGCAGCATGAAGCTTCAAATTGTTGCTTCTTGGACTCTGGCACCTTCCTGTCCCTTGGGCACAACAGGTATTCTGTGCACAAGGGAGGAGAGCTGGACTAGGTGCCCCCCCCCTGAGGATTCTGCAGCTGCTAAAATTCTATAATAAAATTCTCTCTCTTCGCTTCAGCAAAGCCGCTCCTTGTCTATCAAGGGCAATTAAGCAGAGCTCTCTGAGGCTCTTTTGGAAGGATTTCATTGTTAACAAGCAGATAATAATTCCTTTGTTCATTCCTCCAAGTCTTTGAATATTTGTTCTCGGCTCATCCTTTGCTTAGTAGAGAAATGAGAGTTCTTTGCTCTGCTGGAGGATGAGAGCTCTGGGGGGCGGGGGGAGGAGGCAGAGGGAGGACAACGTGGAAGCTTAGCTTAAAGAAAGCAGCACTGGCTCTTGATTAGGAAAATGCTTTCAAACAGGCCTAACTCACCAAGCTCAAAAAAGCTGATCAGGTAAGCATGGAATAGGAAACTGCCATATAAGACCATTGGCCCACCTTGCTCAGTACTGTCTACACTGACTAGCAGCAGCTCTTCAGGGTTTCGGGCAGGACTCTCTCCTCAGCCCTACATGGAGATGCCAGGGATTGAACCTGCAGACTTGTACATGCAAGGCAGATGCTCTACCACTGAATTATAGCCCTTCCTTCAACACAGCAGCTTCACAGGACTCAAGACACCTCTTTTTTTTTCTTACCCCGAGCTACAAACGGATGCAGATTTGTTTGTTAAGCACTGGGCAGATCACAGCGGCCTGCTTCACAATTACTACTAAACCAGGGGTGAGGAACCTCCAGCCTGCAAGCCAGTCTTGGCCTGCCAATTTGGCCTGTGAGGTCTTTTCCTCCAAACCACACCCACTCCCCTTTCAGCTGACAGTGGTGTCAGGTGATGGGCAGGATGACAGCTTTTAATCCTGCATTGGCGAGAACAGGATATCGCAGAGCCAAAACAGCAGGATTTCCTTCCACACTCATCAGCTAATTAATGGGGCTTAAAGCACTTCTCAAGAAGCAGTCTAGACCCCCCCCCCCCGTCTAGGACCAGAGGGCAGCAACACAAGAAAAGACATTTTCTGAAGTGGCTCTCAACTTATGAAAAAAAGAGAAAATTCATCACCAAAGAAAGAGAGCAAAGTAAGTCACAAATTTGCAAAATACGTTCATTTATATGCATATGTGCAAATTTAGAAATCAGCACTATAATTTGAATAGAAACACAATACACCTGTGAAACAATGGGTCAGTGCATCTGGCTGTTAAGCAGAAGGTTGGTGGTTGAAGCCCACCCAGGGACACACTGCACAGGATTCCTGTATTGAAGGGGGTTGGACTAGGTGACCCTCAAAGTGCCTTCTAACTCTACAATTCTATCATCCTATATAATAATGTCCATGTTGTCCCTGCGTCCAGATGTCCCGTGTGTCCCTGGGGTACTGCGCATGTCCCCCAGAGACACAGGGATTGGACGGAGGGACAACCAGGGACACAGGGATTGGACCCGTGCTCTCGGGACACAGGGAACAGCCAACTGCCGCTCCGCCAACCGCCGCTCCGAAGCCCAGTCTCATGCTGGAGGTGCGCGGTGAGGCGGCGGGGGAGAGAAGCGCTCCCCCCCCGGCAGCCTTGCCGCACACCTCCGGCATGGGACGGCGCTTCCTCGGGGAACCCGAGGAAGCCGAAGCGGCAGCGGGCGCGGAGGGAGGCCCGCTTTGGCTTGGCAGCGGCGGGAAGAAGGGGAGGAATTCCTCCCCTTTTTCCCGCCGCCGCCAAGCCAGTCCCGGAGCCGAATTGCGGCGCGGCGGGGTTTTTCGCCGTTTGCCTCCCCCTCGAGGGAAGGCAAACGGCGAAAAGCCCCCGCTGCGGCCTGGCTTGGCGGTGGCGGGAAGACCCGCCACCGCCAAGCCAGTCCCGGAGCCGAATTGCGGCGCGGCGGGGTTTTTCGCTGTTTGCCTCCCCCAGGGGAAGGCAAACGGCGAAAACCCCCCGCTGCGGACTGGCTTGGCGGTGGCGGGAAGACCCGCCACCGCCAAGCCAGTCCCGGAGCCGATTTGCGGCGCGGCGGGGTTTTTCGCCGTTTGCCTCCCCCAGGGGAAGGCAAACGGCGAAAAGCCCCCGCTGCGGACTGGCTTGGCGGTGGCGGGAAGACCCGCCACCGCCAAGCCAGTCCCGGAGCCGAATTGCGGCGCGGCGGGGTTTTTCGCCGTTTGCCTCCCCCTCAGGGGAAGGCAAACGGCGAAAAGCCCCCGCTGCGAACTGGCTTGGTGGTGGCGGGAAGACCCGCCACCGCCAAGCCAGTCCCGGCAGGCCGCTTCCTCTAGCGCCCGTTTTTAAACGGGCTAAAATCCACTAGTCTCATAATAATGGTGAAGACTGTGACCAGGTGACCTGCACTGTGCCTGCTCAGTCTGCTGCCAGTACTACGCTAACTGTGGTGGGCAAAGTCAAGGCCCCAGCTTGCTCTCCCAGCTTACGGTTATCTTTAAACCAAACCTGGACTAGGCAGCCCTTCACAAGGAGGACTGCTTCATACAGAGGACAGATAAGAAGGCTGTCCATAGCCACTCTATGCTCCTTTTTCATCCCTTTCCTCCTCCTCCACTCAAGTTAAGTGAAGCTATCTGTTTCTCAAATCAGTTTCTCACTAATGTCAGAACTTGGAAAGTAAGTTTTCAGAAACTAGGAGACTAAAGATACCGTAGGTGCACAAAAGGAAGAAGGGAAAGAAGGGAGCTAACAATAAACCATGGCTCATAGGAGGTGTGTGGAACCTTTGACCCTCCAGCTCACATCATCCCTCACCACTGGTTCTGCTTGCTGGGGGTGATGGGAGCTGTGGTTCAGTAACACCTACTCCTGGTTTATTGGATCAGGATCATTACATCTAAACAAGACCTCTCTGTGTGCTTCAGGCACAGAAAGGAACAAGAATATGCAACACCAGCACTGATGCTTGGTAGAAAGAAGCCTAGGTTTTGTTACAGACACCCACATTTCCAGGCCTGTATGCAACTCATTACATGTGATCACTGAAATGATAGCTGCATGCAACGCGACCATATGAAATGTTCCAAACTGCCAAGAAGTATTTCTGTTTCTTCCCCTGTTAGAGGATTGTACAAGGAGCACAGAGAACACTGATCAGTCCAACCTAGGGTTAAATTAAAATCAGCAGAAAAACAGCAAGCATGGAAAGGATTGAACACACACCACACCACACACACACACACCCCTTCTGTTTTTCTATATTTCCCCCTCCTAAAGCTGCTTTGCCATAAACAAAAGGGTCATAAGGGCAGGTGTTGGCAGAAGGTAAATTGTGATCCCCTTGGTAGATCTCAGGGCGATTTGTAGAATCATAGAGTTGGAAGAGACCACAAGGGCCATCCAGTCCAACCCCCTGCCAAGCAGGAAACACCATCAAAGCATTCTTGACATATGCCTGTCAAGCCTCTGCTTAAAGACCTCCAAAGAAGGAGACTCCACCACACTCCTTGGTAGCAAATTCCACTGCCAAACAGCTCTTACTGTCAGGAAGTTCTTCCTAATGTTTAGGTGGAATCTTCTTTCTTGTAGTTTGAATCCATTGCTCCGTGTCCGCTTCTCTGGAGCAGCAGAAAACAATCTTTCTCCCTCCTCCATATGACATCCTTTCATATATTTGAACATGGCTATCATATTGTAGTAGATCAGTAACTTCCAGCAGTTTAACAATGGCATGAACAAATTTGGCTCCCATGCCTACCTGTTCCATGAAAATTAGGTAAAGGTAAAGGGACCCCTGACCATTAGGTCCAGTCGTGACCGACTCTGGGGTTGCGCGCTCATCTCGCATTATTGGCCGAGGGAGCCGGCGTATAGCTTCCAGGTCATGTGGCCAGCATGACAAAGCCGCTTCTGGCAAACCAGAGCAACACATGGAAACGCCGTTTACCTTCCCGCTGTAGCGGTTCCTATTTATCTACTTGCATTTTGACGTGCTTTCGAAATAAAGAAAGTTTGCAGATAAAGGACAAGCCAGGATGTCATTTATGCATGGGAGGGCTGTGAGATAGTTCTGGTCCCCAAAACAAATTCCAGCACTTAGTGTGTGTTCAGAGGCATCTTGGTCATTAATTCTAAGTATGGAGGTCCCCCTGTGCCAAGGTTCTGCATCTGGCTCTGGCTGGTGGATCTCAAGGTTCTAGTAAGAACATAACAGGAGCCTCGCTGGATCAGGCCCCTGGCCCATCTTGTCCTGCATTACTGTTCTCCAATTCAATTCAATTCAATTCTCACAGTGGCCGGCATAGAGGAAGAGCACAGCATAGCAAAAAAGAAGAATAAGAAGTTCCATTGAGTCTGAAGTCTGACTACCCTTGCTACAGGGATTTTAAAAAACACAGTTTGGCGCTGGGAGGGCCTGCTGTGAGCCATACAAACTTCAGCCTCTGGCTGTACAAACCAGCCTATTAACTGCCCATTGATCAGTAGGCCACTAAACAGGGCAGTATTTGGTTTATGAAAATATTCTATAAGATACTTTGATTTTTTTAAAAAAACAAACCACTCCTGCTTATCTCTCCCTCATCTCCCTCCTCCACATCCCTCAGTCACATGCAATCACTCTCCCCAAAAACAAAATTGCATCCTGAGCCGATTTGTTCAGGTCCTTTTCACTAATTTGCATTCCCTCCCTTGGCACAGGGAGCTGAACTCATCACAGCCTTCCCTCCTACTTTACAAACGCATCCCCCACAGTGACAAAGCAGTCAGATATGTTCAAGGGATTGCAGGCTATAAAGGCAACCCTGTTAGAAAGGCCAAGGACAGCTCCTGCAAATTATACGGCAGAGGCTTGCTACAAATCAATGGCTGATTAGGTCTGGGATTTGGATCCGGAAAGCTCCTATTTGAACACTGATGAGAAATGGCCCGTGCGACATGAGAAACAACCATCCGGAGGCATGATGGAGAATGCACTAACAGCTTGGCTAAATCAGCCTAGCATAGCGTGGAAAAATCATTTGATACACACTGGGTGGAACTGACTCATTAACGGGGAGCTCGTCAGGTTACGTCCCCATGTAGCTGCACGAGGGAGGCTTTGTATCCTAATTACAATGAAACTGCAGCCAGTGTAATTAAGTAGAGATAATCCCATGGAGATACCGGTAGAAAACCTCTGGAATAACACACAACTCTGTGCTTCTAATTCCCAGTTGAAAGCTGCCACTTCCAGAGCAGCAGTACAGTATAGAGAGAAGGGACCACTTGACCCCTGCATATTTTGTGTATTTGCCTGACACAAGATTACTTTGCACATAGGGGTCCATTCAGTGCAGTGATCAGCCAACAAAGTTGACTCCTCATTGATTGGTGACGTCTGCCTTTTTGCCTCTAAAGGAGGAATGAGGTTCCTCCAGTCCTCCAAATGTTGTTGGACCCCAGTTCCCATCAGCCACAGCCAGCATGGTTAGGGATGATGGGAATTATAGTCCATTATCATTTGGTGCACCAAGGTCTTCCCACCACTGACCTAAAGGTCACAAAATCAAGGATTTAAAACAAACAAAGTCTTGCCAATAGTCACTAGCCGGTTCACGTGAGGTGAAAAAGGACTCCAGGGTGACCACCTAAAAAAGCACCTATGATTTGGAAATTACTTATTGGTTTATTGTGTATAAAGCACTGGCAGTGTGCATGGAGCTATAATAGCTGCAGCAGACAGGACAGGACCTTGCCCAAAGGAAGTTACAATTTCACTTTCAACAATACCGTTTCCTAGAGAGAAATACATGTAAGAGGATTGGGTTGAATGTAAAGGCTCAGGAGAAAAAGAAGAGGGCTCCCCCGCCCCGTCCTTCAAGTGCTACAAACAATTAAGGTAAGAATTGGCGGGCAGATTGACTAAAAACAATTGTAAACATATTTTACTGCAGATGGTGACAGCAGTCACGAAATTAAAAGACGCCTGCTTCTTGGGAGAAAAGCAATGACAAACCTAGACAGCATCTTAAAAAGCAGAGACATCACCTTGCCGACAAAGGTCCGTATAGTTAAAGCTATGGTTTTCCCAGTAGTGATGTATGGAAGTGAGAGCTGGACCATAAAGAAGGCTGATCGCCGAAGAATTGATGCTTTTGAATTATGGTGCTGGAGGAGACTCTTGAGAGTCCCATGGACTGCAAGAAGATCAAACCTATCCATTCTTAAGGAAATCAGCCCTGAGTGCTCCCTGGAAGGACAGATCGTGAAGCTGAGGCTCCAATACTTTGGCCACCTCATGAGAAGAGAAGAATCCTTGGAAAAGACCCTGATGTTGGGAAAGATTGAGGGCACTAGGAGAAGGGGACGACAGAGGACAAGGTGGTTGGACAGTGTTCTCGAAGCTACGAACATGAGTTTGACCAAACTGCGGGAGGCAGTGCAAGACAGGAGTGCCTGGCGTGCTATGGTCCATGGGGTCACGAAGAGTCGGACACGACTAAACGACTAAACAACAACATCCATTCTTAAGGAAATCAGCCCTGAGTGCTCCCTGGAAGGACAGATCGTGAAGCTGAGGCTCCAATACTTTGGCCACCTCATGAGAAGAGAAGAATCCTTGGAAAAGACCCTGATGTTGGGAAAGATTGAGGGCACTAGGAGAAGGGGACGTCAGAGGACAAGATGGTTGGACAGTGTTCTCGAAGCTACGAACATGAGTTTGACCAAACTGCGGGAGGCAGTGCAAGACAGGAGTGGCTGGCGTGCTATGGTCCATGGGGTCACGAAGAGTCGGACACGACTAAACGACTAAACAACAACAACAACAAAACATATTTTATAAGGCTGGTTCACACCAAGAACCTAACAGGCTGCAACACACTGTCTTGTTCACAGTCTATATCTGTAGACTGTGCCCACAGTTCTAGATGCCACAATTTAAGAAGGGCAAGCTGGAACCATGTGCAGATGATGATCCAGGGTCTGGAAACCAAGCCTTATGAGAAACGGTTGAGGGAGTTGAATAGGTTTCACATAGAGGATTGAGTAAAATTGTTTTCTCTTGTTCCAGAGGCTAGGACCTGAGACAATGGCTTTATACAAGAAAGGAGATTCCAGCTACATATCAGGAAGACCTTTCTGACAGTAAAAGCTGTTTGACAGTGGAACAGACTCCCATGAGAGGTGACGGACTTTCATTCCTTGGAGGTTTTTAAGTGGCCACCTGTCATGTATGATCTAGCTAAGATTCCTGTATTGCAAGGGGCTGGACTCTCAAAGTTCCTTCCAACTCTACATTTTGTTTTGTTTTTTGTTGAAAAGATTTTCATGAATAACAATGGTAAAGGCAATGTCTCTGTTTTCAATTCATAGATTCCTTTCTACAGCTCATTTATATTCAGTGTGAGACACTGCTGTCATAGGCATTGTGAGGTTGTGGGGAGAAAGAAGGGGGGGATAATGATACATGCAGAGTTTAGTATCTGCGTCACGTGGGTAGGTTTTGCTTATTTGTTTTTGTTGGTGGCGTGAGAGTTTGGAGAACCCAGAGCATGGTTGGTTGCATTCCGTTGACTGCAGTGAGCTTTGTTTGAGTGACCAAGTCTACAGTTCTATGATTCTATGATTCTAACCCTGCAAAGGAACATCCAAGGTACATCTTGGTCACTGGACTGGTTAGGGGGTAGGCCTCCTCCCATTAGCCTTTCTGACTTAGTACTGTCTACATTGGCTGCTAGTGGCTTTCCAGACAGGGGTCTCCTCTCCCAGCCCTACCTGCAGATGCCAAACAATGAACTTTTGACCTTTCACGTGCAAAGAAGATGCTCTACCACTGAGCTATGTCTCTTTCCCAGTGGTAGTGGCATCATCAGCGGGTGCATATGATATGGACTAAGTGTACCTCTCCCCTGTGCCACCCATATCGAACCCACAACTGGTGTGTCCGGACAGTGTATGTGAAATGGTGAAAGAGTAGTGAGGCTTCCAAGATCTCCTGCTGCTCCTCAGCAGATATAATCTGAGCACAATATGGCTCAATTAAACAACTTTTCCTCTTTCTTTTAATAGAATTTTCCTTCCGTGCAACCACTTTCTTAATACATCTTATTCCAAAATTCTTTTTGTCTCAAGATCTAAATTTATTCTCATTTGCTGTGACAGGGTTCTTAAAGAGCAGCCACACAGCTTGCACAATTTTTTTTACTTAAGGTACTTTATTCATTTTTAATTTTCTTTTCAGCCAGTTTTGCTGTGTTCCTGTTTTGAAGGGAATTAAAATGAGAAATGAATCAACAGGTGTGTGTGTGTGTGTGTGTGTAAGTAAGTAAGTAAGTAAGTAAGTAAGTAAGTAAGTAAGTAAGTAAACAACTCTACACAGCAGGAGACCATGAAACAGGCAAACTCTTTTCAGAACCTCAATATTTCAGCAAAACAGCACAAAATTCAGCAAGAAATTTCTCTTACACAAGCCCTCTGAAATTCAATGATGCTTGAGCAAGAAAACTTCTCTCTGGATTTTCCCCATGGTCTGCACCTTCTTCCACACCTTATGCGATACTAACAGCAATTAATACAGTCCCCCTTCTTATTATTAGCCACAGGCATCATCCCCAATTCTCTGAAGCAAAAGAATTTAAAAATCACATATCAAAATCTACATATCATAATTGAGAGCACTGCAACAGATTGTGATCTTGGAGAATTGTTGCATAGCATAGCTGATCCTAAAGCTGCCTGGGGTATCAGAACTCCCTCTCCTTCCTGAGCAAGCACTGGAGCTCTCAAGAAGAAGGAAAACAGCATTACTTAATATTTATTTACCATATTTTATCATAATCCTTACAACAGCCCTATAAGGCAGGACAGTATTGTTGTCCCCATACTGCCTGCCTGAAAAGCCAGCTGTTTTACATTCCTTTGCCTGAGCAGCACTTGGAAACTTTTAACTCTAAATTAGCAACTTCACTTCTAAATAAGGGATGTCTCCTGAACAACCCCAGCTCTCAAAGCTCAGTCTTTGTAGCCACCATACAACAGTAGTGCTAATCAGAAGTGCTTTCCCTGTAGGAAGTCCTAAGAAACATAAAATGTGTGCTCCTTAAACCAGAGGTAGGCAACCTAAGGCTTGTGGGCTGGATGTGGCCCAATCGCCTTCTCAATCTGGCCCGCGGACGGTCCGGGAATCAGCGTGTTTTTACATGAGTAGAATGTGTCCTTTTATTTAAAATGCATCTCTGGTTATTTGTGGGTCCTGCCTGGTGTTTTTACATGAGTAGAATGTGTGCTTTACAATGCATCTCTGGGTTATTTGTGGGGCATAGGAATTTGTTCATTTCCCCCCCCAAAAAAATATAG
Organism: Zootoca vivipara; assembly: GCF_963506605.1. Classification (NCBI taxonomy): domain Eukaryota; kingdom Metazoa; phylum Chordata; class Lepidosauria; order Squamata; family Lacertidae; genus Zootoca; species Zootoca vivipara. Next base: position 22,882,032 of record NC_083288.1, on the reverse strand, counting down.
TCCAGCCCACCACATGGTCTGAGGGACGGTGGACCGGCCCAGGGCTGAAAAAGGTTGCTGACCCCTGCCTTAAACAATGGAACTCAATACACAAGGTGAGTCATTTTGCTGGGGATTCTGACATACACTTCACTGGGGCAGAGGGAAAAGGTGGATATTTTGGTGATGCTATTAAAAATGGCATTCACGTGGGGGGCTTTTCTCAGAAACTGGATGCGCCATAAAAACTCAACAAAATTTACCATAATTTCAGTGCTAGATCTCAGCTGTGCAGCAGCTGAAGTATTGAAAGCATATATCTGAGCAGGTGAGGAGTGCAGCTATTTATCGGAGGCAGTGCACACCCCAGCAACCTCCTTTTAATGGCAGGGCTCATGCTAGGAACATATGAAGCAATAAGAAAGGAGTGCCTTTGAGCATGTGCAAACTATATTTTCCTAAGGAAATATTTTCCTGAGGAAAGCCCCTTGCTAGACTTGAGATGAGGGACAAATTCTTCTGAGTGCGAAACATCTCATCGGGCTTGACTCATAATGCCTCACAGTTTTAAAAATGCAGGTGGTGTTCTAACTCCCAGGAGCACAAAACCCAACACACAGAGCAGTAAAAAAAAAAAAAACCAGCATTCTATCCAAAGCAAAGGGAAACGGCACCAAGCTTAAATCTCTACAATGCAAAGGTTGAATTGCAAAATATATTTTAAAGTGTAAGGCTTTGATCCTGGTACATGTGGGAGTAATTATAGGGCATGTGCCCCTGAGCATGCTCAAAGTGCACTAATCACTAAGAAACCAGCAGAATGCGAAACACACTTAGAATTAGGAGGTAAGATTTGCAGGAGAAAGCAGGTGGTTTCAGATGGACTCCAGTCCCAGCACCTCCCATTTCAGAATTGATTGGCTGATTACAGAAAAAGCCAGTTTCCTGAGCCTCCTGCTAAATTCAAGAATGTTCCTGCAACACAGAAATCCAGCTTTTTCTGTACTGTGTGTTCTTTGCTATCATGTTATCCAAAGCTGCCCAATATCATGAGAGGTGAAGCATACAAAGAGACACAAGGAATACCCACAAGGAATACTGAAATGTACTCGGAATGTACTCGGAGTCGAGAGTGAATTTCATGCTCTTTATTCAGCTCATAGTCATCAAGGAGAAGAGGAGAAGAAGAATGGCTCTTTTCCCAAAACCATCTGCTTATATACATTATTTACACAATGGGCCTTGCGTGATTGGCTGCTTCAGGGCTACACCTGTGGGCCAATTATATTGTGGATTGACTTCTGCCTGCAGCCTGATTGGCTGCTCCTACAGGCCAATCAGGTAGCAGATTCACTTCTGCCAGCCGCCTGATTGGCTGCTCCAGCAGGCCAATCAGGTTGCGGATTCACTTCCACCTGGAGTTGGATTGGGTAGCTCCCGCTGTTTCTGAATCCTATTGTTCTAGGATTCAGCTCAGTACATAACAAATACCATGTGGTTCTTATTGCCACAAAGACAGAGCAACACAGCCCCTCCCCTTGGAATGTGGGGTGCAACATTCCTACTGGGGTGTAGGCACCAAGCATCACACACACACACACACACACTAAGGGAAAATGTTATATTCAGACTAGCATCCTTTTCATCCCTTGGTAGCTGCCAGGGGCATTTCATGGAGGTCAGCCGTTAAGGCAAGCTTCATTTGTGCCCAGCAACTAGTGACTCCTATTAAGAGGGATGTTCATTTCCTTCAGCCAAGTTTGATCCATTTTCCTTCCTTTCCCCCACTCAGGTCCTCCTGCAAAAGAAATGCATTGAGAAAACCGGCAACACTAACAACAAGCCTTCTAATTAAGGATTGTCTGAGAGGAAGGCTAAAAACTCTGCACACAGTAAGAAGCACTCTCTTATTTCCTGTTTCATGCAGGTTCCTGAGTTTTATAGTTACCTAGTGAGTTAAATTATAGTTGGCAACCAATTATTGATCTTACATTACAGTTTTAGCAATGGAGGCTGGTTCATTAAGGGAAATAGGGTTCTGCCTCACCAGCTCTCAGCAACTCTGTCTACCCTCAGCCAGCGCCCACCTGCCTGCCTTCTTGTTTACAACCAGGCCAGGTGGGGTAGCCCTGGCTGTCATCTTCCTCTTCCTCCTCCTTAGTCTCAGTGGTGCCCCTTCTAGAACTCAGCAGAGAGGAGGATAGAGACAAAATTAGAAGTAGTTAACCCCTGCCACTCATTGGTTCTAGCTCCTCCTACTGTTCATCTCACTGCATTCTGCCCTACCAGTCTCAATTGGCACCATCCATCATTGGTTTCTCGATTAGTTTCATGATTGGTCCACCACTGGGGATGCGGGTGGCACTGTGGGTTAAACCACAGAACCTAGGGCTTGCTGATCAGAAGGTCAGCGGTTCGAATCCCCATGACAGGGTGAGCTCCAGTTGCTTGGTCCCTGCTTCTGCCAACCTAGCAGTTCAAAAGCACATCAAAGTGCAAGTAGATAAATAGGTACCGCTCTGGCGGGAAGGTAACCGGCGTTTCCATGCGCTGCTCTGGTTCGCCAGAAGTGGCTTAGTCATGCTGGCCACATGACCTGGAAGCTGTACACTGGCTCCCTCGGCCAATAAAGCGAGATGAGCGCCGCAACCCCAGAGTCTGTCACGACTGGACCTAATGGTCAGGGGTCCCTATACCTTTACCATTGGTTTCTAGTGTTGCCAATGAAATTCACCAAAGCAAACTTCAGGCTGAGTCATGGGGGTCCTTAATATTCAGTTTGTTGTCTAGCATTCTCCCCCCACCCACCCACCCTTGAAATCTGTAACAATTTTGACAAATCCTGCTAGGGATCACAAGTGGGAAAAGTGATGCTACGTTCATGTCCTGCTTGTGGACTTCCCAGAGGGATCTGGTTGGTCACTGTGAACAGGATGCTAGACTAGTTGGGCCCCTGATCCAGCAAGGCATATTCTTAAACTGGCTGGGACTTTTTTAAAAAAGGCAGGAGGGGGAGGGCTCAGCCCAGAAATTGTTTTCAGTGTTGCATCCCTTTTGAACATATGCAGAGCACATTTCTCCCTTAAGTGTAGGAGCTGTCGCTTCACTCAGGTTTTGAAAATCTGGTACAAAAACAGGCAGGTGATTAGTTTCCTGGCAGCAGTTCCTTCTCTCCCTTTCTTTTCAGCACTTTCTGTACCTCTGTCATCCTTCCGTATCTTAAAAGCAAAGGCTTGTTTTTAAGCAACATGCTTGATATGAGGAAGTTTTGTTGCTAGGAGATCTTCACAAATTCAGGGTTTACTTTTATGTGCGCGTGTGAGTGTGTGTTTCTTTCCTGCTCAGCCTGAAACAAGCACACACAGAGGAAATGTTGCGGCTGGCTGTGAAATTGGATCTGAGGTTTGAAATTGCAGGAGAGAAACATCCATGCAAGTCTGCTACGAATTTTGGCAGGCAGTGAACCAGCATGCTCCATAAAAATAGAAGAAGACGCAAAGAGAATGGGATTGGTTTACCTCGGAGTTGACTGCCAAAGCACGTTACTTGGAGTCCCATGTGTGGTGTCTGGAACCATTTGTGAGGATTATTAGCAGCACACAGGGGTAGCTAGTCTACCAGGAGGGGTGTATTTGCCTCGTACAGTGCATATGCAAGGTGTTTACCAGCTCAGTCAATGGGGAAATGGACAATTGGTTTGCATGCATGTCCATGGGGACAGAATATCCCCTCAGTTGTTTAACCACCAAGACATAACGGATGGTCACAGGATGCCTAAGTTCATAGCATTCCTCCCTCCCCGCAATTAATTATACCTGGTTTAGAATTCAATAAAATATAATGTTACAGATGGAGCTTGATATAAACCAATGCTCCTCAGAGATGTGCTCCCAGACCATTTTCAATACAGTACTAGGCCTTAGCTGGAAAATAAGATGAGAATATCTCAGAGCATCCTCTGTCCCTGCATGCTAAGCGATTGCAGCTGCCCCTTGCACAACTGAGATCATTTATTTATTTCCAATATCTTTAAACTGCCCCAAACGGGGCAATAAACAAATACGAACATACCAAAAATACAATACACTAAACAATAAACTATCATTCATAGCATCATAGGCATGTGAAGGCCAATGAAAACAAGCCAAGCAGACTCTGAAACCAATTTTAAACTTTTAAGTGCCTGAGCAAATGAGCACGTTTGCAACTGGTACTGAAACAATTGCAGTGTCCCCATAAATCTTACGCCCAAAAGGGTGTTCCATAAATGAGGCACCACCACAAAGAAAGCACTTTCTCAAGGATCATGGAAAAGATCCCTCCCCCCAAAAAATCAGAAATTGGCATATTGATACAGGGAGAGGTGATCCTTCAGATAGTTGGGTCTCAAGCTGTTTAAAGGTTCAAATATCAGAACCAGCACCTTGAACTGAGTTCAAAAGGGAATATGCAACCAACACAAATCTTTCAAAATTGGTGTAATATGATTCAATCTGGCTGAACCAGTCAATATTCTGGCAGCTGTATTTTGTACTAATTTAATTTGCAGCCCGGCATAAACACATTACAGTAATCAAATTGGGAAAATACCAGATCATATATCACTGTGGCATGACAATCCCTGTCCAGGAACAGTTGTAGCTGGCAAACCAGCTGAAACTAATAAAAGGCACTCCACACCACCAAAACCAATTGAGCTTCCAGTGACACTATTGGATCCAGGAGTATCTCCCGAGATATACGGTATATCTGTTTTTTGAGGGGGTGAAACTCCAGCCAGAACAGACTGCACATCCAATTCCTGGGCAGGGGAACCACCTGCATGCAGTGCCTCTGCCTTGTCAAGATTCAGTCTCAACTTTCTGGCCTTCATCCAGTCCATTACTGAATCCAGGCACTGGTTCAGCCTCACCTTATTCTGATGACTCAAGAGAAATAGAGCTGAATGACCCCACTCCAAACACTATAATGACATCCCTCAGCAGGTTCAAATAGATATTAAAGAACATGAAAGACAAGATGAAATGTTCCAGGGCACCATGTCACAAGTATCATGGAAATATGCCAAACTCTTCCGTCTCCATCCCACACCTAATTCATACTATCTGGAACTGACTCTGCAGGTGGGAGAACCACCACACCACCATGCCCCCAACTCCTATCCTACAGAGTCAATCCAGCACAATATCATGTTCACCAACACCAACAGTTATACCAACAGCTATTAGCCATGATATCCATATCTATATGCAATCCTGCTTGCTACAACAAATATTAATAGAAGAGGGCTGTTGCTTTCATGTCCAGTTTGTGATCTTCCCAAAGGCAACTCTGCTGGAAACAAAATGTTGGACTACAGAGTTAAGTATCTTCAGACTGATCTTGCACAGCTTTCCCTATACTGTATTCTAAGTATAAAACAGGGGTGTAGTGGAGGAGGAAGGTAGAGGAGCACTGCTCTGGGACTTTCTTTCAGAGCTGAAATTATTATGTCATCTGCAGGAGTGTCACTGTAATTTCCAGGCAAGTGAATGAGCAAGAGGCTTTCAGGCTTGTTTACAACAAATTAATATAAGGAAAATCAAAATAATTGATGAAACGATCACACAGAGGCTTGATGCTTCTTTCTTTTTCTTGAAATGGTTCCTATTTCCAGCTATTTAAATGGTGACCTTTCTTTGTAAGATTGTTTGTGCTGCTAATTAAAAAGTTTGCATTTAAGCTGGCTGAATGTGTTTTGCGAAAGCTCAGAGTATCTTCCAAGCTAAATCTATGCAGTCAGAACTAAGTAGCGCCCAGTTCAATGGAGCTTAATCTCCTAGGGAAACTATATGCCTAGGATTGCAGTCATGCTGATCCTAATAAATTAGGCATTATGCCATGCTCTTTGGTCAATGAGCATATGTGTATATAACAATGGATTAACATAGCAGCCTCCATTTTGGGGGTCTCCTTGGGGACATGGCATTGGGATGAGCTCCTGCACTGTGAGATTAACCACTACACAACAGATGTGAAATTGATAGAGAGCAACACAGAGCAGGGATCAGATAAAGCTTCTCGGGTTTCCCCTGTCTCTCACAGAATCAGCATTACTGGAGAAGCCAGGCTTGCCCCAAGCAACTTTGGGTTTTCTTAAACGCTCACAGCAGGGACATAGAATCTCAGGGCCAGGGTCCAAATGTGGCCCTCTAAACCTCCCTAACTGGTCCTCAGGACTCTCCCTAGGCCACACCAGGCCTTTCCCAGCTACTCCTGCTACTGGCCCTGCTTCATGACCTCCTTGAGTATTTTTGCTTGTCTGGGAATGATGCTTGCTTTTCTGGAAGGGGGATAGAGAGGACTACAGGGTATGTGAGAGTGGGTAATGCCAAGAACACTCCCCAGTCACACGAATGCACAAGGCAGATAGTTAACTCTTTATTGTCAAAGCTGACAGTCATTTCTATAGCTCTGAATACCCATGCACACCAGTCTAGCATCTCTAGGCAGCTATTCCCAGGTCCTCACTCTATGGAGCAGTTGCAGCAACGGGAGGGTGGGGGTTTGCAGCCGAAGTCTTGGAAATTATTTGCCGTGGGGCTATCAGGCTTCTTGTGATCTGTACCAGATAGAGGCAGTTGCTACGACAACCGCTAGAATCTATCCTCTCTGCAGCAGCCTATGTTCCTTTCAATGGAATGGCTTTGAGGCTCCACAGGCCAAGCCCAGAGGGCAGAGGTGAGACACGTTGGCTGCCTGTATCTCTCGACTGTCTTCTCAGTCTCCAGTGTGGAGTATGACGTGAGGTGTTTCATCATGTTGTCATCAGAGTCTTAATCAGTTTAGCCAATGATTATAGCAGAGGAATGGCAGACTCCTGGCTGTCACAGAAACACAGCTGGAAATTCCCTAGCACAAACATACCCTCCAACATTTCCTAAATAAAAATAGGTAGCCAGTGTTTTCCATGAAGCACGCATCTGCACATTAGGTTAACACTGTTCTCAAACTGCTTCTTTCTTCCGTTTTTCATTTCTTTTACAAACTGTTTCGGCACCACTGGTGCAGTGCTGAACATTTATCAAGATACTGCCTTATACCATGTCAGACAACAGCTCCAGTGACTCTCCAGGGCATCAGTTAAGAGGCCATTCCCAGTTCTACTGCCCGAGATATTTTTTGGCACCTTTGGCAGGCAAAAAGATGTCTCTACCCACTGAATGATGGCATCTCTGCTTGCTTCAAAACACGCCTGCCCACATGCCCTATGGCCAAATACATCTTGCTAGCTCAATACATTTTGCAGCCATGAACAGCTGTATCTGAAAGGCAAGCCCCAGAATCTATAGCAGAGGATGTTGGGTGGAGGGGCTCACCCCTCAAATCACATGCTATTTTAGCACTCTTAAAAATACTGTAAACCCCTCCCCCCCCGAAAAAAACAAATTGTCACTACTCACACTGCAAGAGATAGATTCAAGTAACTGCTGCTTTTTGTACTACCAGAGATAGTGCCTCTGTGGCTTCTCCATCCCAACATGCCTGTCATCTTTATTTTTTGCAGAAAGTCTAATTAGCCAGCAAAGGAATTCCTCCATTATCATCTTAAGACTGAAAACAAATAGCAGCATGAGCTCTCCTAGAAACACTGTGGGTTGTTGTGTTTTTTTTAACATCCAGTCAAAGAAAGAATTCTCTGCAACTTGAACACACATTGCATTTAGCCATCAGGAAATGAAGAAGAATATGGGCCAAATTATAGACACATTTCTTATGTCTTGTTAATATTTTTAAAGAGGAATTGCGAGGGGAGGGTAATCAACCAGTGCATGAGAATGGTTAAGCTTTTCTCTACAGTACACTCTCACTGAAAATCCCCTCCCAGCTGCTATTTGCTCTGGGAGGATAGCTGTCATTGGCACCAAAGGCAGCTTCCTTATCAAGGGAAATAGAAGCTTCGGTGGTAGCAACTTTCAACAGGACCACAGTCTGAGGTGAGGCCACTTGTGCCCAAAACAAGCCAACTTAAAAAATTATGGTGCTGGAGGAGACTCTTGAGAGTCCCAAGGGCTGCAAGAAGATCAAACCTATCCATTCTTAAGGAAACCAGCCCTGAGTGCTTACAGGAAGGATAGATCCTGAAGCTGAGGCTCCAATACTTTGGCCACCTCATGAGAAGAGAAGACTCCCTGGAAAAGACCCTGGTGTTGGGAAAGACTGAGGGCACAAGGAGAAGGGGACGACAGAGGACGAGATGGCTGGACAGTGTTCTCGAAGCTACCAACATGAATTTGACCAAACTGTAGGAGGCAGTGGAAAACAGGAGTGCCTGGTGTGCTCTGCTCCATGGGGTCACGAAGAGTCGGACACGACTAAACAACTAAACACCAACAACCCATATTAAAATGCTCATGCAGTTTAGATTCTAGCCTGTAATGGGAACCGCAAGAGCCACCATTTTGTGGCAACTGTTAGTTTCGTTATTAATTTTTCAAATTTATTGCACTGTGCAAGGGGCTCTACAAATCCCAACATATTCATACAATCAAGGACTGCAGTTAGCCTCTCAGCTACTTTCACATAACTGCACTGAAATCAGCAGGGAACTGGGGAGCCCTGAGAAGTCTGAATTTAGATCTGATTCCACTTTTAATTACAGAAATTGAACTATTCAAGTGTCAGTGTGTACAAAATCAGACATCCTAGTTATGTTATATTTATTTTGGTTAAAAAAAAAAGCAAGTTTCTGGTTTTAATGGTTCTAAAGACTGGCCTGAAAAGTATGCGGGGAAAATCCTGATGAAATTAGAGTAGCTCAATAAGCTGGAGATGTTGGGAGCAGGAAGCTGAGTAGTTATGAGATTGGGCTCCTGCACCTTACATAGCTCCTTCCCTATGACTAGGAGGAGAATCAATTATGCAAAGTAAGCAAAAATGTTTGCACATTTGCTAAGATTATCATTTACACAGTTGCAGATTCCAGTTTTTCTTGGCACATCATGGTTTTTTCCTGAAGCACTGAGCACACACAACCCTGTTTATATTACAGCCAACTGGTAATATAATTTCTGTATTTACAAACTGAAGCAAGATTGAGGAGGCTTTTTGATGACTGCCAGTTCAATAAGCTTCCCCCGCAGTCTCTTTCAAGCGACTCAAAGCTCTGTTATGGAACTGAGCTGCCAAGGCTATCCCCATCCCTGCCTCTTGCCAAGCAATTCCACAGAGTTTGGCTCTGTGGCACACAACAAAACTAGTTTGGATCAATGAGGGCAGGCAGGCTAGTGAATATTCAGTTGGGCACATGCACATCCATGTTTAACATGACACTGTGGTCATGGAAACCACCCGTCATGTAAGGATTCTGCTAGAGTTGAAAGAATGTTACAGTACTGTGGAAATTTTCCAACTGGAACTTGCATGTAAAAATATGACTATGTTAAAAGAATTTTAAGGTCTTATATATATAAAATAAATGTTCATGGATGTGCCAGGCAAGCACATACATAGATGTATAAACCACATGTCTGAAACCCCACAGAAAAAGTCCTGAAACCATTTTGTCTCTCCCAAATGACAGATGGAGAACCTACAAAGGACTCTATAAGGGCTCTTGTGTACCCCATAAGGGAAAGGGAGCAGTTTTTGTAGTTGTATATATACTGTAGTTGTATATATCCTCCTGCTTTGATTCGTCCATGCCCTCCCCACTCCCAGCATTCCCACTCATGCATTGTGCAAGCTACATAGCTGCCAAGTTATCCCTTTTTTTTAAGGGATTTTCCCTTATGCTGAATAGGCTTCCTTGCGAGAAAAGGGAAAACTTGGCAGCTATGGCAAGCCAGGGCTTGTTACAAAAAGGGGGGGGGAGGGAAGCTTAAAATTAATCAGTGAGAACTTGGATGCTATTAGTATCCCTCAAAGTCAGTAAGAAAAGAAAGCAAAATTTAAAATCCTATTGGAATTCTGGAATTTTGCCCAGTTTGAAACTTTTGTGGAAACTTTATTGCAGCTGCAGTGGCTCAGCAGCATTTTGTACAAGACCTGAAATGCCAAGTCTAAGGCTTTTTTGGCTGCGAACACACAATACACCATATATTGCTTCCCACCCTGCCAAAAAAAGAAAATATCATGCACTGTAGTTTATCCCTCACAGAGCTACAATTCCCAGCAACCATTAACAAACTACAGTTCCAAGGGTTATTCAGAGTGAGGGAATGCGCTTTAAATGTATGTTGGGTACATAGCCTCTATATCTACCTTCAAGTTAATTCACATCATCATTTTGACACATTGTCTGGATCATCTGGGATTTGGCCTAGAAAACATCTGGGCTGAGGAAGAACATCTGGCCTGTGCCCCACTGCCCCTTCTGTTGAACAACATGAAGCTACAGAGTGGACGAGGAAGAACTGTGAAGGTAAAGAGACTGTGTAACAACTTTTCTCCCACCCTAGGAGCCTTCATAAAGGAGCTGTTTCCAGAGGAAGAACTGTGAGGGGAGAGAAAGGGGAGTTTGCCATCAATGGGTGGTTGGTTTTACATGTGCTGCCCCACCTCCAAGCTCAAGGAGTAGGGTTGCCAGACTCAATAGAGGACGGGACTTCTGTGCCTTTAATTGCCCTGCTCTCTTTTGAGTCTGGAAACCTTAAAGAGAAACCAGCAGACCCTTTGCTTGGAAATTAAACACCAATAATGCTTTTTAAAAACCTGCAAATATTCACATCATTCAAAATATATGAACAATTAAATTTTAAAATCTAAGAGGCCATTGAGAAAAATGCAGGGAATGCAAGCTGTTTGCTAAAAGACAAAGCTACCCATGAAACTCTATAGCTTAATAGGGAAGTATCTTCCCCACTCAATGAGTTCTGTCATCAATGGTACAGACAACCAATTCAGCAAGTCCTTACTGCGGGGAAACTGCATTGCTTGGGTAAAGCATCCCAGGGCCCCTCTAGACTGGTGTTTTATTGTGGGTGTATTCAACAACATGTTCTAGACACAATAACAGTGCATTAGTGGTGGGTTTTATTCTGCTTTTGTTCGTTCTGCAAAAGCATCCCCAGTGTTACCACATGATTGCTGTTCAGAGAGATGCCAAGCAAAAGCAGGATAAAAATAAAGCAAAGCATTTGTGGCATAAAAGTTACGGGATTCCAGCAAGAAGTTACAGAATACTTGCACTGACTGGCAATGCGAACGCCCCCAAAACTTTTGCAGGTAAAAACAGTATTGAAAACAGAATTGTATGTGACCACCCTGAGAGCGTAACGAGCACAAATCATCAGGAACCACAATAAAAAGGATGTCTGGAGGGCAGCACACTTTAGAATCCGTGGCAAGAGAAAAAAATTAACACTTTCATCAACACAGAGAATGAAACAAATTCAATGTAGAAAACCTTACCACCCAGCAAATAAATTGCCTGTTGGCCAATGACGCCTTCTCTCACACAAATCTATTTTAATCACTGCCTATCACTAAAAATGACATTTGCATTCATGGTGTCCAGATTCGTGAGAATCAACACCCAGTTGGAAAAAATGGCTCTCTTCTGCTTTCTATTCCTCACAAACAACCTTCATACATGATTGCAAATAACAAAGGAGAAACTCGAAGGCATTTGTATTTCTGACAACATCATTAATCATCCAAAAACTATGTGACAGGAAGAAGGTTTTGCTCGATGGGCCTTGAACTTGTAGCATTCTCTCTAGGCTCACATCCAAGAACCAGTCCAAGCCCTCTTCACCTTCAGCCTTTTCATGTCTGGCAAGCTGAAACACTGGCCTCCAAGTGGCAATAATACAGAAACCTAGCCAGCAGCTGATGTGCCTGAATCAGCAAAAGCAAACAGAACATAAAGCCACATGTTGAAAGACATTTATTAAACTGACTTCCCCCTTTATCTAGACCCAAGAATTTTGAGAGCATCCCTTGAAATTCCAATGATGGAGCTCTGTCTTGAAGAAAATGAAGCATTTATTATTACACAAAATAAAACTCATAGAACATATTGCCACAACACCTTGAATGGCCACTAGCACAAATAAGCAATGGATTAATACATTTTGTGATTTTCAACTACAATCATAATAACCAAAAGAATATTCTTCATGGTCATAAACAGGATATCTCTGACATCTTTGATAACCAAATGTTGGAAGAGCATCTGGTATATAGGAGTCTCTCTCTCTCTCTCTCTCTCTCTCTCTCTCTCTCTCTCTCTCTCTCTCTCTCTCTCTCTCTGCAAAATCGCAGAGGATGGAAACTATTATCATGACTAATGTCCCTTTGGAATCTGATTGCCTAAAGTTGGGACAAGGGATGTATGAGGGGATAGACTACTAGCCTGACCCAGCAAGCAATACATACTGCGGGTGGAGGATACCATTTGTTAATTCTCCACTATGTTAAAAATTCATTGAGAACAAAAAAAAATCAACATAGTGAGCAAAGGACTACACTAGACCATACCTCCCTGATGTGTTTGTTTTCTGTTCAAAGGAATATTTTTCCATGTCATTTAAAAATGGCAACACCCCACCCACCACAGTCTGAATTGGTTTGCTCTACCAGCTCAATTAGGGACCCAGGTGGCGCTGTGGGTTAAACCACAGAGCCTAGGGCTTGCTGATCAGAAGGTCGGCAGTTCGAATCCCTGCGACGGGGTGAGCTTCCGTTGCTTGGTCCCAGCTCCTGCCAACCTAGCAGTTCGAAAGCACTTCAAAGTGCAAGTATAGGTACCGCTCCAAGCGGGAAGGTAAACGGTGTTTCCGTGTGCTGCTCTGGTTCGCCAGAAGCGGCTTTGTCATGCTGGCCACATGACCTGGAAGCTGTACACCGGCTCCCTCGGCCAATAATGCGAGATGAGCGCGCAACCCCAGACTCGGTCACGACTGGACCCAATGGTCAGGGGTCCCTTTACCTTTACCAGCTCAATTATTGTCCCATCTCATTACGTACACTGCATGTGTAGACTAGGCCTCTACCGTAAAACAAAACAAGGAGTGTGTCTCTGTATCTTGGTGCTGACTCAGTTTGATGCATATAAAGACCTATAAGCTTGGCTAACAAGCCAGGCTAGGCCTCTCTAATTGCGTTTGAGGAGCAGCCTTGTCCCTATTGTTTCTATAAAGTGCTTTATCTTGTGAAACCATAAGAAAGGGATGATTTCCTGTCTCCACACTCTTAAGAGGTGCCTTTATTCTTATTGTACCATGAACAGCCTTGTTCTATCTTGCAGATACACATTCCTGGAGGCCCTCTTCCATCAAGCATACCCATACTGTATATAGAAAGGAATGTAGAGAGATCACCTGCAGCGAGGTGCTGCTTAGAGAGAGTTCTTTGTGTGCTTGCTTCATGTATATTCATATAAGGAAAGACCTTAAATGGTATGCTAATAGGGCAATGTAGCCTAGGATAGGAGGAAATTATACCTCAGTTTATGCATATGTAGAACTTTAACTGATAAGACAAATGTATATTAAAGAGGCCCCTCCCTTTTGGGGCTCACTCAGACTTTGGAGAACAGTTCCTCTGAGTCACAGCTTGCTGGCTAGCCAAGCAATAAAAGCCTTTCGGTTTTTCCTCAAATTTGTGTGGAGTCTTTAACTTTCAGCTATTGTTTTGCAACAAGTTCTCAGTAGATACTACTGAGTCCCATGGAACAAACTTAACAGACAGCACTGTGAGGCATAGCTGTCCCCGAAGTTACACCTCATCCAAAACATGACGGTCTCCCAGAGTAGGGGGAAGCTTTAGCCATCCTCTCAGTAATGTCTCTATGTACACCACCCAGGACTTTCTCCCATGGCTGTGGAGGTCTTCAACCACATCACTTTAAATATTCATGTTGCTTTTTTAAATTGTATGCTATTGCTTCTTTCATTTTTACTATTGTGTTTCATTGTATTGCAATTTGAATGGCATTAAATTGAAACTGTAATGCAAGAAAATACAGTATATAAGAAATAAAAGAAGCAATAATAATAATAATAATAATTATTATTTTTATTTCCAAGAGAAGAATCCTTGGAAAAGACCCTGATGTTGGGAAAGATTGAGGGCACTAGGAGAAGGGGACGACAGAGGACAAGATGGTTGGACAGTGTTCTCGAAGCTACGAACATGAGTTTGACCAAACTGCGGGAGGCAGTGGAAGACAGGAGTGCCTGGCGTGCTATGGTCCATGGGGTCACGAAGAGTCGGACACGACTAAACGACTAAACAACAACAACAACAATAATAATAATATATTATTTATACCCCGCACATCTGGCTGGGTTTCCCCAGCCACTCTGGGCAGCTTCCAACAGAAAAATGAAATTAAATAATCTATTAAACATTAAAAGCCTCCCTAAACAGTACTAAATAAAAATACAATACAGTGGTACCTCGGTTTGCCACCGCAATCCGTTCCACGGAGGCGGTCGCTCGCCGAATTGATCGCTCACTGAAGGCATGCTTCTGCGTGTGCGCGAAGCGCCAATAGAGTGCTTCTGCACATGCGCGAGCTGCGCAGATTGCGTCTGCGCATCCGACGCCGCGGAACCCGAATGTAAACACTTCCGGGGGCGCGGCAGTAGCTCGCCAAAGCGGTCGCTCACCAAGGTAGGTGTAAACCGAGGTTTGACTGTACTATCAAAACCTGGACAGCATGTAGCACAGCACATTACAGTTGCCACAACAGTGCAATTCACTTGCCACAATAGACAGAAAAATCATTAAGTGGTCTGCCAAGACTTTCCAAAATTTTCAAATGGATCTGGGTGTGTGGGGAGTTTGGGAAACACTGGAAGAGTAGAGTATTGCCCTTGAGGGCAATATAATGGTTGGGACAAATAATAACTACAATCCCCTAACAGCCTGTGGTGAAAAGCACTCCACACCCACAAGGTCTCTGCAATAAACATAACCATTCCCTCCACATCATTATTATGGGTATGTCTAATAACCACAAACAGCAATGAAAAAGGTGAGGTATACATGGAACAAACAAATAAATAACCACAAATTTTTAAGACTCCTTTGGTTTTTCCCCCCTGAAACATTAGTCCCTTGTACACTATATTTCATTATCAACAATAAATCCACACCCCTGAACATATTAATGATGGAGGGATTTATTCTCAAAGACCCAAACAAAATCTAAATCATGACATTTATGTGCAAAATGGGAGACTCACTCTTCAAACAACAGCAGCCTCCGTTCCAGTCGTAAAGCCCAAACACTCAACACTGGTGCTGGCAGAGTGACGTTGTGGCCATAAATCTCCCATCATTAGAGACTCTTTGCTTCTCATTTACAGCAACAAGTGCTCAAGGGCCATAAATCCCCATCCACTTATCTGAAAAGGCCCATTTGAGATGCTTCAGTGAGGCTGGGAATATTCACCAACAACTTGGCTTCCTTAGAGAAAATGTGACGGTCAATCTTGAAAAGGGAATTAGAGCAGTTAGTTACTACCAGCCATTCCCCTACACAAGATCAGTATGAGAACAGACAGCCTCATTTTTCCAACAGAATCACTGGGTTGGGTGAAAACAAGTCACTGGAGGGGGGGGTTATAGTTCAGTTGCTGAGCACGTGAGTTGCATGCAGATGATCCCAGATTTCAACCTCTGGCATTTCCAAGTAGGGCTAAGAAAAAGACCTCTCTGAAATCCTGGAGAAGTGCCGTGAGCCAGTGTAGCCAATACTAAGCTAGATGGACCAACAGTCTTGCTTAGTACAGGTATAACTCATTATAAGGGATAAGGTACCTTCCTAAGTGTGGGCTACCACGTAAAAAGTACTAGCATTATTGAAACTAAGCCAGTGTGGGCTTGATAAGTTTCTCAGTTAGAAACAAATTGGAGCCTCACATAAGTATTCTGTGCTTTCCAAGGAAGAGCAAGATATAAACCTGAAGCTGTGTTACTGGATTTATTTTTAAAACATGTAAATGGCAGGTGCTGTTTAAAACTATATTGGAAATAAATTGCCAATATCATCTTCCCTAAGCACCTCCCCTCCCATACCCTGCCACTACCAGACTATGGCATTCCTATACACAATATTGTATATATCTTGCTATATAATAAAGTTGGAAGGCTGTCATTACACTGCAATAGCCAGCCATGGCAACTCTGTGACAACAGAACAACAGACAGGCAAGCAGTACAGGTGGCAGACAGCCCAGGCAAGTTGTTTAAAGGAGTGGGGAGGTGCTCAAAACCTTTGGTGAGACAAAACTGGGAATTCTGTGTACAGTTCTGGCCACCTCACCTCTAAAAGGAAATTGTAGAGTTGGAAAAGGTTCAGAAAATGGCAACCAAAATAATCAAGAAGTTGGAAGAAGTCCCCTATGAGGAAAGGTTACAACAGTTAAGGCTTTTTAGTTTACACAAAAAGTGAGTAAAGGGAGTAAGTGATATGTTTATGCTGTGGAGAAGCAGATTTTTTTTCTCCCTCTCTCAAATAAAACTAGAACACAGAGCCACCCAATGAAGCTGAATGTTGGAAGATTCAGGACAAAATACTTCTTCACTTAGGCAGTGATGGGCACCAGCTTCTCTGTCCTCTTTTTTTTTTTTTTTGATTAAAAAAAACTTTATTTCGAATTTCAAGATATACAACAAAAGAAATAACAAACTTAAATGAGATAAAATCCATCATTTGCATAAATACAACCCCCCTTTACCCACCCTCTCCCTCCCCCTCCCCTCCCCTCTATACTTCCCTCCGCACTATTTCGACTTCCTTTTCCATTCTTGTACTCACTCGTGCATTTTCTTCCAATATAATTCCACTTTGCTATTTAAATTCCCAATTAGTTGTTTTTGTTTTTATTCCCTTCATATCCCCTAGTCTACACATATTAACATATCTTCTTTCGAACAATGTTTCCTCATATACT
Organism: Zootoca vivipara; assembly: GCF_963506605.1. Lineage (NCBI taxonomy): Eukaryota > Metazoa > Chordata > Lepidosauria > Squamata > Lacertidae > Zootoca > Zootoca vivipara. The sequence goes on along the minus strand of NC_083288.1, from coordinate 22,865,164 downwards.
CATCATAGCTTTCCCACTCCTTTCTTAATTTCTGCTTTGACTGATTCCTTACAGCTGCTGTTAATCTTGCCAGTAATAAATACTCGCTCAATTTATTAATCCATTCTTCTACTGATGGTATCCTAGCAGATTTCCAATTTGCTGCTATTAGCATTCTTGCTGCTGTACTTGCATATAGGAAAACTTTTATATTTTCTTTAGGGATTTCCTCATTTAACAAACCTAGTAAATACATATCTGTTTTTTTTGGTATTGATCGTTTCATCATTCTTTTCATTTCTTCATGTATATTGTTCCAAAATTTTACTATCTCCTCACATTCCCACCATAAATGGATAAAAGTTCCCGGTTTTTTACTACATCTCCAGCACAAATTGGATTTGATTTTATAAATCTTCGCCAGTTTCACAGGTGTTAAATACCATCTGTAGTAGATTTTCAAGAAATTTTCTTTTAAATTGTTAGCAGCTGTAAATTTGATGTCCTGACCCCACAGCTTATCCCATTGTTCGATGGTAATTGTATGGCCAAGATCTTTTGACCATTTTATCATTGCCTCTTTCGTACTCTCTTCCATTAGATCCCAATTTAAGAGTAAACTATATGTTTTAGATAATACTTTCTTTTTGTTTTGGATGACCTCTAATTCAAATTTGGAACTTTCTTTTGTAAATCCTAATTTTTTATCTTTTTGGAAAACACTGATTAACTGTATATATTGCCAATTGCTAATTCCTAACTTTTTTAATTCTTCATATCCCTTCAATTTATAATTACCTTGTTCTTCTTTTATTAGATCTCTATACCTTGGCCAATTCTTTTCATCATATAATCTTTTAATGGCATATGCCTCGATTGGTGATATCCACCAAGACGTCAGCGGTTCCGCAAATCTCTTATATCTCCTCCACACTTTATATAGTGCCCCTCTTAATATGTGGTTTAAAAACTCTTTGTTTACTTTCTCTTTTTCATAATTTAAATACGCGTGCCAGCCGGATCTGCAATTATAACTTTCCAAATCTAAAATTCTATTTTCACCCAATTTAATCCAATCCTTTATCCAAATTAGACATTCTGCCTCATAATATAGTTTCAAATTTGGCAATGAGAACCCTCCCCTATCCCTTCGTTCTGTTAGTAATTTATATTTAATCCGTGGTCTCTTTCCTTGCCATATGAAATTCGTTATATCCTTTCGCCAGACTTCGAAACATCCTTCCTCTCTAATAATGGGGATTGTTTGAAATAGGTACAGCATCCTTGGCAGAATATTCATTTTAATTATTGAGACCCTCCCTAATATTGATAATTGCAATTTTTCCCACTTTTGTAAATCCCTTCTAATTTCGCCCCACACTTTCTCATAATTATTCTTATACAAATTTATATTTTTCATCGTTATATTTATACCTAAATATTTGGCTTTATTCACAATTTTTAATCCAATTTTGGTTTCTAATTCCTTTTGCTCTTTTTCTTGCATATTTTTTACTAATAACTTTGTTTTTTCTTTATTTAATTTGAACCCTGATACTGCCCCAAATTCATTAATTATCTCCAATGCCTTGCTTATACTTGTCTCAGGGTCTTCCACCGTTATTATAACATCATCTGCGAAGGCTCTCGTTTTGAAAATTTCCTTCCCCACCTTTATGCCTTTTATTTCTTCCTCTTCTCTTAATTTATTCAATAATATCTCCATCCTTGTTCCTCTCCCAGTAGTCTGAGTTAGCTTCAGTACGTCAAACAAACGGTTTGTTGCTTGGTAAAAGGGGGTTGGAAAGGGGAATGGTGGAAAGGCAGGTTTAGCCTTATATTTTATTAAGAATTTGTTATATGTATAAACTGATGAGGAAACAATAGAAGTTGGATTTAAAGGGGAGGAAGAGAGCTTCTCCTGACTGGCATCAAGCTCCCCCTCCCCACAAGTGCTGCTACTCCCAAACTGCTATTTTCCACCATTAAGAATCATTCAAGAAAGAAAACATGACTTCAGGAAGAGGACTTCACTGTCAGAAGTTTGCCCTCTTTCTGTAAAAAAAAATGCAAGTTGTGTACCCTTGAAGGTAAATAGAGTGCAGGCAACATTGTATTGAGGCAGCTCCCCCAAAACAGAATCACAGAATCGTGGAGTGGGAAGGGATCATGAGGTCAACTAGTCCAACCCCCTGCAATGCAGGGCTCTTTTGCCCAGAACCCATGACCCTGGGGCAAATAATCTTATGTTCTACCGACTGAGCTATCAAGCAGATAGTAATAACCCTGACAGTAGGCTTTAGTTAAGTCAGCATAGGGAAGGGTACAAAACTGGGCTATGGAGCATGGTAGATTTATTGTTTTATTATTTATTTTTACTTTATAATAAAAATCTTAGCATGATTTTCAGGAACTGCTTGTCATTCCTCTGGCATAAACAAACACCCACCTTGATCTAAATCAGGCTGACACCCAGGAAACTGCCTAAAGCCTTACTCACTGACAAAGCAACTTTGTGGAGAGGCGGGAGAAACACGGGAACAGAATGTGGAAGTGTCAAAACTAGGGGAAAGGGTTGTGACCTCAGCGATAGGAGCATGGAGTTGGAAATATATCTAGACACCCAGAGAGGGTCCTCCTCAAAGAAGCCTCAGGCATTTGCTCTGCCAGCTCACAACAATTGGGCTAAAAAGATCCCATTAATTCACTGTTTCCTTACATTCGCTTAACTGCCTTAGATGTTTGCCCTAAAGATATTAAATTGTTGCTGCAGGGGGAAAGAATACTGGCTTTCCCCTTTGGGAAGCAGAGAATGCCAGCTGGAATAATAAAAGCAAGACAAAGGAAGGGAACTTTGAATTAATCTTGGGACTAATTACTGAAGCATTTGAAAGGCACATTCCAAAAGTTATCTGGGCTGCAATTAAGAGCTGCTCTGAGCTGCTTCCCGCTTCAGACTATGCTGTCATGCTGCACAATAGGAATAATAATAGCATTTACCATTTGTATGACACTTTGAACTCTCTAAACTTTAGTCTAAAGTGAATCACATATATTATCTCAGTAATCCTTACAATGGAGCTATAAGGAAGGCCTGCATTACGGGTATATTATTATTCCCATACTGTGCATAAGGGTCTGAGGCAGAGAGATCTTTGTTTGCCTAAGGCAACCTAGTGAGTTCATGGCAGAGGCAGGATTTAGCTTCCCATTTTAATGGGTGCTTCCTGGTTTCTAGTTCTGCTTGTCAGTCACTAGTACAGTAAGAACACACTCCCTCCTTCCTTCTCTCGTGCATCTTAATGGAAAACTTCCAGGTTTCATAAACCACAATTTCCCATGATGTCCAAATCCAGGAAACTGTGGTTTAAACTATTGATTACAAACTAGCACAGTTTAATCCGGGTTTTCAAGCCAAAATGATAGCCAGAGTTTAAAGCATAGTTCAGTTAAAGAAATTTGTGGTTTAACAGACCCTAGATGTCTGACAGTGAGATATATGCACAATGGAGGAGAGAAGGGAAGGAGGAGGAAGTTATGTGGGCAGAATTCATCAGACTGATATTACTACATCTGAATTGGGTCTAACTCTCAGGAGTTATTCCAAGTCTCTTCTCCAAAGATAGAAGGAACCTCCATGCCTGCCCAAATACTGGAAAGGAAAGGAAAATTTAAGGGCTGCCACTATACATTTTAAAGCACACAGCTCCTGCCAGAGGATCATGAGAACTATATTTTGTTAAGTGTGCTGGGAATTGTACATTACTGTTCCCAAAACTATCCCTGTGTGCTTTAAACGTACTCTAAATGCACAGCGTAGATGTAATGAAGTATGCACATTAGAGCTAGTACCAAACATAGACCTCCACCCATGTATGATGCCTCACAATGAACTTCGCATATCACCTGTTTTTGCTGCCTACCTGGGACTGGATTGGGGGAAAGGAGTAGTGAGTAACTGACAGGCCACAATGTATGACTGCTGGGCTGTGTTCCACTTGTGGGGGGAGGGTGTCACAAATTCTGCAGGTCTGAGTAAACAGAGTTGAGCAGATTGGCCCACAAGGCTGCACAATATGTGTGGGGACAACAAGGCCCAGCTCCCTGGAAGTTGGTATCCACAAGGAGGGATTGCATTGGTCCCCCTTCCACACATCCTTGCAAGCAGTTAGCAAAGCTTCACAACCTTCTCATGACAGCAGTTCCTTTAGGAAGCCTGTATTGTCAAAGGGTAGGAAATGTTTCAACAGCAAGAGGCCAAACTGAAGGCAAATCAGGACTTCCCTTGCCTGCAAAGATGCTTCTGCAGCCTGCCTCTGAGCTTTGGGGAGCTTTAAAATCCATCTTTAGTTTTTTCCTTGACTGAACATATGCCAAGGAAAAAAACACCCAAAAAACACTTTTCAGCCTTGAGATACAGAATGAAAAATTAATCCCCAATAGAAGACAAATTTCCCTTACTGCTCTCTCTCCCTCTCTCCGTTTCTCTCTTCTAGGTTTAACAAGGGTTTTAAAGTTTTCTCCCCCCACAATTGCTGATGCTCAGCCTGAGTGAAGCATTTAAAATCCTGCATCCTGCCCTTGTTCAGCAATTCCATGAACCTGAGTTGTAATGCAATCTTGTGGACCTTAATTGTTGAGCTGTAAAACACAGATTAATAGCATCTTAAGGGAGTTCTCCTCAAGGGTAGAGGTGGGGGGAGGGCAGATGTCAAGCTCTTGTATATGGAATTCCAAGCATTTTGCCAGAGCTAAGGCAGCAAGATACGAGACACATTTTATTTTTACATGGGCCAGTTCATGGATAATACCAAGGATTGACACTGAATTGTGATAGCAATGTTACAAGCAATGGCTGCTCCATGAATTTATAGTGGGTTGCTCATAACCTCAAAAATCATTAAAAGTTTGGCTGGCAACTTCAGATCAATGTGAAATTCACCTCTACTTCATTTGAACTCGGGTAGTTCACTTTCCTGGCCTTGTGCTGCTGTTTCCCTATCCAGCCCCCTTCTTACCCATAACCTTGATCCTTCTTCACCTTACAACTCAGTGGTACTTTATTTCCTTGAAATCCAGGCTTCCACCATCACACACATCCTTCCATATCAGGGTGGAAGGGAGTAAATAAAAGGATGGATCCCTAGAAGGAAGTCACAGCAAGATTATTACAGAGAGAAACCTAGAGGAGTAGACACTGTATTCTCCAGAGAAAAGCACTAAAAGGACCTGGGGATGGAGCCAACTGTGCCACTTGTTTTCGTAAGCAATGTGCACAGCTGAAATGCACCAAGTCCAAGACCCATGTGTTCTTATCCATGATGACATCCACCATTAAAGGGAAATTATGCCACAAGAAAGGCAGTGATCAATACGCCCATATTTATGGAAAAGATTGGAAAGCAGGGCAAGGACATTGGAAAAGGACCAGGTGCTGCAGTTGTTACAGAAAATACAAATTGTCTCAAGAGTGTCTTTGAGCAATTTGGAAAGTTTTGTAGTCTGGACTAGGGAGTCAAGATGGAAGCCCCACACTCTTGATTGATGTATTTGGCCAGTAAAAGGACTGTTAGCTTTTTCTAGACAGTGGGGTTTCCAACAGTGGGGATAGCTTCGCACAAAGCTCCTCAAGACATTCCTGATCCTCAGAGGAGTCTGCAGTCCAGTCATCAGAAGCTGGTGGCAGAGGTGTTTCTCCACCATTCAGTGTTGAGATGTGGGCTCCAATGCCAGCAGATTCACATGGCAAGTGGATCTGCTGTTGGTGGTGCACTCGGCTTCTAAGGATTTCTGGTCCAGAGCCATAACACCAAGCAGCCTGATACAAAATGCGATCTTTCCAACTTATGCAATAATTCAGCACCACAGACAGCAGCATTTCATACACCCAGCCTGCCTTGGGAGGCCATGTCCCCTCTTCCAAGTTCATTTTGCAAGCTGAATCCTGAGCTGGGTAGGACAACTATGACTCAATTGCAGGAGATCCAAATATTTTCTCTCTTTCTAGCTTGACTATTACCTTTTATGGGGAAATCACCTTCGCTAAGCATTCATACCACAATATTTGGTCACTGGGAAAATGCAATCTTTCCGTTTCTCCAGCATTCAAGGCATGCTTTGTTGCTGCAAATTTAGATCTGACAGTTTGTTCCACCCTCTTTTCCAAACCAGTACAGTTGCATGTTGTGCTGTTTTCCAATATAAGCTTATCAACTAGCTAGGATTTTACTAGTTCATTACAATATATGCTTTATCAGGCAATGGGGTCCGAAAAGCTCATAAGTCTCAACTCCTGACAGATGCTGCCCTAACTTCTCCCCAAACCATCCTGGTTTTGCACCACTTGCACCTGCCTTGCTGCTCATACCCACCTAGGCGACTCAGAGAGCCAGTATCAAACCAAAGGATGCTGCCTAATACTGAGTCAGACTGATATGCCATCTTGCTTAGTAGTATTGTTGACACTTACTAGCAGCAGTTCTCCGTGATTTCAGACAGGTTGCATTCCCAGCCCTACCTGGATATCCTGGGGACCGTCTGCCTGCAAAGCAGATGCTCTACCACTAAGTTAAAGCCCTTCCCCAATAACTGAAAACCCTATTCTGAGCATCGGTTTAGAAGAGTCATGAACAAGTTACCAAACCAGTAAGACCAGCACTAGCAACTGGAACCTCTGGGAGGCTGAGGAAGAGAAGTCATCATCAGTGTCCTACCTGGGGCTTCCCTTTTTCTACTGCCACCCTCCTTTGGAGGACAGATGAGGAGCCCAACACTGATTTATCTAGTGGCCTGGTAAGAAGACTTTACTCCCTCTCTTTACTGTCGGTTAGGTCCAGAGCAAAATGAAAGCTATACATTAAGTGTAGGTTATTTATTTGTTATATACTGTATAATTTATTCTCTGTTTGTTGAATTGTTGGGTTTTTTTCCTATTTGAAAACATTGCTGTGTTTTGTCAGCAGGTGTCCCCCCCCCCCCAAAAAAAATGTATTTTGATGGTAAGTGTGAATGTTTGTGGTAAGCTGCTGTGGGCACAGCACACTGTGGGAAAGCAGCATGTGAATAGAAAAAAAATAAACCTAAGTAGTTTCAGCAGGAAAGGAGAAGAGAATTGAAGTGAACTAGAAAAATCAGCACAGCAGCCAACTCCTGCTCTTCAAACCCAGTAGGGAAGTTGGCTGGGTATTGGTCAGTGCTTGGAATGATCTTGTTTGGTTCAATGAATTTCACTAAATTAGTTCAAAAATATCTGAACTACGCCTGAAAGTACTTCCCGTGACTGCTGCATGAACTGAATGTGAATTAAGTTTGTTTGGGGGTAAAATGATGAACGATTACTTATTCATCTTCAAATTAATTCTTTTGCATGTGCTTTTTTTTTTGGTATACTTTTAGACTCTTTGGGCATCTACAGCTGAAATTGTTGGGGGGACTAAATTAAGCAACCCACATTCCTCCCTCTCTCTCTCTCTCTCTCTCTCTCTGTGTGTGTGTGTGTGTGTGTGTGTGTGTGTTCTCTTACTTTATACTCCAGGATAGCAGCTTGTAACATTCTAAATGCTGAGAAAAATATTGGCAAAGATCATTTGGGTAAATATTTGAATTGAAATGTGAGCCAAACTAGTTTGTTTTCTAAAGGGTTGAACTATTATTCTATGAGTCTACAAACTGGAATTAGTTGAGGGTTTTTTCATATTGAAATAGAACCAGTTCCTTTAAAAAAGAAGAAGAGCTTCCCAAGTTCTGGTACTGGCGTTGCTGGCCAAAGTTGCAGCCCCACTTTAGTGGCAGCACTCAGCCTCTTTTCCTTTGCTTATCCTGACATAAAACTGCCTCTGCTGGCTGGTTGAAGGGGCAGCTGCATTTCGTGACATGCCAGATGCCTCATTTAGGTCTTCCTCCTGCTTCCAGGCCATCAGCCTGATATGTACAGGCTGGGACACAACACTTGGAAGAGCCTGTCAGTGGGGTTGATGTGGTGGAGAAGGGGCGTCTCAGGCTGCATTAGAGAGAAGACTCCCTCCCAGGCATGCCATCCTTTCTGCTGCAAACCCACCTCCTTTCTGCTGCAAACCCACCTCCTTCGGCTCCCTGTCAAGGAGAAAGCAACTTAGATTTCAGAAATAGCCTTGCTGTTTTGCTTATATATATATATATATATATATATATATATATATATATATATATATATGATGTGGGTATCCTGCATAGTAGGCCCTGCCCATGCCCTGCCAGCAGCTATTACGAACCCCTCCCCTGTCCCAGTGGTCCAAGAGATCCTGCCCCCTACAGCTCCCTATAATTCTATCAGGGTGTTCAAATGTCAGGTCTGCCTTCAAGCCATTAAGACATAAAGCAGTTAATAATACTCACTTATGTACTCAAGCTTCGAAAGCCCAAGAACAACATACAAATTCAGGCAACCAGGAGGACTAATAGCTATGACACCCACCCATCAACGTGCACACTGAGAGGGAACAGAACCAATACTGTATTTCAGCCGCACAGCGCCAAGCTGCCTGGAAGCTGTACATCAGGCAGTACTCAGATGCATTTTAATTCCTAGCCTTTTGGCATAAGCCTGCTTGGGGCGGGGGGGGGGGTGTTTTGGTTTTTGTTAAGTGGTTCTGTATAACTCATGAGCAGCCAAGAGCCTAGATAGAAGTTGGCTTTATCTATGCAAAAGTATAATGAAACAATAGTACACAGAGACGGAGCATAATGTGAGGCAAATTGGCTCCCTAACAGAGTGTCTACATGGAGACTTCGTAGATGGGTTTCATTTGACACTCAGAACCTTCTTATATTAATGGAGGATAAACTATCAATGGCTATTAGTTGTGGATCAGAGGCAGCATTCCTCTTAATACCGGTTACCAGGGAGAGGATAGGATGCTGTGCTAGAAAGACCTTTCGACTCATGCAGCTGGGCTCTTATGTATTTATAGTAATAATTACAAGAGAGTATAAGAATACATGATGTTATTAAAATGCATAATATCATACATAAGCTCTCATGTACTTAAAAGGCATAATTATTGTTCTGTACTTACTGTGCTCTTATGCACTGATTATGCTGTTATGTACATATGGCCTTAGGTGCTTAAGACCACCTAAGGCTGATTGTTAAAAACACAGAATGTTTAGGGATAAGAAACTCATAGGGTGGTTAATGAGTAGGAAAACCAAATTACATTAATGTCTGTGAGTGAATTGGGGATTTTAATGTACATTAACATTTGTGGCCACAGAACCAAGAAAACGTTTGTGCGCAAATGAATGTGAGGTACCGGATATCTTATGCAGAAACAAGACGCAGGCAAGACGCAGCCCAATAATACACCAACTACAATTGTTCTGGGCAAACTGTGTGGGTCTCTTGATTCATGCTCGAGGCATGGAAACCCTGGCATTGCAGCCGTGGAAGAGAGCTCATGGTGAAAGGACACCAATTTTTATTTTATTTTTTGGGAGGGGAGAGAAGAGCTGTGAAATGTCACTGCCTTGGGCCCATGCACATTGCTGAGCCTTCTCCTCGCAAAGGTTGCCATGGAAACACACCTCACCCATATCTAGGCCTGAACTTGTGCTCCCGGCGTCCTATTAAGCCTTCCCTTGGGGTTTGGTAGCCTGGGAAATTAATTCCTGCATCTGAGGGGAAGCTCAGGGCTGCTGAAAAGGTTACAGTGACCAGCTGAGATTGGTTGGAAATGTGGTGCCCATTTGCTTGACTTCTAAAATGAAAGGCCCACAAATCTAAATTCCACAAAGGAACTGGTTTCTTTTCACATAGGAGCACAGGAAGCTGTTTTACACTGAGTCGCACCATTGGTCCATGTAGCACACTACTGCCTACACTGACTGGCAGCATCTCTACAGGGTTTCAAGCAAGGCATTATCCCAGCCCTGCATACAAACCCTATGCTCTATCACTGAGTTGCAGACCTTCATCTTCACATCTTATTCCAAATTTTCAGTGGGTTGGCCATGCTTACTTAGTAATGAAAACAAGGTACACTGAGCGTATACCAGAAAGGCACTATTTGTTGCATTATGAAGTTGCAGGCTGAGCTCTGGGATCAAAAACAAAAACAAGGAGGAAACTCAGTACAGTAGTTGTTTTCTGCAACTCTATCCAGGAAACATGCCCTGATGGACTCATACCAGGAAGAGGGGGAAATAGGTGGAAACTGAATGCCTTAAAAACAACCTGAAACAGAAACATGCCAGGGCCTTGATGGAGCAAATTATGACAGTAACAGAGGCAAGAGGAGACAATGTTCACGGTGACTGGACCAGCTGGCACCAAACGGATCAGATGTTATTAGCATATGCAAACACCAGTTAGCACAGGAATATTTGCATATGCCAACTCCCCCAACCCAACCCAAGAGAGGATTAAGCTGTATGATCATTTAGATGGAAATGACTTGTAAAGTAAACAGATCTTGGTCCGTGTTGAAGCGTCTTGATACTCCATAGTTAAGCTGTATGAAGCTGTGCCATAATTGCTAGCTCAAAGTAAATGGATTCAGCTTTGAACTGTGAGTGCTAATCCATCCACGGCAAGTGACCTCTCTGAGCTTCTCTCTTTTTAAGGATCACAGTGCTGAAAGGGACCAAAAGGATAATCAAGTCCAAACCCCTAGCATAAATATTCACCCACTATCCACCACCCCCCAAGGCAGAGGCTTCAGAATACGCCACCAGCAGAGAACAGTTGCACCACACAGAACTCGAGTGAATGAACCAATCTATGTAGTACTAGGAAAAGTAAAAGTAAGGCAAGTAAGGCATTTAATTCAAAGCAAGTAAGCTAAACCACATTGTATAAAAGAAGTTAACTCCCACACACAAAAAACTGTTCCTCTTCACATACTCTCTCTCATGATATAATGGCTAGTTCCATGGAAACCTGTTGTGATCAACACTGCATCTATGTGCTCAAAGGCACACTTCTCCCCAGCTGACCAGCATGTGCTGAGAAAACTGCCCCACAAAATTATTGCAAAAAGGTTTTATTAGATGTTGTCTTCTGTGGGGAGGCATTTTTGTGAATGGATATTCTTGAGTTCTGCTGCCTGGCTGGCAGCAAATTAAATTCAGAATACGTGGTCAAACTCCTTGTTCATATAAATAAAAGTTACACAACCTGTATTTCCACCCTCTACCCTCCCCAAATCTAGCCACTACTTTCCCCATCATTGTTCCATTGGGGGGGGGGCAGGCACCAACCTAGAGAAGTACATTCTCCCTCTGCCCTCAGCCTGGGATACAGTGTGGAAAAGAAATTAATGGTCTATAATAGTGCCCTTTGGGCAGGTGATAGGAGATGAGAATAGCAGACTGTTAATTCATGACTATTGAACCTTACTGTAATGCAACCTTCTCTTTGGCTTCTTGCAAATGTCAAGAGAAGGGTGTCACAAGAACCAAACTGTGGGCACTGTACTGAGGCAGAGCACAGAAGGGTCCTTCAGCCAAATCAAAGCCTTTCTGTGAGATGCATGGGAGGGGCCCATATTCATATCCAGCTCCTGTCAGAACAGAACATTCTTTTAAAATCTCTTCTACATCACTTGCAAAAAAAATGCTTTGCAATCCTTGTATCAATGATGCTCACTATGAACCTGTTATCACATCCATCTGGAATAGCTCAGTTGGTAGAGCATGAGACTCTTAATCTCAGGGTTGTGGCTTCAAGCCCCATGTTGGGCAAAAGATTCCTTCATTGCAGCATGTTGGATTAGATGACCCCCATGGTCCCTTCCAACTATATGAGTCTATGATCGATGGGAAATCAAGTCCAAGAAAGAATCTGACTTGCATAGGTAATGCCTGGTTGAATATCAGAAGGTGAGGATGAACTACCTGTATTCATATTTGTCAAGCTGAGAAAGAGTCCATGAGATAAGGAGAACTACTATCCACAAAGAGACCATGCTAGTTCTAGTGTATATATTTTATTTTTTGCTTAAGTCTCGACCTAGTTGACCCTGGTGACCGAGAAGAGAAATATTTTGCTGCTGATGTGATCATGGGAAGGAGTAATGTCACCTCCAGACAACTATCCTATACTGCCACATTATCCACTCTACTCTGTCCTCATTTGACTCCACCCAGTCCTTTGTTTCTGTTCTTGCCATCTGTCTTCCTCTCCATATTTCTTTTACAGTGGAACCTCGGTTTATGAACACCTCGGTTTATGAATTTTCGGTTTATGAACGCCGCGGACCCATCTGGAACGGATTAATTCATTTTCCATTACTTTCAATGGGAAAGTTTGCTTCAGTTTATGAACGCTTCAGTTTATGAACAGACTTCCGGAACCAATTACACCCATGTTTCAGTTTATGAACGCTTCAGTTTAAGTACTCCGCGGACCCGTCTGGAACGGATTAATCCACTTTCCATTACTTTCAATGGGAAAGTTCGCTTCAGTTTATGAACGGTTACTCTGCGAACCGTCTGGAACGGATTAATCCACTTTCCATTACTTTCAATGGGAAAGTTCGCTTCAGTTTATGAACGCTTCAGTTTATGAACAGACTTCTGGAACCAATTGTGTTCATAAACCGAGGTACCACTGTAATGGAAATTAGTTGCACTACGATGGACTACCACCCTGCATGCTCTTTTGTATAGGGCTGTATCACCCTGGCTGGGATTTAGCAAGATTAAGCCCCAATTTGTAAAGCTTCCAAAAGTTACGGAGAAATGCCCCCCCCCTTTCCAGAAAAAAATATGTTTGTTTTATTTGGAGTTTGTGAGATCTTTCTGCCTTGTCCCCCACCCCATGCAGTTAACTCCCCACTCTCCTCCACCTGTGCCTGAAAGGTTGGAATCCTGCATCCAAATGTTTTATCTTTTCCACCCCTGTCAATTATCAGCATGCCAGGTTGCAAGAGGCATTCACACAATTACTGCGCACTCTCCCTCTTTTTTCAAGCTAGAAGGTAGCTGCACTATGGTGCAATGGCTGCTCCCAGAGAGTTTGACCCACAGAATGGCTCCCAGAGCATGCTGAAGAGAGGAGGAAAGCAAGTGAATGATGAGGGTGAGAGTGAATTAGTCAGCATGGACACGAGAGATGAAAAAGCATCTAGCAGGAAGAACCAATGGAGCCCACAGACGGATGCACATGCACCTACTCCTGCCTCTTTTTAAAAAGTAATTTTAACTGAGTAAATTGCCAGGAAGCCCTAGCACAAACCTCTCCCTTCCCCACTCCTTCAAGTGTAGTCAGCTGTGTACCACCGTTACACTTTTAAACAGCTTTAAAGGCTATGATTGCTGTGCTAAACCTTAGCTTGTTTCCACCCCCCAAAAAAGAATGGCAGTATTCAGCATCACTGTTAAGTACACCACAAAGAAGCAAAATTAGTTCAGCACATTGCCAGGGCTATAGCACAACAAAAGCAGAACCCACACCCCCCAAAGAAATAATAAATCAGAATATCTGTGGTACAGGTTTCCTGCAAAAAGCTACAGACCATGCATGGCTTGTGACAGATGCCATGAGACCATCCAGAAAGGTATTGAAGGTGCAAATTGACTTGGAACACATATGACCATCCTGATACCCTGAAGAGTCATCTTGTGCATTAACAGTCCTATCCAGAAGGACCCTGTTACTGTTTGCAGAGTCAGCTGTGGTAATTAAAGGGCAATAACAGTTCATTATGTTAGAAAATAGTGGTTTCGATGAAGACGATGTCCTCTTTCCACCCTCTCAAGGAGCTACACAAGCATAAATAGCAGGCATCTTGGCTGTCAGGGTGTCCCAAGTGGCATGAATCTTTCAGGGGACCCCGAGCCACTGCCTGACAGCCTCCATCTTCCAGCACTACTGTGATCCAGAAACAATTTTAGCCAGCAGCCAGCAATCTGAAATCTACTCTGCATTAGCCAGATTTAATCTGATTGTGGCTCCTGTTCAGTAGCAGAGCTGGAGAATAATGCTAGTCAAATTTGACAATTGAGGAACAATTTTCAAGTTTGACCTGCTTGGAATTCCAAACGTTTTTCAAATTCTGCTTCTGAAATTTAAGTAGTTCTGGCAAGCGGATGCTTGACAACATTGCCTTTGATTATGTTTTCTAGTAGTATCCCTACAATGATTCTGCATCTTATTTCTTTCTTTTCTTTTAGATATTATTGAAAATAATTGGAAAAGTGGCACTCTATTTACTTTAATACAAAAGGTCACAGTCATTTGGCATGGTGCTCAAGACTGCTGGAGGACACCATGAAACCAAAACCTACAACCCCCATCCTGCAATACTGTATTTAACAGCTTGCCCTAATAACTGTTCACTTCCCCTACAATGGTAGGTATAAATAAAACATTTGTGTCCAAATCTGTTACGTAACAGAATCCATAGAAGGAAAGGTTGAAAAGGATTATCTAGTTAAGAAAATATAAAGTAAGACTTTTGCAATGTGATTCTCAAGCAAATTCTTTTCCCCAAAACCTGTTCAGCTCAATTTAATGACTTCAAGAGTGCTAATGCTGCAAGCATTGGTAGTGCTATGAGTTTCAAACTAGGGAGTTTCCTGGGTGCGATTCAATCACATACCCATAGCTGCCAAGTTTTCCCTTTTCTCACGAGGAAGCCTATTCAGCATAAGGGAATTTCCCTTAAAAAAGGGGATACCTTGGCAGCTATGCACATACCAGCAAATTCAAGTTGCACAATAAAAGTGGATTTGGTGCTCTTGTGCAACAAACCCACGTCCCTCCCCCAGCCAAAAAAACCTGAACTATTTGCAGCAAGGAAAGGGACAGGAAAGTGCACTGGAAAGTGTTGGATAACAATTGCTTGTTGAAATATATAACCTCCTCACAAACAAATCTCAACGAATGCTCCATAAACAGCCAATGTCATATAACCTCCCACAAACATTGTGCAAACCAATCAGAATGAATGCTCAACAGGCAGTTAGTTTGGAAGCTGGTGGTGGTTTCAGGATGGAATAGTGGAAGCACACATACTTCTCAAAATTGAATATTTCGCACTAACCAGTTTTCACACAGTTGTATTAGTTGATGTCACTGGCACCTCACAGTCTGAAGGGCTGACACACTCCTAGAGGTAAATCAGGGAACTGCCTGGGGCACCAGAAATGCCAGGGGCTCTTGCCTCAGCTATGTTAATGTCTTGGAGAGAGAACTGGATTGATCAAGTTTTCTAATGCATGCTTATATGAAGTGAATTGTCTAAAGTATGTTAGCTGATGGTGCCTATAATTTAATCCAAATGTGTGGAGTAGAGTGGTATGATCAGTGCTATTTTTCTAGAAAAAGAGGTGCCTTGAATTCCAGTGAGTTCTGGCTGAAAAAAAGCCGTGGGTATGATGGTCCAATTATTGAAGTTAAAAATAAAAATAACATCCCAGTCAACTCATGCCCATTTGATGCTTTACGGTTATCCTGCTCAGCCTACAGTAAGTCACAGGGGAGGGGAGGATTTTAATTGATCTAGGATAACAAAAACCCTTCAGTTGTCCCCATTAGTCTATACCAGGCATCCCCAAACTGCGGCCCTCCAGGTGTTTTGGTCTACAATTCCCATGATCCCTAGCTAACAGGACCAGTGGTCAGGGAAGATGGGAATTGTAGTCCAAAACATCTGGAGGGCCACAGTTTGGGGATGCCTGGTCTATACTCAATAACACAGCACAGCCTAGCATGATCTTTATGCCTAGTACTCCACATAAAAACGACCAGCTCACATCTTGCTTCTGAGTCCCTTAGCAACAGTTATTTAGACAAACAATTTGCAACACCTTCTGTCCTGTCCCATCTTGTGAGCCAGATTTCTTTCCCCCACCCCTCTAAGTCTGCACATGTTGGCACATTTGAGCAGCTTCATAAAACCCAGTATTCCTCCACATTTAAAAAACAAAAAAAAACAGCATGCAGGCTGTGGGTACAGAGTCATTGTACCATAACACACACACCCTGGTTTTTGTTCAGCAGGCACACATACAGTGAGAACTACATGCATCAAAAAACCCGAGCGTCCTCTGAAAGCCCTGCTCCTTCATACCAAATTGGCAGCTCTATATGCACCTTTGTTTGTACACTGGCGTGTACAAACACCATAAAGTGTGACTTAGAAATGTTTGCAGACATACACAGAGGGACATGCACTAGACACACACCAAGGAGCCCTGATTGCATTCAGCCCCCTTGCCTGTGTCCACTTATGTGTCCCTTATCAACATTTTTTTGAGTTTCACATCTAATGAGTTTCACACTGAACATCAGCATGCATGTGGCAAATGCACTCAGTGCATTATTTATCAAACAGCCCCAAATGCTACAGATTGTTTTGGACTGCAGGGGTGCAGAACAAGCATCTAGGCACAATGAGCCTCTGACAACCTGGAGCAAATCTACTTGATAAATAGCTGAACTAGTTCATAAGACAAGGAAAAGATCCTCTGGACCTGCTAGAAAGCGTCCCTTGAGGAGGGCTCCCGCCTGCCTGACGCCATAGCTGGCATTATCTGCAGCCTGCATTTAAATGCACTGCAGCAGATCTGCAGTCCTGCCCTCTAATACAGCAAAAGATGAAATCCCAAAGTATTTTCAAAGAAATCTAGCTGTTAGAGACCAGTTTCACTGGTTTGGATCTGTTACGTTCCAGCGCTTAATCTGATGCCATGCTCAAGGATGGGCAATAGCATATCATGATATAGACAACAGCTGTAATTTCCCCCCCATGACTATATATCATAGCTGGTGATGCCACCTTTCTCCTGTAGCATGTAGCTGGGCTCACTTGCCAGAGTCACTTACTTTGCAGACTGTACCTGCTCTCCCTATCTGAGGTACACTTTGGTCTCCATAAGCTGTTATGTGGATGGAGTTTTTGTGTGCTAGGGGTTAGCTAAATAACATCCTGATGCTTTAAAGTTTCTGCACTGCATTTCACGCAGCTCCACAGTAACACTTTAATTCACCAAAGAGCAAAAAGATCTTAAATCCATCATTCCGCCCCTTGTTTCAGTCCATGTGCTTATTCCTTAGAAGAATCTATATTCCAAGCCATGTTATTGGTTCTACACAGTGAGTGGCTATTGTTACATGTGCTTGATATACTGTATGGCAAAGGCACAAATCTCTTCACTTAAAAGGAATGGGCAACTGCTTGACCTCATTGCTATAGTTACTATGAAGTATATATATATATATATATATTAAAACACACAACAAACAGACTTAAAATACACTGCTTTTCTTTTTCTTCCACTTTTTTGCAATTTAGTCTGCAATATATCTAACAGCAGACCATTGAAGTTTGCTGAGAATCTTGTCAAAATCTCTTCCTCACCCACCACAACCTGAAGTCTGATCTGACATGTCTAAATCTCAACTGAAACGTTCGGTTTGAAATTGTGTCACAGAAAAGTACTTTTTATTTAACATATTTGATCCAATATACAGAACTACGAGAATATCCCAATACTTTCCAGGCACATAGTACTCATCTTCCAAGACGCATTGCAATTACTTTACAATCAATGTCCCATCACTGATCGCAAATAATCCTGCTTGTACCTTGTACTTTTTTCTTCACTACTAAGTATTCACTTCCCCAACACAAGACTACGTGGTCAGGTTTCACAATAAAAGGGCATGGATCATAATCATTTAGTATCTATGAACATACTGAAAACAAAGAAGGCTTTGTTTTTACCCCACTAAAAACGAGGACTGGCAGGAACTGAGGCTGCTTATGTAGGAAATATAAGTACGGCTACTCCTCCCAAAGGATGGACAAACCCATCAGTTTCAGTTTCATAATTTCTCATTTTTCCAAGCTTAAGTTCAGTTTGCCCTGTTTCCACACACTTTTTGCTCCTGGCCCCAATCATCACTGGCATGTGGCCCTCAGAAGGGAATGTGGCATTCAGGCTGGAAAAGGCTCCTCAGCCTTAGCTGATTGATTCAGGAAATGTGAACTAGGTAGGTTTGCAATAAATGTGAACTTAGATCTAGCTTCTAAGAGCTGAGTTATTGCGCGGCTCCAAACTTGATATGTATGGTGTGGATGTGACCTTTATCTGGTCCTTACTTCAGCTTGACAGGAGACGGAACTGACATAGCCCCCGCAAATCAATCCAAGCCAGATGAAAGGAAAGTGTGCTGTCCACAGAAAGAGTCTGCAAAGCAAACAGTCCCCAGTGTCACCAGCTAGGAACCCTAGCCACAGAGGACACTAGTCACTAAACAGATTCAAAGTCACTAATCTGAACAGGGGTGGTGGTAGTAGACTATTTTCTGACACCATATAAATGTATGATCCATTAGATCCTGAATGGGAAAGAAAAAACAATGTGCAAGGCTACATTATATGAGGCTGTGTACACACCATACCTTTAAAGCATATTCAAAGCTCATTCTTTCCTTCAAAGAATTCTGGGCACTGTGGTTTGCTAAAAGTTGCTGGGAGTTGTAACTCTGCTACCTATATTGGATGCAAGTCTCAAGGGTCAATGCAAATCAACCTTAGAAAAACCCAAACACCAGTGGGTATGTCCCCCATGACAGGCTTTCTGGGTCTGACGCAGGCATAGGCAACCTTGGCTCTCCAGGTGTTTTGGAACTACAACTCCCATGATCCCTAGCTAACAGGGCCAGTGGTCAGGGATCATGGGAGTTGTAGTTCCAAAACATCTGGAGAGCCAAGGTTGCCTATGCCTGGTCTGACGTATCTCCCACAAGAGGAGGGCAATCCTTACCTAGGAGCTCACACGCAAAAGGCACCTGCCTTTTTGTTCAACACCTTCAAGGACATGCTGCTGCTGCTGCCAGGAATAGAGTCCATCAAATATTCATAAAGCCCAGCTCCACTCCCTTTTTTTTTTTTTTTTTAAAATAATTTTTATTCAATTTCCAATTTATCCGATTAAAATAATAAAAAAAAAAAAAACATTC
Organism: Zootoca vivipara; assembly: GCF_963506605.1. Taxonomy (NCBI): domain Eukaryota; kingdom Metazoa; phylum Chordata; class Lepidosauria; order Squamata; family Lacertidae; genus Zootoca; species Zootoca vivipara. Next base: position 22,846,236 of record NC_083288.1, on the reverse strand, counting down.
TTTTATACACAACATTATAAATTTTCATCTAACATTTTGCTCTGCCGAGCTACGACTTCCCCCCCTCCCTTCATGCGGGTTTCTTGTTTACTACATTTTTGCAGTTCCTTTTTGACTGTTTGGTCAATTCATAGGATTTATTTCAATCCTGCAAGTGTTTTTAAAGATCTACAGTTTTTCTCCATATAATCCACATATTTACTCCAGTCTTTTTGAAACCTTGTCTCCCCCTGGTCGCGGATCTTGCAAGTCATCCTTGCGAGTTCAGCATAGTCCATCATTTTAATCTGCCACTCCTCAATCGTTGGAATTTCTTGTAATTTCCATTTTTGGGCTAACAAAGTCCTAGCCGCGGTTGTCGCATACATAAACAATACTTGATCTTCTTTTCTAATCTCTCCTCCCATTATTCCTAGTAAAAATGCTTCAGGTTTTTTTGGGAAAGTATATCTAAACATCTTTTTCAACTCATTATATAACATCTCCCAAAATCTTTTTACCTTATCGCATGTCCACCACATATGATAAAATTCACCATCTCTCTCTTTACATTTCCAGCAAGTTTTGTCGCTCATTCTATACATTTTGGCTAATTTAACTGGTGTTAAATACCATCTATACATCATCTTGTACACATTTTCTTTCAAAGCAGTACATGCTGTAAATCTCAACGTTTGAGTCCATAATTTCAACCACGCGTCATAATCAATATTGTGCCCAAAATCTTTTGCCCACTTGATCATCACTTCTTTTGTCAACTCATCCTTCGTATACCATTCTAATAACAAATTGTACATTTTTGACAGAAGCTTTGTTTTGCCTTCTAGCACTTCTATTTGGAATTTGGACCTTTTGTCCTCAAAACCTATTTTCCTGTCTTCCCTAAGAACATCATTTATTTGATGGTATTGTATCCATCCTGTTAAAACTCCTTTAATTTCTTCATAGGGTTTAAGTCTCCATCCTTTATCAGTTCTTATCAAAATTTCCTCATAAGTGGCCCACCTCCCCTCCATATTTACTTTCTTCACTGTTAATACCTCTACTGGTGAAACCCACCATGGTTTTTTGGTCTCTAACAGCATTTTATTTCTTTCCCACACCTCGTACAGAGATCTTCTTATCACATGATTGGTAAACCCAGTATGAGACTTCTTTTTGTCATAACATAAATATGCATGCCACCCAAATCTATTGTTGAAACCTTCCAAATCTAGCAGATCAGTATTCTTCAACGTTATCCACTCTTTAATCCAACACATACAAGACGCTTCATAATAAAGTCTTAAGTCTGGCAGGGAGAAACCACCTCTTTCTTTTCTGTCTACCAAGATTTTATGTTTTATTCTAGGTTTTTTCCCCTGCCAGAGAAATCTTGACAAAATCTTTTGCCATTCTTGAAATTGTCTTGTACCCTTCACCACAGGTATAGTTTGAAATAAGAATAACATTTTAGGTAGGATATTCATCTTAATTGCTGCTATTCTTCCTAAGAATGACATGTTCATATTAGTCCACCTTTCCAGGTCTTTCTTTATTTCTCTCCATACTGGTTCATAATTATCACTATATAAGTTAATGTTCTTTGCTGTCATCCATATTCCAAGGTATTTTACTTTTTTTGCCACATCAAACCCATATTTTAGGTGTAACTCTTGCTTTTCCTCTTTCGTCATATTCAATGCCATCACCTTTGTTTTCTGTCTATTTAATTTAAATCCTGCTAATTGTCCAAATTTCTCAATTTCTTCTATAGCCGCTGCAACACTTTCATTAGGATTTTCTAGAGTTAAGACCAAATCATCCGCGAAGGCTTTCACTTTAAATTGCTTTGCACCTACTTTAATTCCTCTAATAGTTGAAAGATCTCTTAATCTGTTCAATAGTACTTCCAGGACCATGATGAATAATAAAGGGGATAAGGGACACCCCTGTCTAGTTCCTTTTGTAATGTCAAAATATTCCGTTAATGTGTTATTAATTATCAATCTTGCTTTTTGTTCTGAATATATTGCCTCAATCCCGTTCAAAAAAGAATCTTTGCCAACCATTGATTCCAGATTTTTCTTCATAAACTGCCAAGATATATTGTCAAATGCTTTCTCCGCATCCACAAACATTAATACTGCTGGCTTATCTATCTTGGTTTCCAGATATTCTATTACATCTATTATATGTCTAACGTTGTCCTTTAACTGTCTACCAGGAAGAAAACCAGCTTGATCCTTATATATCATTTCATTCAAAACTTCTTTCAATCTCTTGGACATAATGTCTGCAAACAGCTTATAATCGTTGTTCAATAAAGAAATTGGTCTGTAATTTCTAACTTCTAAGCCATCCGCTCCTGGTTTTGGAATCAATGTAATATACGCTTCCTTCCATGTATTTGGGATCTTTCCTCCTGCAAGAATATCATTCATCACTTCTTCTAAAATCGGTATCAGCTGTCCGTTTAAAACTTTATAATATTTTGCTGATAATCCATCTGGTCCTGGGGCTTTTCCTACTTTCATTCTCGTTATTGCCTGGTGTACTTCTTGCCTTGTTATCCTGTTATTGAGTTTCTTTCTTTCCTCTTCTGGGATTTGTTTCAATCCATGTTTGCTTAAATAATCACTGATCTTCTTCTCCTCTTCTTTCTTTTTACAGTATAACTCTTTGTAAAACTTTTGAAAGGCTTTCTTTATTTCCTTTGGCTCCTCAGTCACTTTTCCTTCCATATTTATCTTCACTATCATATTTTGATTTTGACGTTTCCTTAATTGCCATGCCAATAATTTTCCTGTTTTGTTCGCTAATTCAAAATTTTTTTGTCTCATCTGCTTTATTTTCCATTCTATCTCCTGACTGATCAACATGGAGAATTGTGTCTGTAGCATCTTTATGTTATATTTGATTTGTTGATTCTCTGGTTTATCTATCAGGTTTTTCTCATTTTCCATGAGACACTTCAGGATTTCCTCCTTCTTCTTTTCTTTCTTTCGTTTCAGGAAACTATTTTGCTGTATTAGAAAGCCTCTCATTACTGCTTTACTTGCATCCCATACCATATCAAGTCCAGTGTCTTTATGTAGATTCCAATAAAAATAATCTTTCAGGATATTCTTAGCTTTTACTACCACCTCTTTATCTTCGAAAAGCTCCTCATTCATTCTCCACCTAAAGGAATTCTGATCTTTGCTTTTCATTTCCATGAATATTGAATTGTGATCTGATAGTGTTCGTGGTATTATCTCTATTTTACTCACCCTGGGAATTAGTTCTTTGGAGATCCATATATGATCTATTCTTCCAGAACTTTGATTTGGTTCTGAGAAGAATGTAAACTGTTTAAGCGTAGGATGCTTTAACCTCCAAATATCCACTAGGCCCAGGTTTTCTACCAATTCAAAGAATGATTTTGGTAACTTGCCTTCATTCTTCCTTTTCTTTGTCCTGTCCAATTCTGGTACTGTCACTCCGTTGAAATCACCCATAAGCACTATCTTTTGGTCCATATACTCTGCTAACCTTTCTTCCAAATTCTTGTAAAATTCCGCTTTGTTCTCATTCGGTGCATAAATTCCCACCACCAACATTTTTTCTCCTTGGGTCGATATTTGGACCGCTATCACTCTTCCTTCTTCATCTTTAAACATCAGATTTGGTTCCAATTTGTCTTTAATATACAAAACCACTCCTCTCTTTTTATTTTCTACTGAATTTATAAATTCTTTACCCAACCTTTTATTTCTAAGAATATAATTATGTTTTTTCGCCACATGTGTTTCCTGAAGACAGATTATATCCAAATTTTTCTTCTTCAAAATATGATCAATTTTATTTCTTTTCACTTTATTATTCAATCCATGTACATTCCAAGAATGTATCTTCAATGATGCCATTTTACTTCCTAATAACAGGAAGATAAGATTTTATCTAGTCTTGGTCGGGTTCTTTATTTAAATCTTTATCTTCTTCCTCATCTTCACTCTCTGACTCTTTATCCTCTTCCTCTTTTTCCTGTTCTTCTTCTTCTGATTTCTCTTCCTCTCCTTCTTTTTTCTTTCTTCTCCTTCTTTGTGGTTTTGGTTCTTCTTCCTCTTCTGCGGTCGCTTCAGCTAGGATAACCAGGTCTGGGCTCAGCTCTCCCAAGAATTTTTCGTACTTTCTCAAGAATTTCCCAATGTCATGCATACTTGTCAGCACATGTCTTTTCTCTTTATAGAAAAACATTATTCCTTCGGGGTATTCCCATCTATGCTGGATTCCATTTTTCCTAAGCAGGGCCACCATTGCTTTATAATTGTCACGTTTTTTCAAAAATCTTCCAGGAATTTCTTTAAACACGATTATAGGCTTGCCTCCGATGATTAGCTTATTGGTGAAGCTCAAACTTAAAATCTCATTTTTCATCTCCATTGTATTGAGAACCACCACGCAATCACCAGGTGCTTTCCTTGCCTTGGCCTTTGCTGATTTTACCTTAATTCTGAATACATTCACAATTGTCTGGCTCACTTCTTCATCCGTCTTTCCCATCCATTTCGCCAATTCGGCAATTATCCTTGACTTAATATCTTCTCCCGATTCTTCAGGGATACCCCTTAATTTCAAATTCAATTGCCTTTGCTTCATTTCAATTAATGCCAAATTATCAAGCATTTGTTCATGTGCCCGGTCCATTTTCTTCATACTATCTTTCACTTTGTCAGTCTCTTTTTTAACCTCCTTTACCTCTTTTTGGGTCTTCTTGATTGTTTCTTCCATTGTTTTGGATCTCACCGACAGATCTTTTATTTGGGTTGATAATTCTCCCACCGCTCCTTCAATCTTCTTATCGATCTCTCCCAATTTTTTATCCATTCGTTGTTCACTGTGTTTAAATTCATCTTTAATTTTTTGCCATAGAGCTTCTAAATCCTTGACTTCTTCTTGCTTTGAACCTCTTCTATCTTTTGGTGTGCTTGCTGCCTTCCTTTCTTCTTTACCAGCCATACCTCTACACAAAAACAGAAAAGAGGGGAAATTCCCCTCTTCACCACTAGGGGGACCAGTATTAATAAATTCCTACAATTTACCTGCAATAACCCAACCACCCCCAGATGGCGCTGTAATAAGTTCCAATACCTAGAATCAACAGTTTTTCCGTCTGCCACTGGGTGGATTACTCTGAAACCTCAAGTCTTTCCAGTACTTTTCCAGCCCAGCTCCACTCCCAAGCCAACTTCGGCAATCAGGATTGACCCAGAATAGATTCACAGGCAGCAACCTTGTCTTCCTCTCAGCAAATAAACTACACACACTTTCTCAACCCAGTGCCAGGTTTGACCTCCAGGAGATTCTTTTGAAGACAGCTCCAGCCCACAAGAAAAGGTTTAGGACATCCCGACACCTGGACTGGGAACTGTGGTTAATCTGGGAACTGTGGTTTAAAGCACGCATGGTCACGCATGCGTGTGCCGTTTGCAGAGTACACTGTACACAGTTCTCCCTTCCTCTTTTTATCCTCACATTGTGAGGTGGGCTAGGCTGAAAACCAGTGACAAGACCCAGTGAGCTCCATGGTTGTGGGGATTCAAACCCTAGTCTCCTAGGCCCTAATCTGACACGCTAACCATTACATCACACTGAGTTCCTCCCTGGAGTAAATAAAAGCATGGTGGACAGTAATCAGGATCAGCACCCCCACTCACCCAAGGTTGCTATTTACCAAAAAGAAGAAACAAAGACACAACTACCTATCACATTATTAACATATCTAATTTGTCCTTTAATACCTTATTTTATAGTTGAGGCAAAATTTAACTCTGGAGTACTGTACATCCTAATGGGAGAGGCTCATTCAAAGGATATGTTTCTGTTTGGAGTGTGGAAGAAATAAGATTCATGGCCTTGAAGGCACATCAGGCAGCAGGGCTGATCAACATCAGGGACCCAATGTATGTTGCCCTGAGCCCCATCACAGAAGAAGAGTGTGATATAAATTAAATAAATAGGTTGCTCTTCCAGACAACCTGTTAATTGTGCATTCACCCTGATTCACTTGCTGAGAGGTTTGACAACCTGATATTGAATGAGCATTCATCCTGATTTGCCCTTGTGTCAAGCAAGTGTTATCTCACACTTTCCAATGCTTTCCTCCCTCACTTCCCTTATCACAAAAGCCTGGTTTTTTTAGGGAAGCAGGTTTGTTGCACAAGCATTCTAAATCAGCTTTAATTGCAAGACCTGTATTTACCAGGATATAACTGAATCCCACCCCAAAATACCAACAGCCTGGAAGCACCCCAAATTAAGCCAGTAAATTAAATAAAGCCACCAGGCTTTGAGTGTGTTGTCACTTGCTCAAGACTTATGTACTTCATAATAAGCATGTTTAGGATGTACTGGACCCATTAAGTAGATATGAGTGTTGTTTTTTATATGCATTGGAGGGCAAAACTGTCCCCAGTCCACCTATACTCACCTATATCCAATGGACACTGGGAGGCACAAGCCAGCAGGATGTTCTCCTTCACAAGCCCTACTGCAAGTGCATTCATTTTTAATCCCTAATACGGTTAGTGCAGGATAACGTCCTGAGATGCACTGTGCCCTTGGTGGCTTTCTTTGCATGGCCTCTGTGTAAAATTGCAGGAAAACCACAACGTGAATCAGCTGGGAAAAATTGTAAAGCATGCTCATGTTTATTCAATTGCAATTCATCCTCATTGTTTTGACTGGACACAAATTCATTTGTTATTCACTGGAATGGCACAAATGCTCCATCAGCATTCGTTGTTAGTTAATAGCCACTTAGGGTACCGATTTTCATGTAAGCTCTTCTAGCAGACACTATGAAAGACTTCATTTGTACATCACATGACACTTCCTTCCCCCATCAAGAACTGGACAAGCTCTTTGAGGCACTGCATCTCTACCTGCTCGCAAAGAATCATGGGTGCTTTGATTTTGTGATCACCCTTTAAAAAAAATGCATGTATCTGGAGTTTGGGTTGCCAACCTTTTTTAAGCTCCTGTGTTTTAACAGGAACTTGATATGCAGGAATTGCCAGGTGATGGGTGCTCATCTCTATACTGTGAAAAGCTTTACCAGCTGATTTTTTAGAAGATCAAGTCACCATTACATGCACAGGAGCAGGCCTATTCATTTCCCTACCCTAATCAGTTGGCAATCTTGGGAGTTCACATTTAGGATTTTATTTGGCCTTTTAATATATCCCAAGGTGTGGGGGGAGGGAAGACAGAGACTCAGTTTGATGGCCTACAAACAACACAACTGCAATGCAAAGCACCACCAGACCCCAATAGGCTGTGGCTCAGCATGGTCCATCTCATCCACTCCTCTCTTATTCCAAATTTCTCAGCTCTGAGCAATCGTCCTGCTGGGGAGAGGTTTCCTTTAACCACCACATCTCCCCATTCTAGGTCTACTCACACAGGCTGTCGGCAGAGAAATACAGGCAAGCTGTCTGACAGTGACACCAGTATGAGGAAGTCACACAGTAAGTGCCTGGCTGTGGCCTAAGCTCCCAATGCCCCATAGTTCCCTTATTGTTTATTTATTGGTATTACATTTATATTCCACCTTTTGTCCAAAGAGCTCTAGGTAGTGCACACTCTTCGCCCATTTTATTCCCACAACCACCCTGTGAAGCAGGTTAGGCTGAGTCACAGTGACTGGTCACCCAGTGGGCTTCATGGCTGAGTAGGGATTTGAACCCTGGTCTTCCAAGTCCTAGTCCAACACTTTAACCACTACATCACATGGGCTACATGTTATGGGGAAGCCATTAAAACAGAAGAACTGGGTGCAGTAGAGGCTTTTAAGAGATGTTATCATATTTGCAAAAGCACCTTATGGACAATTCAGAGCAGGGCTCCAGGAAGGGTATTGACTGGAAGCAGGGGAAGGGAAGGATCTTGAAGTCCGGATAAAGAGTGTGGAGGACTGCATTTGGTACCCAAGTTTGAGGTTTGCCCACCTCTGAAATATAGCTACATATTTGGTCCATGGGGTCACGAAGAGTCGGACACGACTAAACGACTAAACAACAACAACAACAATATCTATATCTATATATATTTATTTTTATATATGCTGCCCTGGGGTATAGAAAATGAATTAAAAAATCATGTTATTCAGACAATGCACAACTGACTTGTAGAATTGACTGCTACAGGATATGATAGCCCCACAAGCTAAAAGGTTAGATAACCCAATGAAGGGATGTGTGGCCATCAATGTTTAATAGCCACTACAACAGTGACCTGCAACACAATTTTGCAGAGGTGTGGTGTACTCCTCTTCAGGGTTCCAGCCAGCTAGCCATGTTCTTTTCCAGTATTCTCCATTCCACCCACCCTATTTCTCTCTCTGTTTTCTAATTCCCGTTCCCACAACAGTCAATGAGAATTCCTTGCCCACTGTTATTGGGTTATTTTGAAGTCCTCCCCACCTCCCATTAAAATTTCCCCTGTAAAGTTTTATGTACTTCTATCAAGGTTCCCTCAACCCAAACCTATTGACATGCATGGATTGGTACTGTTCTGGCTGCCTGGGAATTCAGGAAACAGAGAAAATGGCAGCTAAATGGAACTTCCATGTTCAGAGTCAATATATCTCCAATTACCAGGTGTTATGAGCAGAAAAACAGGATGAGCCGTCACCTTCATGTCTCTTCTTACAGGCATCCAGAAGCATTTCACAGTTGCTATTGGAAGCAGAATGCTGGACTCAGTCTGATCCAGCAAGGCCATTATTCTGAAATAACCTCTCGCTGATTAGTTGAGTCTTATTGAGATGGTTTATTAAGGCAGCTTCCCATCTGTTTTTGTTGTTGCTTCCACAGCAAATTAACACCAATTTGCACAGAAAGCTATGGTGGGCGGCAGCACATTGAACGGCAAAAGGGCCGTGCACAAAAGTGCCTCTCCTAAACCAGTTCCATTGCAGCTCTTTGTAAACACACTCAGCACCTCAACGGGAGAGTTTCCTGGCAGAGACTGAGAGATTGCAGAAGAAACCTCACCCACCCACTCAAAATCGATTGGGTATAGAGCACACTTGAGTGGAAGGACAGTCACAATTTCTGTTTGTTTCCCAGGCCATGTGCAGCCATGAAAAGTAGAGCAGAGCATTCACCACACCAACCTCAACATCCTCCTCCCCTCCAAAGCCCAGCTCCTGCCCCTATCCTGTCAGTTCAAAACAATCCCTCCCACATACAGACATATACACCCTGCAATTTAGCTTTCATAGGATAGCCTTGCAAGTGTTGATTTCCAGGCAATCACACTGCATCCTTTCCATATGTTACAGCAGCCAATTAGTATGCATGCTTGTTCTGGAAATCCATGAGATATAAAGTTTGGAGACAAAACTGAAACCTATGGTTTAAACTGGCCTTTCTCCTTGGTGATATAAAACCGAAACATAAAACCACCACCTTGTTTTACATCAATCTATTTATCTTGGGCTGATTGGGGGGGGGCAGAATCCAGGTTAAGTTGTACATACTTCAAGGGAACATGATAAAATTTCATTCTGTTTTCCACCGAGTTGGTTTTGTGTGTGCTACTTTTGGTTCACTCTCTAGAGGGGCTATTCACACTCAGGCACACCTCTCAGAAGCTCTTTGTTTTAAGATGCTTGTTGTTTAGTCGTTTAGTCGTGTCCGACTCTTCGTGACCCCATGGACCATAGCACGCCAGGCACTCCTGTCTTGCACTGCCTCCCGCAGTTTGGTCAAACTCATGTTCGTAGCTTCGAGAACACTGTCCAACCATCTTGTCCTCTGTCGTCCCCTTCTCCTAGTGCCCTCAATCTTTCCCAACATCAGGGTCTTTTCCAAGGATTCTTCTCTTCTCATGAGGTGGCCAAAGTATTGGAGCCTCAGCTTCACGATCTGTCCTTCCAGGGAGCACTCAGGGCTGATTTCCTTAAGAATGGATAGGTTTGATCTTCTAGCAGTCCATGGGACTCTCAAGAGTCTTCTCCAGCACCATAATTCAAAAGCATCAATTCTTCGACGATCAGCCTTCTTTATGGTCCAGCTCTCACTTCCATACATCACTACTGGGAAAACCATAGCTTTAACTATACGGACCTTTGTCGGCAAAGTGATGTCTCTGCTTTTTAAGATGCTGTCTAGGTTTGTCATTGCTTTTCTCCCAAGAAGCAGGCGTCTTTTAATTTCGTGACTGCTGTCACCATCTGCAGTGATCAAGGAGCCCAAGAAAGTAAAATCTCTCACTGCCTCCATTTCTTCCCCTTCTATTTGCCAGGAGGTGATGGGACCAGTGGCCATGATCTTGGTTTTTTTGATGTTGAGCTTCAGACCATATTTTGCGCTCTCCTCTTTCACCCTCATTAAAAGGTTCTTTAATTCCTCCTCGCTTTCTGCCATCAAGGTTGTGTCATCTGCATATCTGAGGTTGTTGATATTTCTTCCGGCAATCTTAATTCCGGCTTGGGATTCATCTAGTCCAGCCTTTCGCATGATGAATTCTGCATATAAGTTAAATAAGCAGGGAGACAATATACAACCTTGTCGTACTCCTTTCCCAATTTTGAACCAATCAGTTGTTCCAGATCCAGTTCTAACTGTAGCTTCTTGTCCCACATAGAGATTTCTCAGGAGACAGATGAGGTGATCAGACACTCCCATTTCTTTAAGAACTTGCCATAGTTTGCTGTGGTCGACACAGTCAAAGGCTTTTGCATAGTCAATGAAGCAGAAGTAGACGTTTTTCTGGAACTCTCTAGCTTTCTCCATAATCCAGCGCATGTTTGCTATTTGGTCTCTGGTTCCTCTGCCCTTTCGAAATCCAGCTTGCACTTCTGGGAGTTCTCGGTCCACATACTGCCTAAGCCTGCCTTGTAGAATTTTAAGCATAACCTTGCTAGCGTGTGAAATGAGCGCAATTGTGCGGTAGTTGGAGCATTCTTTGGCACTGCCCTTCTTTGGAATTGGGATGTAGACTGATCTTCTCCAATCCTCTGGCCATTGCTGAGTTTTCCAAACTTGCTGGCATATTGGGTGTAGCACCTTAACAGCATCATCTTTTAAAATTTTAAATAGTTCAGCTGGAATATCATCACTTCCACTGGCCTTGTTATTAGCAATGCTTTCTAAGGCCCATTTGACTTCACTCTCCAAGATGTCTGGCTCAAGGTCACCAACCACACTACCTGGGGTGTATGAGACCTCCATATCTTTCTGGTATAATTCCTCTGTGTATTCTTGCCACCTCTTCTTGATGTCTTCTGCTTCTGTTAGGTCCTTACCACTTTTGTCCTTGATTATGGTAATCTTTGTACGAAATGTTCCTTTCATATCTCCAATTTTCTTGAACAGATCTCTGGTTTTCCCCATTCTATTGTTTTCCTCTATTTCTTTGCATTGCTCATTTAAGAAGACCCTCTTGTCTCTCCTTGCTGTTTTTTGGAAATCTGCATTCAGTTTCCTGTATCTTTCCCTATCTCCCTTGCATTTTGCTTGCCTCCTCTCCTCCGCTATTTGTAAGGCCTCGTTGGATAGCCATTTTGCTTTCTTGCATTTCCTTTTCCTTGGGATGGTTTTCGTTGCTGCCTCCTGTATAATGTTACGAGCCTCCATCCATAGTTCTTCAGGCACTCTGTTCACCAAATCTAAATCCTTAAACCTGTTCCTCACTTCCACTGTGTATTCATAAGGGATTTGATTCAGATTGTATCTTACTGGCCCAGTGGTTTTTCCTACTTTCTTCAGTTTAAGCTGGAATTTTGCTATAAGAAGCTGATGATCTGAGTTACAGTCAGCTCCAGGTCTTGTTTTTGCTGACTGTATAGAGCTTCTCCATCTTTGGCTGCAGAGAATATAATCAATCTGATTTCGATGCTGCCCATTTGGTGATATCCATGTGTAGAGTCGTCTCTTGTGTTGTTGGAAGAGAGTGTTTGTGATGACCAGCTTGTTCTCTTGACAGAACTCTATTAGCCTTTGCCCTGCTTCATTTTGAACTCCAAGGCCAAACTTGCCAGTTGTTCCTTTTATCTCTTGATTCCCTACTTTAGCATTCCAATCCCCTGTAATGAGAAGAACATCCTTCTTTGGTGTCATTTCTAGAAGTTGTTGTAGGTCTTCATAGAATTGGTCAATTTCACTTTCTTCAGCACCGGTAGTTGGTGCATAAACTTGGATTACTGTGATGTTAAAAGGTCTGCCTTGGATTCGTATCGAGATCATTCTGTCATTTTTGAGATTGCATCCCATTACAGCTTTTGCCACTCTTTTGTTGACTATGAGGGCCACTCCATTTCTGCTACAGGATTCTTGCCCACAGTAGTAGATATGATAGTCACCCGAACTGAATTCGCCCATTCCCTTCCATTTTAGTTCACTGATGCCCAGGATGTCGATATTTATTCTTGTCATCTCATTTTTGACCACATCCAGCTTACCTCCACTCATGGTTCTTACATTCCAGGTTCCTATGCAATATTTTTCTTTACAGCATCGGACTTTCCTTTCGCTTCCAGGCATATCCGCAACTGAGCGTCCTTTCGGCTTTGGCCCAGCCGCTTCATCAGCTCTGAATCTACTTGTACTTGTCCTCCGCTCTTCCTCAGTAGCATGTTGGACGCCTTCCGACCTGAGGGGCTCATCTTCCAGCGTCATAACTTTTATATGCCTGTTGTCTTTGTCCATGGAGTTTTCTTGGCAGGGATACTGGAGTGGCTTGCCAGTTCCTTCTCCAGGTGGATCACGTTTAGTCAAAACTCTCCACTATGACCTGTCCATCTTGGGTGGCCCTGCATGGCATAGCTCATAGCTTCTCTGAGTTATTCAAGCCCCTTCGCCACGACAAGGCATTGATCCATGAAGGGGTTTTAAGATGCTACAGCTGAATAAAAAATTGTGCTTCCAACACCCTTTTAACACCCTGTCATATTCAAGATCAGCATGAATGTGGACAGCTGTTGGGGGTCATGAATAAAAATGCTGGTATTTTTCATATGCATATTTGAAGAGGTTGCTTTGTGCCTACCCTCCTTTCACTATTTGTTCACACACACCCCTACCCCTTCTCTTTCCAGGAGGCAAGATCTCATTTACCTCCACTAAGACCCAGAGAGGCACAGGCATGCACTTTCCTGTTAGGGAAAGCAGCCCTATACTATGGAAAGCAACAATGGATTAGGGGCAAGAGAAGCAGGATCAGACAGGCAAAAAGCAAGCTAAGTTTAAGGAGAAAGACTTAGATTCACTGCAAGCAGCAACCCAAGACTGGAAAAGCGGTGAGATGCAATCAAGTAGTTCTACACAGCACCTGTGGATCTGCTGGTTAGAAGCCTCTTCCTCCTAGTATATGTATAATGCTTGAGCATGTATAATGCTTTCTCCTAGTATGTATATTGTTTGAGCATATGCTGTACAATTCCTCTGTTATGCTGGCCTTTCCACCCCCACTCCACCCCCACTTATTGTATCTCCCAATATCCAAAGTTAGATTGCAAGCTCTTTGGGAGCAGGGGCCCATTTTCATCACTAGCAGGGCTATTCAAGTAGTCTTGGTCTCTGAACCTGCCCTCACCCCCAGAACCTACTTAATGCAGTCTCACATATAAGCCAACAAAAGTCACTAGCCTACAGAAATTTGAGAGCTACACTGCCTACACACGTAATCATTGATAGCAGGGAAAAAGAAAACTTCTACAAAGCTACCTTATTATTAAGTCAGATCACTGGTGCATCTAACAGCATTGTCTACACCAAATGGCAGTTGTTTTCTCAGACCTCAGCCCTGCTGCATAAGATCCTTTTAATTGGTGACACTGAGGATTGAACCTGGGATTTTCTGCATGCAAAACATGTGCTCAACCACTGAACCACAGGCTCTCTCTCTCTCTAAACCAGCCTTCCCCAACCTGATGCCCTCTAGATGTTTTGGACTACAACTCCCATTGGCCCCAGCCAGCTTCCCTGCCTACTGGTGTTTTGCACTCACCAGAGGCAAGCAGGCATCTCACTATTTGCAAGGTAACCCTAACACAGAAACAAAAACACACACTGATCCAGAAAGCTTCTTGGAAATTTGCCACAATAGTTTATTAAAGGGAAAATGCTGTGTATGCTAATTCTCCCAAATACACACACACCCCTACACAACTACGACACTCCACAAATTTAAAAGTTCCTGCAACCACCCCCTCCAAACAAGCTTTGGGGGTGGGGGGTAGGAATGCTATAGAATGTGTGAATTCTATAGGAGCATCATTAATGATGAACCCTTCCCCAGTTCTGGATGACAATCAAGGTTCTCACAAATTCTTTCATCAGGTTTAGAGTGGTTTCCTTCAGTGAGTTCCTGTCAATCAGACCAAACTTCCAATCCTGGGAGTTTGCTCCTAGCACACATCCAATATCTGTGGTTTAGCATTCCCAGGCATCAGGAAAGTTTAACATTCTTCTTCTATAGAAAAAGAATCTCTCTCTCTCTCTCTCTCTCTCTCTCTCTGTGTGTACACATACATACCCCCCCACACACACACACAAACATCAATAACAGTTGAGAGTTGATGTGGTGCAGAAGCTACAAGCCTGAGTTAGAGATCAAGAAGTTTCCAGTTTGAATCTCCCTTCTGTCATTATCGTACTACGTGACCTTCCAGTGTTTCTCAAACATAGGTCCCTAGCTGTTGTTGTACTACAACTCCCATCATCCAGCTAGCTAGGTATGATGGCAGTTGTTGTCCAACAAAAGCTGAGGACCCAAGTTTGAGAAACAAGCAAAGGGATGGCCTTGCCACACAGAAGTGTGAAGAGACTTGCTTCAAGTGGCTTGGTGGGGTAGGTGGGTAAAGAAAAATGAAGGCAAGAACTGTGTCTGAACAGTGCAACAAGACTTTGTAAAACATTGCGCATGCGGGAAATGGACATTTGGAGTCAACCTCCAACAGCAAAATGCTTTTGCCTGGTACTGCATGCTTACCCATGGGGATCATAAAACTGACCTACCATACAGGATTGTTGCAAGGATTATAAACAATATAATGTATACAAAGTGCTTATGGCTGTGTTTACTATACATGTAAAATCCCATGGCTCCCCCCCCAAAAAAAAAAAATCCTGAGAAGTGTAACTCACACCTCTCAGCAACCTACAATTCCCAGCACCCTTAACAAATTACAGATCCCAGGATTCTTTGGGGTAAGTAATGTGCAGGTGTGTACACATTTTTAAAGTGACATGAATTGTAATTAATTGATGCCCTAATCTCTAGCTTCGTTGCAACCCACCAGCACCCACTTGAGTGCAACACTCTAACCTGCAACTTCCCTCAGAGGAAACTAGTTCCTTTCCATGTGAGCCCTCATCCAGGTCCCAAGCAAGAGGAGAAAGGTTTGGTAGGTAAATAAACCGCTGCTGCTGCTGCTGAAGACAAAAAAGCAGGTTGGGGTGAAGCAGTCACCCTAGAGGACAAGAAGTTTGCTAAACAGTAGCATACAGGAGGATATTATGCTACACACGTTCAAACTCTCACCCACTTCTGTGCCCTGATGTTGTCATCTTATCTTTCTGGCCTGGCTCCAGATTAATGGCAACTAGTAACAAAGACACAATAAAGTAAGTCAATTCACACCACTCTCCTTTCCAATCTGGGAAATGCTTCACTGAGATTATGCCTATGTTTCTAGTTGCTGTTCAAAGCATACAAGCAGGGTCAAAAAACTGGTTCACACATGCATGTTGCTCCCTTGATGACACTGCACCCGATGGCCTAGCATGGGAACGTGTGAACCAACTCCACTGAAAAGCACTGTGTTGGATGAGATACATGGGAACATGAATCTTCTATCTGCTGTGACTCATGCATGCACATGCACACAAGCCACAGTCATCAAATGAGAAACATGCATGTGTGAATGGTTCCGAAAAAAATCAGGCAATCCTACTGTCCACCACACAACAGCCACAGAAGAAAAGCTGGAACAGGCCAGAACCACCAGAAAGTGACAGTCTTCCTTATCTCATTGCACCCTTTGCCACCCACCAGCCATAGATCTCTCTGTTTCTCCTAGGGCCAGGAGCAGCTCAGTGATAGGATGCACGCTTGGTTCAATCCTCAGTTACTCCAGTAGAAGCATCCCATGCAGGTGGGCTGAGAAAGACCAGTGATGTGGAACTCGTGCCCCTCTGGCCATTGCTGTCTCCCAGCTCCCATAAATCTCAACCACTAAGGCCAGTGATTATAGGATCTGGAATCCAACAACATCTGGAGGACCACATGTTCCCATTCCTACTGGAACATGAAATCTTGAATGACCGCTACCAGCATAGAGAGCATTTAGATTAGATGGACCAACAGGCTGACACTGTCCAATACAGATTTGTACCATTATCAGATCTGAACCATTATCAGCAAGAATGCACAATAACATTTCAACACTCGTTTGCTGCCATGCACCATCCATTGGCCACTGATCTCTACATATTCCATTAAGCCATGAATACAATCCTTCTCCCCACCCCTCCTGTCCTGTACTTCCAGGAACTGCAACAACCAACCACTAGAGCAGGGATGTGCCCCTCCAAAGGTTTGATGGATTCCCATTCCCATCAGCCCCAGCAAGCATGGTCAGAGGTCAGGGATAATGGAGGCTGCAGTCCATAAACATTTGGAGGGCCACAGGTCCCCCAACCCTGCACTAGAGAAAGTAGAAACCTTAACAGGCCTTACATCCTTAAGCCTTACACTCTTCACAACCCGAAAAGCCCATTGGCCACAAGAATAGCAGACAAACCTGCTTCAGTTCAAGACAGCTGGGTCACCAAGATATATCAGCCAGGGTCTCCCACAGAGATACCCAATTTTCACTTCTTGGGTTGTCCCCATTGTTACCACCAACGCAAAAAAGGAAGGCAAAACTCTTGCTTGTACTCACAGTTGTGAAGTTCTTCTCGCCACACTCCTGTCCCCGGAACTTGCAGTATAACAACATCTCCTTCATGTCATGGCCCACACGCCCCATGAACTCACTCATGCTGAAGACTTTGGCTCGGTGATGCTGGAAGTTTGCCTTCTCCCGCAGGATGGCCAGGACTGCTGGGTCAGCAAGATGAGGGTGAAGGACCTGGAGGTTGACGTCCAACAAGGCCAATAGGTCACCAGCGTGGTACAGGTCATTGGTAGTGAGGCGGGAGAAGCGGAACCCATTGAGGTTGCAGATGGTGACAGCTGGGAAGACCAGGCTGTGGGCAACGACTTCATCCACCCTGGTGACATGCTGGTAGGAGAAGTAGTAGACCAGCCGCTCGGAGCTCTCCACCAGGAGGAGGCCCAGGGAAGCCACAAATACCAGAGCCCACAGGGCCCGCCGCACAGTCATAGGTCCATAGACAAAGATGTGGCGGATTCCATGGAGGGTTGAGGTGTTGGCAAAGATCTGGAGGCTGGAGGGCTGGAGGCTCCCCAGGCTTCCCTCGCTGGTGCTTTCCTTTAAATCCATGGAGAAAGGATTGGTCATGAAGGTGCCACTTCCCTCCTCTGACTGCAGCCAGTTTCTCGTGTGCTCCAGCTTTCCCTCATGGGGTGAAAGAGGCAACAGAAGCAGCCAGCAAGCAGGGCAGCTGCATGTGAGTGTTTGGGTGGCAGTGGGGAAGGTGCTTGCTGCGTGCTCTCCCCAGCAGCCTGGCAGGGACAGTGTGTGTGGGGAGGGGGGGGGGTAAATGTTTATTTAAAATCCATTGCAACTCTACCGCTTGATTTCCTCGCTGCGATAAGGAGGGCTGGTTTTATTTAGGGAGACACCAAGGTGATGTGGAAGAGATGTGGGTGGGAAGGCAAGGAGCAGCCAATGGAAACAAAGCCCTCCCCCTTCCCTCCCTCCCTCCCTCCCTCCCTCTCACTCACACACACACACACAAAGCTAGTGATGAGATTACCAGTGTGTGAGAGTAAGTGTGTGTGTGTGTGTGTGTGTGTGTGTGTGTGTGTGTGGTGTGTGCGCATTTAAAGGAGAGCAGTCCAAGCTGCTTGCAACCCATCCGCTAAATAAGTCCGAGCTGCTTGCAACCTATCAGCTAATGTTTTATGTGGAAAGATGCTGCTGCCTGCCTCTGGAGCCAACACACTGCAGAACAGAGCAAGGTTCTTGAAGGAGCGGGAGGAATAATACCACCCCCACTCCCTGCTGCTGATTTTCCGGGCCGCTGGATTCCAGCATCCATCTCCTCTCTTCCCTTCTCAGGCTGCGTCCCCTACCCATGTCTTTTAGTCTGGGAGCTCCTCAGAGATGAAGCCAAGAGGACAACAGACAAAACTCCCAGGACAAAGGACTGAACATGACCAGGCCTTCGTGTCACAGCAGAGCATCTGGGAAAGATTTGACAGCTGTATCCCCAGTAGTTGCTGGTGCAATGAAGGAAAAACAGCCAGGGCTGAGCTCCAATGATGCCTGCCAAGAAGGATTCGCCGGAGAACGCACTGGCAGCAGCAAATAAGTTTGCCTCTTTTTTTGCCCTTTAATGTTTGCCATCTGTCTTGACAGGGTACCATCGGCTCCATGAACCACCACACTTCCCTCCTTCCTCATCTGATCCCAGGCTGACAAACTGCAGGAAAGAAGAGTTTATCATCAGGGTATGTTACAGCCAAATTGATTCTAATTTCTTATAAAGCTAATTCTATGTTTCAGGGAAAAGGAGTAAGTGTCCAGAATTCAATGAAAGCTTAGCCACATTTTTGTCAATGTCCTAAAACTCAGAGATAGACAAGTAAATGGCAACAGCATCTTAAATGTGTTTATCAGTATACACTTGTATGTGTTTGTGCATGCATGTGCGGGGGGGGGGTGAGGAGAGAGATTTGCCACATTAATTAGAGACTGAGAGCATCCGTATGTGAATGCCAATATTTGGCAACCTTCAATGTAATATGTGTACATACACTGTTTTAGCCAAAGTTAAGCACTTTAGAGCTGCAGTCTTTGGTGCACTTACCTTCAAGTAAGTCCCATTGAATTAATTGGTACTTCTGAGCAGAAATCGTTAGAATTTCTCTGTAAGCAGGTGAACTAGGGAGCAAGTCCCACTGAATACAGTGAGGGTTAATGTCTGAGAAAACATGCATAGGATTGTGCTGTTATTCCCATTCATTTCAATGAGAGGATTAGGCACATAATTAAGCCTTGCCTGCAGGAATGAATGAGATGGCAAAATGCTTAGCTTTAACTGGATCATGCTCATGAAATATTGCAAAAAAGAGAGGAATGTGCAAACATTTACTTTTCTGTCATATTTGTACCCCAGACTTGATTCAAGGACCTCATAGCAGCCATATGTGGGCTTCTTCTACAACTACAACAATCACGTGAGGTAGGTTTTAGGATGACAGAAGGTGACTAGCCCTGGGTCAATCTTGTGAGTTTTGTGGCTGAACAGGGATTTGAACCTAGGACTTTTCTGTTCAAAGCCTAACACCTAATTCACTACACCATGACTGCAATCCTAGCCATGCTACTTGGAAGTAAGTCTCATTGAGGTCAAAGGGACTTGTTTCTAGGTAAGTGGGGTTAGGATTGCAGCCTTGCTCCTCTATGAAAATGCAGAATAAGCACATGTGGGTGAGTATGTTTTAAATGAGTGTCCAGTTATGTGGACAAAAGAACTACTTCCAACCTCCACAGTCAGTGGCGGTTTAACTCATTATTACTTATCTGCTGCAGATACTGATACCTATTTTCAACTTTCCCTCCACTCTCTCAGTTTTGCAAAACGTTTACCCATTTTTACAATTCCTTGCAGAAGTATTTTATCAAGCACTTTTCTTTTCTCTGATTTTATATCAGGCACTTGTACACCCACATACAACTTTCATAGCAGCGTATAAAGCAGCGTATAAAGCAGCGTGAGCAGATTTTATATGTCTTGTAGTCCACTTTTATGCATGTCAACTTTAAAATAAATTTCACTTAGATAATGTGGCTTATTTATTTATTTATTTATTTATTGAATTTATATACCACCCTATAGCCTGATGTCTCAGGGTGGTTCACAGAACGAAAGCTTAGTCTTGGCTTAGTCCCAAGTGTGCACAAGATACCAACTTTAAAATAAATTTTGAAAAAGCACCAGCAGGACACACCATGGGGTAGGAGGTGAAAAACTAGATTGATTATTTGAGGAGGAGGTGGTAGGCCTTCCACAGGCTATAATGCTTACATGCATGCATACCAAAACAAAACATATTCAGGGTTGCGTCAGACGTGGAAGAGATTCAGAGCAAGAAGCCCAAGTATTCCTGCAATTTTTATTTTTATTTTATTGTGAGCACAGGAGGAACAAGATTTACCACCACAGCAGGTAAGTCTGTGTGTTCCAATAGTGGCTGGCACCTATTAGGACTGGGTGAAAGGGAGGGAGCCAAGGAGCAGGTGGCACCAGAGCAAATGACAGGCAGAGCCAACTAATTCTAGCCTTGCCTCCATCCTCCTCCCTGCTGAGTTTTACAAATGAGAGGAAGCTGGCATAACCAAGGCCACCCCCTGCACTGGATATTAGTAAGAAGGCAGGCAGGTGGGTGCTGGCTGATGTTGGCTGAGCACTGCCCCATTCACCCTGATACACCAACTTCCATTGCCAGTGTGTACTTCAGGCACCCCCAAACTCGGCCCTCCAGATGTTTTGGGACTACAACTCCCATCATCCCTAGCTAACATGACCAGTGGCTCATAGGAACTGTAGTCATGGTGCATAGGTGCTGCTGCTGACCCTTTTCAGTAGCAGCTGCTTTCCAGGGCTCAGTTTATGCAAGAAAAGCCAAATGAAACAAAAAAGCAAGGAGGACCTAGAAAATCCTGCCCCCTCCATTGGCTAATGCAATGGGGAAGCATGGTCTTCACTTCTTCTTACACCGAACAGTCATGCCAATATTGTTGCTTTAATTGGCAGAAATTGTTCCTAGAAAAGTGTTGTTGTTGTTTAGTTGTTCAGTCGTGTCCGACTCTTCGTGACCCCATGGACCAGAGCACGCCAGGCACTCCTGTCTTCCACTGCCTCCCGCAGTTTGGTCAAACTCATGTTGGTAGCTTCGAGAACACTGTCCAACCATCTTGTCCTCTGTCATCCCCTTCTCCTTGTGCCCTCAATCTTTCCCAGCATCAGGGTCTTTTCCTAGAAAAGTAGAGGGCTTGAATTCTTGCTCGATAATATTTGGTCTTATAGTTTTATTTCTTTATTCATTACTACTTGTATATATGATGTGATTATCATAATTATTATATATTCTCTTTAATAAAATATTTTGTGTTAAAAACGCTTTTTCAAAAAGAACAGAGCTCACATAATGTTAAGGAAAAGAGAAGGTTACGGAGAGGCTTACTAGAAATGGAATTCACAAGCCTCAGTCTCTCCAATCTTAGCCAAATCACGAAGCCTCCTCCAACCTCCACTTCCCTTAATTCAAACTTTAAGACTAGGAGCTGCAAGTCTCTAGTTCAAATCTCATCCCAACTAGGCTGCTGCTACCCCCCAGACCTGACATCTATAACACAGAGGAAATAACCACTCTAGCCTCCTTAAAGAGATACTGCAAGGCTGGGACGCTCTATACCTTTAAAGCACATTTGAGTACAGCACACACACCCCTCAAATAATTCTGGGCACAGTAGTTTGCTAAGGGTTGCTGGGAATTGTAACTGTAAGAGGTAAACTACAAGGACCAGATTTTTTTTGGAGGGAAATAAATGTGTATCTTTCTCGAAATGATGAACCTAAGCCCAAATCCGGATCTCAGGAGCAGTGGAGTCACACAGAGAGACAAAAAGTCAAGCAGATTATAACAGGTTTATTGTCAAGCATATGCATGGCAAGGTGCAGCGCAATAAGCTCGCAATCTGCACGATCCTTTTATACACAGTTACAAACAAGCATCACCTGATTTCCCCAAAAACACATGATTTCCAGGAAAACGAAACTTATAGCTTACATAGGAATTCAAAACTTAACTACAAAAAGCACATACATTCCAGAAATCCAAACTGCCATACTCCCTTCTCCCTTTTTATCTCGTCCTGTGAGCCTAGCTTGTACTCCCCTCCTTCCTTTTTACCTGGGGTCTGAATGTCTGTCTTCCCTCTTTGTTCTCAAGTAGAAATTACAGCAACAGTTAAAATACATACATAGGTGAAATAACTGTAGGAACTTAAAATACTCATGTCAAATGACACAGACTGTTTGATACATTATAAAAGAATACTGTAGTTGAATTGTACTTTGTAAGACAGATGTATGATATTAACAAAGCTTCAGTGTGGCATCCTGGAGGTGTCTGTTTTAACAAACAATAAACAATGAGATTATTGAGCTTCTAATACATGACTATATAGTAGCAAGGCTTTTATATGAACAAAGATGGAAAGACTTAACTTATTGGACAGGAAATCATTATTTTGTACAGAGCTCTTGAATAATAACTACTCTCTGTCATGGTCCTTCAATATCAGACCTTATGAGGATAAGCAGCTTTTGAAATTTGGTAATTTGGGCCCAGTGTAGGGCAGCCAGATGTAAATGAACAATGAAAAGATAAAGTCACAGGAACCAATTAATAAATATATCAGCAAACAGTAGAAGCAAAAACAGTCAAACAGGCTAACCAATAAGATTCACCATTGACAAGAAACTGAAATAATCCAAACAATACAATACAAGTAAACAACAAATCAATCCTCCGATAATTATAGGACAAGTTCTCCAGGACTAAAACGCATTTCATACTTTTTTCAATCAACTGAAAATGTATATGAATAGCAACTGAAGACCCCTTGGTGTCTGTTTTCTTGCAGATTTTCTCTTCATTCAGGGAAGCGCCCATACACTATAAACTTTGAAAACAGCTTTTTAAAGTCACTCAAAGATCACCCACTATATGAAGTAGAACATATAATGCGGGACCACCATGCATAGTATACTGTAGTTAAAAATGCCTGTTGATTTCCATTAGGTACTACCATGCACCTGAATACAAACCCCAAGGTTATAATTTTGAATTAATGCAATACAGTATACAAAATTAGAACATACAGTCATGGGAAAAAGAAAGTGTGCCCTATTTGAGTTCTGTGGTTATATATATCAGAACATAATAGGTATCATTTGTTCCTTAAAAGGGATAACTAAATGATATTTAATTTTTCACACATGGCTTTTCCATTTTGGCTTTATTTCGGTTAAATAAATCATGACACAGTGTAATATGCCATGCGTCGTTTTTCCACCTGAGGTTGTATTTACCGAATTTTAAGACCTGCTACAGAACAGAGGGTGGTTATTATGTCTTCAAATGTAAAACCACAGAATTCTAAGAGGGTGCACTTTCTTTTTCCTCATGACTGTATGAAATTACATTACGGCAAAAAACCCAGAAAACCTCACATGCTTACCTTCAAAGATGAAATCTAAAGCTGTGGCACACTTTCTTTCCTCAGCGTAAGTAAATGCATAAATGGTACTCACTCCAAAAACCCCAAACTGAGGCCTTCTATGGGAGTGAAATTACCTACTCGTGAGTTAACACAGCTTAACAGGTGACTCCTCAGCTTTAATGAGGAACTAGCCTTAAAATACAATTAAAGAAACACCTGCCTAACAAGGTCCTGGTAGCAGCTACTCCGAACCCACCTACACTTCAGCTACAATTCCCAGAGTAGCTGAATAATCAACCCCTCTTGCCAGGAAACTTTAGGAATTGACACTGTTGAGGGGAACAGGGGTCTCCAAAAAACTCTGAGCACCCTTAGCAAACTACAGTTCCCAGGATTATTTGGGGAAAGTCATGCCTGTTTAAAACGGCATGTTTCTGCTTTAAATATATTGTAAAGATGGGGCCTGAGGCCTTCCTGCAATCTGAGGCACAAGGGGCAGGGCCTTTTTACCTCAGAGGCACTAGAGAAATTTACCTGTTGCTTGCATTCCAAAAGGCAGTTAAAACCTCTTTCTTTCAGAAGGTTTTTTTAAAATGGGATTTGCTGCCACTGCTCTGAAATGTTTTATATTTCTTTCAGAGCCTAAGTTTTAGTTTAACTTGGACCACTCGGGATAAATTGTTTTAATTTCTGCCTGTCACGGTGACGCAAAATCCCGCCCTCGGCATTTTTTGCAAGAAGTCAGGATACAAATGCTGTGAATAAACAGACAAACAAACAGAGGGTAATGAAGAGATTATACTTCAGAAGCTACGTGTTCTGGAAGCCTGGAGCCGGTGACCACAATCTGACACCCACACAATAAATGCCCTCTCTTCACAGGCCTGGTTTACATCGCTAGGAATTATGCTTGGGGAAATAAATGGGAAATTCAAATGGGAGGAGAGTGGAGGGTTGCTACTGCAGAACGTGATCACAAGATGGCGGCAAAGAATTAAAATTGGGAAATTCATATGCCTTTGCGAAATGTCTGGGGCCTGTGTTTATTAGTTTAAACTGAGTTGTGACCATTTGCTATGCTGGAGGAGGAGGAATGGTGGACAAAGTGTCCAGTTGCCTAAAAGCTCTGACTGGTTGAGAGAGGAAGAAGTTCAATGTATTAATTTACTAGGTATTAATACTAACAGAGGGCTCCTCTACATGGCCCTCACAAATGCTTGTTTGCTGTGCCCACAACCAGGGAATGATTCAGGCCATTGCATTCGTAATATTCCAACACACAGTTGACATCCAGCCAAATTTTTACGTAGGCCTCTGAATGTTATTCTCTTGATAGGTGCTTCGTTTTTTTAGCTGGAATTCACCAAAACTCAGTTCCGGCACCTCTCAGGTGGGCGCCATTGCCATTATAAGAGAACAAGGGAGGTGTTTGTGGCGGGTTCCAGCACCATTTTTTCTAGAAAAATAGGACTGCTTTCGATAAATAAATATACAGCTCAAGTGTCAAAAGCCAGGGTAAAGAGTTACGTCTTCAGCATTCTCCATAGGCTGTTATAGTGAAGGCGACAGTCACACCTCTAATATGAGCACCATAAGTGCCAACTCCCTGGGGCCCTGGGTGCCCGAGCACCCACAAAATTCCCCATGAAGGGGCTGGGCACCCACCAATTTCAGTGCCAGGGCCATGCACACTGCATGGCACCCACGGCTTCAGGAAACCATGGTCATGGGGCCAAGTTGGCGCTCCTGATAAGCACCTTGAGTTGGACCCAGAAACAAAATGGCAACCATCCCAGCTGCTATGTGCATAGCTGCCAAGTCTCCCACTGAAAAATGTGGGATCAGCAGCGGCGCGGCACCAGAAATTGCTTCTACGCATGTCCGGACATGCATAGAAGCAATTTCCGGTGCCCAGACATGGCCGGAGCGGCACCGGAGGTCGCTTCTATGCATGTCCGGACAAGTGTAGAAGCGGCTTCCGGTGCCACGCTACCCATGTCTGGGCACTGGAAATTGGGCAGCACCAGCACCCAAAATGGAGCCTCCCTGGCAGGTAAGAAATCTGGGGGAATTATGGGATTTTTTCTAATCTGGGCTGCCAGCGGGAAATGGTTTAAAATATGGGGGTTTTCTCACGAAAAACGGGAGACTTGGCAGCTATGGCTATGTGAGATATAAACAGGACCCTAGCCAGTAATCTGACTGCTGCAATTTGGACCAGTCGAAGTTCCTGAGTCGTCTTCAAGGGCAGCCCCGCGTAAAGCCCATTGCAACAATCTATTCTGGATGTTCCCAAAACATAGAGTACAGTGGCCAAATCATCTCTGTCCAAAAGCATAGCTGCGGAATTAGCCACAGCTGGAAAGAATAACTCCTAGCCACCTAGGCCACCTGAGAATCCAGGGCCAGTGTTGAATCCAGGAACAGCTCCAAGCTGCAAACCTGCTCCTTGCAGGAGAGTGCAGACCATCCAGGACAGGCCATCTCCCCACGTCCCAAGACATGAGAACTCAGGATGTGGAACACCTCTATCTTCATATTTCATTTCATTCCACAGAACTGAAATTGTAATTCAATAAAAATATAATATAGGAAATAAAAATACAATTAAAAACCAAAATGAATGTTTAATTTGGTGTATCTCCTGTCTTCAATCACAAATCCACCACAGATCACCTGCATGAAGTTCATTACCACTGGGGGTCCATGGACCACAGTTTGGGAACTCCTGCTTTAGCAGGTTCGGACACTGTTTGCTTTTATGGTGTGCTAGAAACATTGTTTGATTTGCGATTCTTACATTGCAAATGCTACCCAATATTTGAGGTGGCAGTCTTACATTCCATCGGTATTATTTATGAGTGTACTGTTTTCATCCAGCTTTTCAGATGACTGGAGGGAAAAGGCAGAGGAGCCATCAAGGCCCCCTCCAGATATCCTTTTTATCACCAGCAAATTTATTACCCACCCTTCACCAGCAGGTTCCAGGACAGGTTACAACAATATAAAATAGCAAACAGTACAAACAGATTACAATCAAAGGAATAGGGCAGGCCCTAAAAACAGACATCTCAGGTGCCAAAGGCCAGTTTTCATGGTGCATTATTATTCATGTTCATGATGGTATCAGGGCAAGTTATTAATGGTCCCACTTTCAGTACTGTTTGTACAGACAAACCTTTTTGGAGCTGACACACTGGTTTATTTCCTGGTTTATTTTTTGACCCACTTTTGGTGCTCTACTCGCCCTTCTACTCGGCAATAACTGGGAAAGCATCCCAGACCAACTAACAAAGCAGAAGGATGTGCGGAATGTCCAGTCTAAATCTACCATTAATGCACTATTACAGCACCAATGCCATGTTGCAGAATACATGCCTCATTTAAATAATAATAATAATAATAATAATAATAATAATAATAATAATAATAATCCAACCAGCTTGGAGGGACTGCAACTCTTTAAGGTCAAGACAAATTGGTGGGATAGGCTGATTGTCTCATGCTGGTGGCTCTTTTTCTTGTTGCTAATGGATGGAAGCAGAGTGCTCTTTCCCCCTTACTTCTTCAGTAGGCACTTGTGTTCTTTCTGGGTGAGTTTTCTACAGCTGCTGCTTCTTTGGCCAATGGATGAGCTACCATACAATTCTTTCTTCTCAGAATTTGCTCCAAGTTTACAGCATGTATGTAACTGGCCCGTAAGGGAGTGCTCTCTACTCTGACCGCAAACGGTGCCAGGGGAGAAAGAAAATAAAGTGTTGTTACTTTGACTTACCAGCAGAGACAGTGAAGCACCAGGATCGTGAGTAGTGGAGGGCAGGGTGAAGAGACAATAGTACAGACTAGAGCATGGCAATTCAATGTTAAAGCAGAAATGCGGAACCTGTGGCCCTCCAGGTGTTGTCAGACTCCTACTCCCATCAGCCCCAGCCAGCACAGCTAATAGTCAGGGATTATGGGAACTGAAGTCCAGGAACATTTGAAGGGCTGTAGGCTCCACCATCCTGGCTTTAAAGCAGGCACCCCCAAACTTCGGCCCTCCAGCTGTTTTGGGCTACAATTCCCATCTTCCATGACCACTGGTCCTGTTAGCTAGGGATCATGGGAGTTGTAGGCCAAAACATCTGGAGGGCTGCAGTTTGGGGATGCCTGGTGTGTGGAATGGGAAACTGAGCAAAGCCTGGCTCAAAGGAGTCTTTTCCAGCTCTCACCAAAAATGCCAGAGTATTCAACCATCATGTCTCCTATCCCTTCCCACCACACTCTCTGATTGTGCTAGCTGCCACACAAATATTTATACCCACTGTCCCCAGCTGCGACTTTCTTCTCTAAAAAGTTATAAGAGTTCAAACTTTCATGGAAACCTTGCTTCCTCTTTCTGTTGCAAAAAGCGGAAGTGCACATCACTGTGGTTAGGCAGAGATGTTCTGATCTGATGCATTTTCAAGCATCAATATCTCACTTTCCTTATAGTGACAAAGCTGATTCATCACCAGCCTTAGAAGGGATTTGCATTCTATGACTTCCAACCACTGCCCTTTCTCCACCCCACCCCACCCCAAGGGAGAGTCTCTCCATCACTCTTAAAATCCCAGCATGCACATGTGAAACTTGAGATCTTATCCGCAAAGCATATTGCTCATCTTTTATTTATTTAGGACCATCAGTGTGCATGGTTTTTCACAGAGAGGCCAAAGAGTCCCCTGGTACCTTAAAAGAACATGCAAATTTAATGGTGGCAGAAGTCACATAAGGGAAGGAGGAGCATGCAAACCTGAGGTTTGCTGCAGCTCATTTGCAGCTATTACAAACAGTATGAACCATTGTGATTGAACTGCAACATCATTTGCACTGAAAAATGAAGAATCGTGTGCATGTTTGGCATGCCTGGAAGAGGCTAGGCGAAAATGTATCCCAGATGCGCTAGTTTTCAATGCACAAGGGAGTTTTGTTTGCCTGGAAGGAACATACATCTGTGCCAACACCATCGGCCTGCTCCTCTCATATCCCACGTGGCTCTTCTCCCCAGGCACAGTGTAACAGATCCAGAAGGCATCTGGGAAGCACTGCAGAATCTTTGAAGAGGGAAAAGGATAGCACACGCTGCTCCACCCCTCTCCCAGCCCACTTAGTGTTTCTTCTCATAATAAGGATGGATCCATTGACAACAGGAAGCTCCCTGCCCTGAATTCTGAGTGAGCATGGTTAGGATTGTGCTGTAAAGACACTAAACATACGACCCTTTGCAGGCTGTGTGCAATTTTAGGGAAGAAGTGAGCCGTTCTGGACCAACTGTAGCCCTGCACTGCAAAACACAGAAGGGAAAACTTCCCCACAAGAAGCTGACATGATACAGATGTCAAGGGTGGTTTATAGCGCTGGCTGCAATGTAAAAGGTAATGGACATTTCAAGTATCAGCACAGGTTTTGCAGCAGCTGTGAGACAAAGAATAACTTGCTTCCTTCACCTCTCCGAGGAAGCTTGTGCTGTTGAGGAATTACTCTAAACCCAGTTATGCCGATGGGAGGGCCAGGGCATATTTTCCACCTGCATCACGAAGAAGGAAGCAAGCTCTGGAGTTTCTCTGGTATAAAACAGGATGTAGAGCCTTTTCTGTGGTCTTAGGCCTAGTTGAAAGACCACCCACAGGAGACAGCAAGCCCAGCTGTGTGGATTCTGGGATTCCTCGGAAACCATGTGGTATTGAGCAAACATCAACTTTTTGCAAATCAGAGGGTGTTCCCCTCCACTTTTTTTTTAAAAAAAGGAAGTTTTCAGCTCTTGTGGCTGCAAATATTTGTTGGAGTTGCACAAGCCAAAGGGGAGGCTGAAAAGGTTTGCCCACTCAATCGCTGGCTGGAGGCAGGACTTTGCCTCTCCCATCAGCAACACAACCGGAAGCATGCAAAGTGGCAGAAATGTGGATTACACCCGGCAAATTATGAAAGGCAATCCCACCTGCATCATTCATACCAATCCCAGAATTCAGTTTTTAGACTGCATGGGTGCAATATTTATTAGTTCACACAGCCCAGCCAACCCCCTTCCATTAACCCTCCCCACTCCAGGCACAGTCAAAAAAGACCAGGACACACAGCAGATGAGATGAACTAGTTTAATAGACACAGTGATTGACTGATGAGGACCAGCAGGGGGGAAAAACTTCACTTGTCCAAAACAGCAACAGTAAACACAATGTATTTCACACATACACATGGCAGCACCTGATACTTCAGAGTCTCTACTCAAGAGCAAATAAGGGATTAGCACCTGCCCATAAATTTGCCACACCAGTTCCAGTGCTCTTGCCTTTAGTGCTCAACACAGGTGGCCTCATACCGAGATACTTCTAGAACAGTGCATGCTTAAGTCACACAAATACACACAAATCATATAAATACTCAGCAGAGGCACAGAAAGCCCAGCCTCTTTCCTATGCCAAACGGAAGGCAGATGCTGCCCGCCCTTGGGAGATTCCTATTTTCCTAGGGAAGCCCATCCTAAAATACACAAGGGCTGCTGTGGATGGCTTTTACAAATGCTCGGTAGTAATCGGGGTGTGCAGGTTTCCCCACCCTGCTTCTTCTTTCCATCTAGTAATGTCAGGGTTACATAGGAGCTTCCTGGAGGTGAAAGACCCTCAGTTTCCTTGGAACAAAACAAGCCATTCAGAGTTGCAGGCAGGGTGAGTCAAAGTTTCCTTATAAACTAATCCTGCAGAACCAAGCACAGGTCGGCTCTGCAATGGGGCAGGCAAGCAAACTCCCTCCCCCCCTCGCCGGCCTGCTCTTGTCCAGGGAATGACAGTTCCAAAAACATCCAGTTGTAATGCCATGTGGGGGGTCACCTTTCCCAAAGAATCCTTTGCTTTCAGTCAGAGTTTCCTAGAGGATTACGCCAACACACAGAGGGGCGAGGCAGAGAAGAGGGGACAAAATGTAGCTGTACAAGTAGTAGAGCAAGAGCAATGAGAGGGGGAGGGAATAGCAGCGAATGCTCTGCTCAGAGGTCAAGCTAGGACATGTGGCAGGCACAGGTGGGGTGGGAGCTCTCTTGCTTGTCATGTGTGCTGCCTTTTAAGCAATTTTATGATGGCAATTTAACTGAGGGCATGGCAGAGCAAAAGTGCCAGTAAGAGAGGAGAATCTGCCCCCAGCAAATCGCTGGATAGGCATAAAGTTGGAATACAACTTTTGCACAGGGCAAATCTGGGACTTGTTGCAAGTAGTCCAGTGTGCTGCTCTAGAGGTCAGGAGAGATAAGTATGTGTGGTTGGACTGAGGAATAATGGCCCCTCTGGCAAGACAATTTGCCAGAAGAAGTTTATACAAGTTTCTAGTCCTGTGTGTTTTTGAACTGCACTTCACTTTCTGGTACCAAACTGTGCAGCTAACATGCTTGTTATTAACAGGCTGCAGATGGGTAGGATGTGCTCCTCCACGGTAGTCTCTGTGCAACTTGAAGGACACTGCCCCACCCCAGGACCTGCCAAGGTGATTGCGGGAGCAATATTTTCTTATGATTCTTATGTTTTTCCTATTATTCCCTTTCTCTTTTGAGTGAGGTTCTCATGAGAAAAGCAAGATACTGTCACACTAGCAGCTCGACTACACAACAGGAGAGCTATACAACTTCAGATTTAACACACACAGGCAAACACAAACACATGCAGGAGGGAGCCAAGGTTTACTGCCACACACCCGTCCAACTGGCCTCAAGAGGATCATTCATCAGATCTCCCATCACGGATGTTGTCAAATGAGAAAGGAAGGAACTTGAACCCGGCGCCCATGTAGAACTTGTTCTGAAATTCCACCCTAGTGAGAAACACAAAAAGGAACACAAGAAGCAAGCAACCATCAGCTCAATAGGCATGTTGAAGAATTGCAAGATTCAAAAGCGGCAGTGACCTTTTCCTTTCTATGGCATTCATGTTTTACTACTGCAATGTACCGTTTCATCACATATCCTAATTCCCTGTCCAAGTTTAAACCCTCAGCCCCTCCCCCCCCCGTTGCCGTTGCAGAAGGTTCAAATTGCAGCATTTCTGAATGGGTATCGGTGCAAGGACTCAGGCATGCAAGCGATAACAGCGCTCTATGCCCAAACGTAGGAATGGGGAACCTCAGGTCTGGTGGCTGAATACAGGCCCTTCTCTCCATCCCTCTGGACTCTCACTGGCTCCACACCTCTCTCAAGCACTTCTGGATACTGTGATGTGTCCTTAAAGTGTGACAATGCATACACATGGCAAGCGAGACATATTTCTTTTGAACCAGAGATGTCTGGAGCCCGTCTTCTTCCATCACCAACTTCAGGGTGCCATAGGGGAACACCGGAGAAAGGAACAGAGAGAGGCCTGCATTCTAGGATCGGTTTGTTTCTTTTGCTGTTTTGCCGTTTCCACTAATGAACTCAAAATGTAAAGGGAATGGTACTGGAAGGCTGCCCAATCATAAACAGGCACCAAACATGGAAAGAAAAACCCCATGATTCATTAAGAAAACAAACCCCGTGCTCTTCTCTTGGCGCTGTGGTGAGAAACATTTTCCATCCCCTTCATCTGCCAGATACAGAGAAAAACTGGAGTACGAGTTGATTTGCTGCTGCTGCTCCTTTAGGGTGGAATGTTTCAAGTGGAGGATTCTTTTTAAAGACTAACATCCATCTTACAAACCCAAATACACCAGAAAACACAAAGAAACTGCATTTAACTCAGGGGCAGAGCTAAGTGAGAAGGCATAATGGAACAAGCAAACTCTCGTACACCTTTGCAAGCAAATTCAACGCCTTCCCCCAAAAGGAAAAAGGCGCAGATGGAATTTGTCAGCTACCAATATGAACTGGCCTTCTCTCCCTTTGCAAAATCTCCAATTTCACGATTCGCCTGCCAAACCCACACGAGCAAAATCCCTGCACACAGAAGATTGGGCATTAGGGCAAAGGTTATGCTAGAGCTCTTCTTCCCGATACACCACCTTTCTACGTGCAGAGATTTGTGCATGTTACGGAGGAGCACTCGGTCACATGAGCTGCCCACCCATAGCCTGAAGCGATATATCCCAGACGCAAGCAAAATGCAGCCTCTGATCAGCTAAGAGGAAAAACCATTGCAGAGCGAAAGGGCAGAGGATTGCAACAGCCCACCACCACCACCTCTGCTCTCTTTGCCCCTGCCAGCATGCCCACGTCCCTCGGACGGCGACCAGCTCCCCCCTCACTGAGAATACCAGTTGCGCTGCCAGACCGCCAAGCATTCCCAGCATATCCAGGGTGTGCCAGCTGCACTTACAGACTGGAAACAGCTGCGCGCTCTGCTCCTCTTCACTTGTTTCACTAATTGGCAGGGACATGGGGCCAGTGGGAGGGAGGGGCGGCCATATTTCAAGCCCTTTTTAAAAGAAGTTAGCAAGTTTCAAGACTCATGTCTCTGGCAACAGGCATTGCGTGATCAAGAGGCAGGCAAGAAATTTGTGGTTCACATCCAAAGGGGTGGGGTGGGGGAGCTCCTTGGTCTCAGTTTCACTGTTCTCCAATGGACACGCAGCAATTCGGCCAAGGAACTTTATGAATTGCCAGCCGTCGGGTCCAGGGAACACAGTGTCTGGAAACATTACCTTCCACATGCCCCAAGTAGCGGCGTGGAAAGCAGTTGGCAGGGGCTCCCATTTGCAGGATTAGATGGTGGATGGAGAAATTGCAGGTGGTCAGCAACAAAAATGTCCCACTCCCCCCACCCCGGGCAAGAGGAGGAGATGGGTAGCACCAAGTCAAAAGATTGCAACCGAGTCAAAAGCCTTGCATGATTTCAAGAGAGGAGCTTGTGATAGTATCCTACTGCTAGACAAGAGCACACATACTTGGAGGTTCCCTTCCTTCTTTGAAGACTGCAGGAGCAGAGGAACAATTCCTCTCCCCTTCCGAGTTCAGCTCAGATTCTACTAAGGCCTGTATCAAATTAAGTGTATACACACAAAGACACACACAGTTCCACAGAACATCCTCCCTCAATGGAATGTTCCGCTCCTTCCAGCCATGGAATGTGTAGCTCCCCATTGGCACCTAATAACCTGAGTCCCCCCCCCCAAACCTCCTGGCCCAGCCATCTGGAGCTAAGGTGGTTCCTTGCTTTTAGCCAAAGATCTTGCCCTCTCCAACTGGAACAGGTCTCGCCTCCTGTGCATCGTGCAGCACCGGCCAACTGGATGGATAACTTTCGTTCTGTTTTCCTGGCCCCAGATATCTTTTTTGGAACTCAGTTCTCTAAGGCTGAAGGGTTCTACTGCATGCCAGTTATTAAGACGCAGAAAGGCAGAGAGAAGAGGACTGCATTGCCATCACTCTCTTTTCCATTCCATTAATTTTACGCCCAAGGTGTAGGGAAACTCCCATTCCAGCAGTGAATCCCTCCCCGGAGCACATCTCCAGCCTGCCCTCCATCTCAGCCCTCCTAAGGTCTCAAGTGGCAAGACAATGAACCCCAACATTCCTTTGGCTGCAAGCTAAATGTCAAAGGGGCCCTTTGTGCAGCTAAGGAGGTAGAGCGTGATCAGCCAATGGCATTGGCAGCGAGATACACACTTGCTTCCCACACAGCCACGGAGATAAGGAAGCCCCCCGCTTTGCAAAACTATTTGTTTTTCAGCCAAGGCAACCATCTGCTTGGAATGTACTGCTGCCTGAAAAGTTACGAGATAAACCCATCCCAGCAGGGAGTGGCTGGGCTGAGGAAGGAGAGATGGAAAGCATTTTTCCAGCAGGAAAGAAGATTCACTGTTCCTCCTCCCCAGCGAAGGCTAGCACACCCTCAGCTTTTGAATTCTAAGAGGAAGCAACAAGGCTCTGCGGTAAAGCAAATCGTTTGCATGCAGATGGTCCAAGGTGCAATCCCTGGCATCACCAAATCAGCCGGGTTCCAGGTTAACAGAGCTCGACAAGGGAACTTGGGAGGGTTGGTGCCAGTGAAAGAACTGGGTTGGATGAACCAATGGTCTGACTTGGTATAAAGACCATTTGCTGAGGCCAACAAAATCTGCCAAGTCTCCACTCTACCTTCCATATGTGTGCGTCATCACCTTGCAGATTCCACTGCTAAAGGGAAGAGATGCAGGAGCTGCAAGTTCCACATATTAGCACTGAATTTAGTCACCTCAGCAGTCAAACTCCCTAATTTATTCCCCCTTAAAGAACTTTGCCATCTGCCTTTTTTAAAAAAATGCACATGCACAACAAATCGAAAATAGCTCATAATAATTTTCTAATTGAGTCGTTACCCCCAATGGAAGTGAATTTTGCAATCTGGAAAGGTATTTATATTTGAGGAGCAGAAGGTTCATTGTTTTGCACCTCTAAATAACCTATGTGCAATTTTTCACCCTTTGCAAAAACCTTGCTGAGAATTGTTTGGCTGCAGCTCATCACCAGCTATCTAAATTATAATCAACTGATTCAATAGGAAACCTTTCCTCCTCCTCCCCCCCTCTCTCTCCAGCCACTTGCCCTGTATTGACAGAAAACAACACCTTGAAAGAACTCCAAACCCCAGTCTCTCTGGCTTTCTCCTCAAAGTTTTCAGTTAAGAGTCACTCAAATCAGCAGTGGGGATTCCTGTACACTCCCAGATATTGACAGCAACTCCTGCCCTACAGCAGAATGACTCAACCGCTCCTATCTCCAGACACAGCTGGCCCCTGCTGGAAGCTTATTTGTTTTGAACTTGGCACAGAGAAGAAAAGGCTGGGCCAGGACAGCAATCCCTGGCCCCTAGCACAAGATCAAGATAACGGCTGATGTCATGATTGCTTGGGGTGCAGTTGCTATTGTTCTGCTAAGATGGGCTTTCCTGACAAGGAACGGAGCCCAGTCAAACCAGCCACTGAAACTTAAGTAGGGTCATGAAAACAAACATCACAAGCTGGGCCTACCGAGGGCAGGAGTTAAAGCTGGGTTAGGAAAAACCAAGCTGGATTCTGGAGGAAGCCTACAGCTCTAAAATGTAAGAAAACTGCCACTGTGCATGGAAGTGTTGACACAACATTGTCATCATCATCATTCATCAACGGCATACAAACTTACTATATCTGTCCATTCATTTAAGGCTACACTATTCTGCTTCTACAGCAAAATGATCCTAGAGGCTGAAGCACCTTCTGCAAGAATTGGGATTTTTTAGTTTAGAAAAAGGGACAGGGTGGTACAAGTTTATGAAATCATGGTGTGTAGATAGTGAATATTCTTTTTATAATGTTGAGATATACCAGGCACCCATTAGTTGTACCTTCCAGAAACAAACTGAAGACATTTTTGTTCTGACAGGCTGAATGGCCATCTTCAGTTTTGTCTATTGTACTGTCCTTAAAACTATTCTAGCTGTTTGCATGTGTCTGCAAATGGATCTTAGTTCTGATCCAGCATGGAAGACTTTGCATGTCATCCTTTTTGCAAACTACAGAGGTTTTCTATGAGCAGCTCCTGGGATCCAAAGTGGTTTATGCAAGGGCCTTGCTTGTTAGCTGACCAAAAAGGGACTCCTTCAGATTTTGTTTGAGACCAGCCAGTTTCAACCCCAATTGAACCTACCTGCAGGTAAAGAACTCTCTCCCTCATTCATGCTTCGCACACTGGCCACTCTTTAAGATGATGATGTCAGCAGCTAACCCCAGCCTCAATCTATTCCATATGGACAAGATATTGAGCATTTGAGGACTTGCAGGTCTATCCTGCAAGTAGTTAAAATGCAGGAGGAGCACCCTCTTTGAACTTAATGCCTAGAAAAGCCCCAGAAAGTAAACTGATGATTGCCAAGGAAAGAGCACAATCAGAACAATAACCATGCATCTCAGAAAAATGGATGTTAGTTTCTCTAGACCTGAACAAATAAAGGTGTCCTCTCTCCAGCCTAAACCTGAGTTCATCTGGCCCAGCAATGTCTACTCTGACTGCCAGCCGCTCTCCCCGGGTTCAGACAGGAGCACTTCCCAGCCATGCTTCTTGAGATACTTTAAGTAGAGATGACAGAGATCAAACGTGATGTAAACTTTGTACCCACTGTGCTGTTTGTTTGTTTTGCAGTGCAGAGCTGTACCAGATGACACTTACCAGTGCAAGCGGAGGGCATGCAGGAAAGCAGAGAGGCCCTCCATGATCAGCAAGATGGCCACTGTCAGGGTGGAAAAGGCAGCAAACATGAAGAACAAGCCGAACCCACCAGCTAAGCTCCTTGCGCTGAGCCCCACGCGCATCACCATGGACCAGAGGACCTCAGAAAGCTCTGTAAGGAGAAAGACAGGAAGAATGATCACCGCTCAGCAAGGGCCACAGCTCAGGAGGAGAGGGGATTGCATGCCTTCTTTCACTCTAGCTGCTCATCTTTGGAGGGCAGTGCCCACTGCTCTGATAAGAGTGAGTTTTCGGAAGCTGGATGAGTTCCCAAAGTGAGCTGTGCCCCTAAATCACACCCCAGACCAATTTTCCATTTAAGAAAAAGCAAAGCCTCCTACTGCTTAGGGTCCAAATTCTGCACTCTGTGGGCATTTTGAACTCATTATCACAAGCTACCCAATGCTCCCCTTCAGAGATTTCAGAAGATTTCAATAAGAATTTGGGTGGGCAAAGAAAGATACTGGGCTCAGAGGAGACTGCTACACAGTCCTCTCTACATGACATGACCTGGAATGAAAGTACACAAAAGTCACTGGCTACTACCACAGGAAAAAGGGCTTGTGACACCTTCCCCCTATTCTCACAGCTCAGATTTCCCCTTCCTCATCCCTGGACTCGAAAAGCCAGCCATGGTGAAGCTACTCACGTGCATGTGCCAGGCTAAGTGCCCAGAGGCGAAGGTAGGACGCCGTGTTGGAGATGCACCCCAGGCAGTATTCGATGGTATGGATGGCCTGGTGAACAGCCGTGTCCCCAAAGTCAAACTGCAAAAGGAAGTAATAAAGCCAGTTCTGAGCAGTGGGCAGAGCGTGCAGCAATGACTAG
Source organism: Zootoca vivipara (assembly GCF_963506605.1). Classification (NCBI taxonomy): domain Eukaryota; kingdom Metazoa; phylum Chordata; class Lepidosauria; order Squamata; family Lacertidae; genus Zootoca; species Zootoca vivipara. Next base: position 22,808,854 of record NC_083288.1, on the reverse strand, counting down.
ACAGCTAGAAAGCAGGAACAGCAGCAGTAGCAGCAATAGCAACTAACTCTATTGCAAGGGCACTCAAAGCTCACAGCTAGAACGCTGGCCAGACTATTTCCCTCTCTGGTCACCAGGACTTGGGATGATCACTTGCCCAACACAACTCAAAACTGCAGGACACTCAGCGCCATTAAAATGTACAAGGGTTCAATGGCTTGTTCAGATCTAAGACTCAACTTGAATGTTTCTCAGCCCTGCCCTTCTTGGTGGCAAACTGAAAGGTAAGATTCAGTAGCTGGATCAAGCACAGGCAGCAGGAGTCACTCTATCCATGCGTCTATGGCAGAATCATTATTTGCCTGGCATTAATAGGCACTCAAGTGGCCTTGGAACCCAGAAGTGACGGACTGCAAGGGAACTGGACTAACGTTGGCATACAATCAGGCGAGGCTCACATTTCCATTACAAAACTGGGTGCAAGACAAGACCTTGCTTGCCTCTGCTGAGATTTGGTTAAGCCTGCTGTCCTCTCTTGCTTGCCACCCTGTCGTCATCCCCCACCCCACATCCCCAAATCTTCTTAGGAAATGCTGCTTAAGTCACTGTGGCGAAGGTTTTAATGACAACTAGGAGGAGGAGAAGTGACCAGAGAGAGATTAAGTGTTGCAAAATCAAAGTTGTGAAAAATCCCATCTTAGTATTTTGTCTGCCACATCTCAGAATCTCTGGAGTCTTCTAGCAATCAAACTGACTACACCCAGCTAAAGCTGCCAAGTTCCAAAACTGTTCCAAGATAAAGGTGAACTGAGCGCTCTCTCTCATTCCCCTACAGTATCCAGCACAGCAAACGTTTCAGGCTGAGGAAGGCAAGCTACTTGTTAACATTTAGGCCTCAAGCTTTGGAACCAAGAAACAAAAATTCTTAGCAAAAGCTGCCCTGATGAGAGTGCGCCAAGCAAGCTATGAAATTACTAGACTCCAGGGACACACATGCTCTGCATCAAAATGATCCAAATTTGCTTGGCCTCCTTTTGGCATAATCGAGTCTGTTGGGTTCCCATCCCCGTCTCCACTATATTATATAACTGATCCTGGTTTTGCTAGTCGTGCTGGGGGGAGGGGCAGGGCAGAATGAAAGAAATGGTAGCAAGCAAGGAATCCCCACCTGCAATAAGCAGGGCAGTTTATTCTGCCACATTCCATCACCCCCCCCCCCCCGGCTTCTGACATTTCTGTAGGCATTTGCCTATAAACCTTCAGACATACCATCACAGTGAAGAGGGCTAGGAATGTGTTAGGGGGCAGGGGGAGAAGAGTGAAAGCTGACTTTTTCAGGCGGCTGAATTCTGTGCCTAAAGCCTCATTCTGCACTCCCTCAGAACTGCAGGGTGCTGTGCCCTGACAAACTCCAATATGTATCTGAAGGGCAAGCAACAAAGCACAATGCTGTAAGAGCTGGCAGGTGATTGAAAGGATGGCTGCAGCAGCAGACGGATAAACCAACATTAAAATTATAAGCAGTATTCCAGTTCTTTCGATGCACTGCTTACTCTGTTAATTGTCGTACTTTTGCAGCCTGGCAACAGACCCCTCAGGACCGCGCCGCTCAGCATTTCCATGGTTATTGTACAAAGGCAATGGGGGCAATTCAAGCGTTGCTCTTTTCCTATGCAGAACCTTCTGGGCCCATCCTGCATTTCCCATCACTGCATTGATATCCATTATCAGAGCCTCTTATCAACTGACTGTGATGTGGAGGTTGCTGCATGTTCTCTTGGCAGAGGCACAAAGATAAAATGTCTATTTTTAACTTCTGCTATCGTTTGCTGCCAGGGAGGTGGCTCTCCACAAAAGCTAGATGAAGTGACAGGTCATTCATAAAGAAGTCAAAGCAAGGAACAAATATGCTGGAATCCCAATCCACCAACTCCCCCTTTTACTGGTGGATTGTGTCCAGACCTGTTGACTTTGAGTAGGTGGCTAGCGAACATTAACACCCCGCCTGAAGACTGGCGTCTGTCACTCCTAATCTGAATGTTTATCAACTGATTGGCTCAATTTGCACAGAACAATAAACCAATTTGGGGAGAACGCAGCTGGAGAGGCGATCGCCGCCATTTTGCACCTTCTCTGCACTGCTGTGAACGAAGCCACAGTTTGGCTCAGTGTGTCATCTGAACCCAGGCTCATGGTTTGTCTTCTCTAGAAAAACCACATGCTGTAAAACCAACAAACCTTGATTATAGCTTGTGGCTTGTCTAGAATGGCACGAACCACAAGTCCAGGCTCTGATGACACTCAGGCCAAACCGTGGCTTAGCCCACAGCATTGCAATAACAAGAGGATGGAAGCAGAAGCAATGTGACTGTGATCTCCTCTTCTGGAACCTGCACGCTCAAGTGTTTGTGCTAAGCCATGGTTCAGCTCAGCAGTGCATAGGTCAATGCCAGGTGGGGTGGGTTCCCCCCACCCCCAGCAACTGTAACAAAACTGACCTCAGTGTGTCTGCAGTCAGCTCTCTCAATAAGTTGTTGCATGAACAGCCCCAATGAGTGATCCTGTTGTAAAGTCTTGCCAGAATTTTCAGGAAACGGCCATGGGAGTAAACAAAAGACCCAGGAGAGCAGAGAAAGGCCCCAGGGATATTGGAAATTTGGCAATTAAGGGGCACGCTGGAGTTCAGGGGATGGAGGAAGTTAGCTTTTTTTAAAAAAGGTACAAACATGTCCACGCCCCGCCCCGTTCCAAAGGCCTCTACTACTTTGGGATTCTATTCTACAAATTATTGAGGGGCACAGGTTGTGCATGTAACAGTGACGTATATGCAACCCACACCACAAAGGTAAGACAGCAGGCCCCCATTAAGCACATGCAGCTGTTCAAACAAACATGTATTTTGTTTTTAAATGAATATGAAGCTGTTTTCTATGGAAATGGGTATTAATGACCCCTGATTACAAGAAGAAGGAGCCATCACAAAATGAGATGCTATGAAAAGATGAAGAAAGAATTTCAAGTCACATAATTCTACAAAATGGTTTATATTGATGGGAGCAATGATCTGGATAAAGACAGACAGAGAAACTGGCTACAGGCTTACCACCTCCTCCACGGCAGGCTTGAAAACACAAGGGAATATTTGGTTTGGTCATGATGCATCATTTGATAACACAAGAGCATATCCTCTTTCAGTGCAAAATCCTAAAATGCAACTGTGCTCAATCATTGCTGTTGCTGCATTCCACTTCATGTTTCATTGGTAACAACTGTGACTTCTCCCCAAGGGAGAAAAGGCCAAGACTGATTTGCAAAACCATCAGTTCTCAGTTTCAGCCCTGTCATCACAATTTGAGGGATATTAGTCTAGTTTACAGTGCTTGTTGTGTACCAGTTGGGAAAAACTCTGAAAGCTTGTAGTGTACCAAGCATTGTAGGGGTGTGTGTGTGTGTGTGTGTGTGTGTGTCAAAGCTCAAAGTTAAGAGCACATACTCCACATGCATTAAGGAACTGCATTTAATCCCTGGCATCTCCAAGGGATTCTCCAAAGGATCTCAGGAAGTAGAGATAGGAAAGACTTCCTAACACTCTGGAGAGACACTGTCAGTCAAAAGTAGACAGCACTAAGGCTAAGTGGAACAACAGTCTGATTCAAGATATGGCAGGCTCATACATTTGCACCAATGGCAATGCCTAATCTCTGAACTTAAAACTGCTTTCCAGCAAGAAACCCTGAGAATGCTCATTTTATATGAAGGCCAAAACCTCTGTTAGGACAGCAGCCCTCAGGACAGGCCAAGACCCATTACACTGCTCAACTGGCTTACATTTTGAACTGCCACATCACCAATTATAACCAGAGATCTTGTATGCTTGAGTTTATATTAATGTTTCAGGGGTCTAAGTGATCTCAGTAAGACTGCCTTGTACACAAAGGTAGTGTACAAGGATGCCCTCTTCAAACAGCGGATAACCACCCTGAGACATAGTGGTCTGCCTGGAAAAATCAGAAGACCTTCTCCCATGCAGACAAACAAACTGAATGGAAGATCCCTTGTTCAGTTCTCTTTGAAACAAGGGCAGCAGTGATGCGGCCTATTCAGAGATTTCCCATGGGGAAGTGAGGAGATTGTAACAGACCTTCAAATATGACCTGGAGTCTTTACTACCTGCCTTGAAAGGGAACCCCATCCACCACAAACTATTGAGAAGTTAAGACACAGCCTCAGCTTATTACAACCACCTTTTGAACGGGGCTGCCCACAGATTTTTCCAAGTGCCAGAACAAAGACACTACGGGAATTGTTTCCAAATGTCAAAATGAGCTTCCCTAGTTTTAAGAAAAACAGTTACTGGGGCAATATAGTTTCCAAGCTTTGGCTAGTTTGAGCAAATGTCTGTTGGGGTGCAGCAACAAGAGAGGGTAAAGGGATACAGGCCTGGTTTGATGTGGTAATATACGTAAGGAGAGTCATAAAAGGTCCACCCCTTCTTGTAACATCTCCCACATGAAGGTTTGTAGTACAAAGGAAGAACAGGAGGTCTTACCTCCTCCCCCTCCTCCGAATGGGTTGAGAGCTGGTCGTGCTGGATTATTTCTGCATCTTCTTCAGTTGGGCCATTGCCCACACGGATCCCACCAAAATTGAGTGTCCCCTAAAGCAGACAACAGAGGAGAAAAGAAGAGGAGACACACCATTGGTTCGTGTTTTAGTATGGAATTGGCATGCAGGGCCATTAGCAGAACTGGCCCTACCATATGAGAGAGAGAGAGAAAGAGAGAGAGACTTGCCTCAGGCAACAAATTATGGGTACCGATAACAGTAGTGGCACAGGAGACAGATCTGATCCGACCCACGGGGCACAACCCACTGAGAAGTTCTCATGTGCATGCCCCATTGAGTTAAACAAGAGTTGCATGAGAGCACTTCAGGCAACACAGTTTTTTGGGATTGAGAGACTGCTATTTAGATTTTCCACCTTGAGGCTAGCACAAAACACTGCATTGCCTGATCATAAGCACATGCCTCATTTTCTGCCGCTTTTGAGCACCAAGAACTGAGCAATTTGTTAAAAGTGTTTTGGCTACTAAAGCATGCTTTGGTCTGTTTTCCAGGGCTCCTCCTCCTTCGGAACAGCCTAAGCTTCTTCTGCTATGAATCCAAAGGCAGCAAAAGCTGGCGCAACAACATTGGTCTAAAGTAGAAAGACTGGGCCTCTCAAAATGGGAAACTAGGGGTTAGGGGCTGGAGGGGTAGGGAAAGAGCAGAGAGGAGAAGTGAGGGAAGGAGAGCCAGGAATCAAGAATCTCAAATGCTTTTTTTAAAAAAGGCTATACGTTTGCAACATCAGCAAGAAATCTCACAATATTCCCTAGAGAAAGATGCAATCAGTGGCCTATGAAATAAATAATCTGTTAGCAAGTGAAGAAATGGATGCAAAGCCTCCTGAACTCTGCTGCTGGGTATGGTTGACACTGTCTGGCTCTTCGACAACACAAGCAGGGAAGACCAGACCTGTCCTTACATGGTGAGGCCTGGCCTGGCCAAGCCACTCCATTTTGGGGCATACATTCAGCCATTTGAGACTCTCCAATATCTGCAGCCTTTATCAGATGCTAGGAAGGAATACATTAACTAGATCGTTCTTAAAGGCAACTTACTTTGATTAAGTCCATAAGGGATTCTTTGTAATGTAGATTAATCAGTATTTTTTTTTAAAAAAAAGAACAGATCTGCCTGTGTGTACACCCTTTGCTTTAAGAAATAGATTTGATATGTTCTATAAAAAAATTCGGCAAAAAGGAAACCCATACTGGTTCTAAGTCTAACAGGGCATAGTGTGGAATCTGCAGGCTACAGAGCACCTGATCACTAGAATCCCACGCCCTAGCGATATTCCCATCCCACTGGTTTCCGATTTCACAGATAGTTACTTGAAAGTGAAATGGGACACCCATACTCAGAGGCAGTATACCTCTGAATACTAGATGTTGAGAAGGTTATCAGCTTCAGGTTCAAGCATGCCAGCTCCAAGAGGCATCTGGAAAGAATGCTGGGCTGGATGGGCTTTCTGGTCCTAAGTTCTTCAACCCGCCTTCGTAGCCTTGAGGGTTAAAACCATTTCCCACATGAAAGCAAAAAATTATCAAGTTACCAGATTTTGCATGAGCAGCAAATTCCATGTTCTCGCAGCAAGTTCTCGTAGAACACACAACTTTTTTTGCCGGGTTAACTGCTAAATACCACGCCCAATTTCACAGCACTAATCACGTGCTTTGTTCCAAAAAACCTGGCATGCCATTCAACTGACTGCAGAAGACTTTGTGGAGTGCAACAGCATGCCGAAATGCAAATAGCTGTTTTGCTCCCCAGCAATTGTCGGTAGGCTACAACTGTCACAACGGCACAGAGAGTTGTGGGCGCAATTAAGAACAGCACTGAAGTGGGCAGCCAGCAACTCAGTGCACTGCCACAAGGATTCCCAAAGCAACCATTAGCTAGCAGGCAGCAAGAAACTGGTGAAGGCCAGAGAAGTGAACTCATAAGGGATGGCATTGCTGAGGAAACACCACCAATTATGGCACTCTGAAAACATGGGATGCAAATTAAAAACATACTCGAGAGACAAAAATCCTGGGGAGGACTGTGAAGGGAGGGGAGGAAAGCCACAGAAGTGGCAGCTATGCAAAAGCCAAGGGCCTTGGCATCTGGATAGAGGGGGCTTTCCCCCGCATACATACACTAGGGCGAATAATCTCTTTGTGCTGCAACCATGGTTTTCAAACTGTGTGCCCCAGGAACTCTGAGGTTCCTTAGACACTTAGCAGGAGTTCCACAATAACATTTATAATGACAAGGAAGCTGCCCATAAGGCAGCTTTGTCCATCTCTGCCAATTTCCCCTGCAGTGTGCATCCACAGAGGAGAGTTGGGCGCATCCCAAGACAAGCGCACAAACAACTCAAGTTTGTGAAGAACGGCGGCTGGTCCCAACAAACCTGGACAGCACTCCAAGGAAATGAGGGCAGCGCACCCTTGAGCACTGCCTAGAGTCCTCTGCCAAGCACAACTGCAGGAGACCTTTGGCACACACACACCAAAGTTTGAAACCCAACCACATTATATGGTTGTGTTGTGTCCCCTGAGTATGTGAGTGTAGGGTTTGGAAAGAATGAGATTTCTTGGAACGTATCTTCCCGAGGAAAGGGCTGCTGTGCCGTTCCTCCTCCTCGGGGCAGATACTTTCCAAGGCCCCTGGGCACCTCCCGTTCTCGCCATGTGCATCCTTTTGGCATCTTTTAATCCACTCACTGTTGCAGCCGCCGCTGCCTCTACTGCCTGCGGACTCTGGGCTGGGCTGACAGGGGGTTCCACGGGCTGCCCTTCCTGATAGCGAATGGAAGGAAAGAAAAGGGGAAAAGGAGGAGAAAAACAAAGAGAAAAGAAGGGAGACGAATGGAGGGGTCATGGGGAGATGAGATGGTCAGAGAAGGAAGAGGGAGCGTCTTTAACCGAGCTGCAATTTGAAGGGCTGTTGCATCTTTAACAGCTTGCCACAAGAACACCACAGCCGCCATGTCTCTGGGGAACCACAGCAGCAGGTTAGTGTCCTTAAAAGCTTAACGTCACCAGCTGCACGATGGGTTTTAGGACTAAACCATTCTGAATGTCTCTGCTGACGTGTTTAGGTTGCTCAAAGCACCAATTCGGCAACATCCAAGGAAGGCTATTTTCCTCCAGCAGAACCACACCAGTTCCGCACTCCCAAGTGGCTGCTTGAGCTCATGCTCCCTTGAGCAGCAACGTCTCACTCTTAACAGTGAACATTGAAACCAAATGGGAGATTCCATAGCCTCTTTTGCTAAATAGGGGCCGGCGGGTCAAAAGAAAGGGTTGGGGCACACATAAAGCAGCTCTGTGGATCCCAGCCATGGGTGGCAAATGCATGCATATGAACCAGGATTTCAGATGGATCCAGAAAGCGACCAGTGGTCATGAGAGATGCTGCCTGTTTGCTAAATTACAGCTGTGCCTCTGCCTGCAAGCGGGATTTAAACTGCAATCCTAAACCTGAAAGTAAGTCGCAATGATTCCAGTACGTTTGCATTCTAAGAAAGTATGCTTAGGACTGAAGTGCTAACAGAGCTTCATCTGGATGCAGATCTCCTTCGCAGAAATCCAGACTAAGCCTCTAGTATTTGAAAAAATAAGACCTACAAAGGAAAGAGGGAAAAACAGATTCACCCACCAAGTGCTTTCTTCGCAAGTACTGCTGGCGAAGGACCAGAGGTTTGGCAACCAGCATCCACGGCACACACAGCAATGCTACCACAACCAGGAAGCACTGGAGCCCTTTCTGTGGGGAAAAGCGATGAGGGAGTGACGTTATCACCAACAGGCAAGCACATCCAGTTCCCTAAGCCCTCCTGCCTGCGTGAAGAACCCTTTCAGATTCTTTCAGGAGAACGTGCCCACATTTCCCTGTTGCCACAGGGTCTATAAACTTGCTCTTAAATCAAAACTCATATTCTAAATAATTGCGTAAATGCTAGCAGATACAGATGTTTGTGCTCCTGCACAAACTTCACAACAAATGGAAGCTTCTGCATGTTTTGATGTGGTTTGCACAGGAATAGTTCTTGCTGAAATGCCAAGGTTGCAGGTTCGATCCCCATACGGGACAGCTGCATAGTTCTGCACAGAAGGGGGTTGGACTATATGATCCTCAGGATCCTTTCCAATTCTATGATTCTTGCCCCTCCCAGCTCAGCCGTAGATTCCCCCCACACTTAAAGCCAGAACAAGGCAGGCGCTGCTCTCTGCAAAACAGCTCTTGCCCTCACCAAACCACCTACCTGTCCCTTATAAAGCATCTTTTCTTTGGGATCATAGGAGAAGAGAAACATGTTGATGAAGTGGATGAGAAGACTTGGTGCATCCATGGAGTTCTTAGCATCGTAGGCTGTCCACTTATAGAAAATGAGGATGACCAGATAGCCAAACAGCGATGTCATGAAGATTATTTCAGGGATAAACCCAAGGTAGATGTTCAGAGGTTTCTTAAAGTAGCTAGAGGATATGAAAAGAAGGAATTTAAGATCCTGCCTTCAATCGATGGATACAAGAGATATGTCTCCAACCCTGGAGAGCTGCTGCCAGTTAGTGCAGACAGTACTGTGCTAGGCACACCAAAGGTCTGAGCTCAGTATAAGGCAGCTTTCTATGGTCCTGCCTCTTCTCAGCCTGTCTACTGACTACTAAACTAAAAGGAGCACACTCACATGTGATTGAGCAGACTGAGAGAGACGCCAAAGAGCATGTGGATGATGCCCAGAATGACAGACATCTTCATCTTGAAGGAGTTGAGGAAGGTCAGCTTGTTGGTGGCGATATTCCAGATCTAGTGCAAAGTTAAGACCCAAGGGTGTTTAGAACCAAGGAAGAGGACAAAAAATGAAAAAGCTAACTAAGTACACCCAGACTCATAATATCCTCAGTAACACCCAAAATAATCTGCTCTCCGTAGGAACATTCCTTTTACTTTGTAAAGCATCCTTGAGACCAAGCATGACGTGGTGTGTCTTTTATTTTTAAAAACGTTAACCGTGTGTTCATGGCTACAGGAACAACTTTAAGACAGTTTCTGTGAAAGGCTTTGAGTGTAAAGGATACTCCAAGGATCTAGGTAAATCTCCCTCCCCTGTGTGAACTTTGGTATCAACCTTACTGCCCACTAATACACCCTGATGTCAGACTACACAATTTGCACTTTAGGGGTGAGTAACTTGAAGGGCATTTCCATTCCACAGCAGTAGCATGCCACATTTGACTCTAGCGAATCTGCCTTTCATGCAGAAGGCCCCAGGTTCTCTCTAGGTAGGGCTAGGAGAAATTCCTGCCTGAAACCCAAGGGAGCTGCTGCCAGTTAGTGTAGGCAGTACTAAGATAGGCCGACCAATGGTCTGACTCTGCATGAGGCAGCTTCCTATGTACTTAATTTGTGAGGCAGAGCTGTTCTATAGAAAGAGGTACTAGAGTAATTCAGGACTGTAGCGCTTCAGTCTTTTTAAAAAATACTCTCCTACGTAAAGAGTTCCCTTCATAAACCAACATCAGAAGGGGAACGGTTCAGCACAGCCTCCTCCCTGGTTTACTAAGCTTACTGTATATGCAGGGAGTACTTTACACAGTGGCTTCCCAAAAAGAGACTTAAGAGGAAGTGGCACAGTTCAGAACTCTACCACCTTGATCAACTCTCGCTGTTCAAGAAACAAATAGCTCTACTCATGAACAGTAGCTGCAAGCAGGTGCTCTTACGGGATCGATGCCAAAGGGGTATGCCCCGCCGAAGACACCCTCGATGGCAGGATTTAGCTGAAGGCTAGGATATTCCTTGAGAAGATCTTCTCTGTGGGCAAGAGAGCAGAAAGCTATAAACAAAGAATGACTGGAGGAGTACAACACAAGACACAATAGTGGAGTGCATCTTTGGCACAGCTGGGGGGAAGGGGAGGCGGGGCGGGAAACAGCTTCTGGTTCTTTAGTTCCACACAGAGAATGTGCTAGTCACACAGGAGGTGCTACTGCATCCCTGCCATGTCCGCCTCTTCCCACCCACCCCTCCCGCATTAGCACACTGCTCAGAGCGAGCATTTCACAGGCCTTCCTTGTGCCTTTGTGACCATCTCATCAACTTACGTCCAGTTGGATTTCAGGAACATTGGCCGGACGCTCCAGGATGAACCAAACATATTGAGAGACTTTGAGAAGCAGTCGTTATAGATCAGGCCGGTATAAATGGAGAAAGAGCCCATCAGGAGAATGATGTACCGGCCGCAGAAAATGGTGCTGAACATCTGGCCAGTAAACAAGTTAAGAGAAGGAGAATTTGGGGGCGGTGGGGGGAGAGGGGGAGAGAGAGATAAAAAGTATGAGTTGCATAATGAAGACATTGTCATCTCCCCACCGCTGTCACCCCTCAGAGAAGGACACTGCAACCAACGACAAGGGAAATATCTGTCCACCTTATTCCAGGGCTTAAAAGCCCCCCACCTGATCCAGAAGGACAGAGAATGTACTGAAAACACCTACCTGCCTGCTCTGCCCAGGGAAAGGAGGCAGAAAAACACCAGAAAGTGCAAAGCTTCCTTCTTCGAATTTGAATGCCAAACAAGATCCCAGTAGATGTGACTAAATTAATTGAAGCATATTTGCACCCCTGCCATTCTCCAGACCAAATTCTAGTACCTCTCAAAGCTTACTAGCCTTATGGCAGCATGCAAAGCTGTTCTCTGGACGCTTATTAAAGGCTGCAAAAGTCGCAACTCTGCCGGTAAAGGACCTTGCTAATTCTTGCTATTTTCTAGATTACAATGAGTTCTCCATATTGAAGATGGAATCGAATACTTCGCAAGGAGCTGGAGACTTATCTTCCACTTTCGCTTTCATTCCCAACCACACGCCCTGCCCAATTTTTTTGGGGGGGGGAGGGGGCGTTTGCCGTCAATACCTCGTTGTTGTCGCTCTTCTGTGACAGGATACGGCTCTCCCGGATCACCATCCACAAGCCAAACAGCATCATGAGCATTCCGTGGCCGACATCGCCAAACATCACAGCAAACAGGAACGGGAAGGTGATGATAGTGTATGGAGCTGGGAGGGATGCAAGTGAAGGTAAGTGCATGATGGACAACGCAGTCCATCTCTTGGGAGAGGCAGCCGTCCCAGGACAAGTTCTGGACCGCTAGCCCTATGGACTCCTTATATGAGCTGGCTTAGCGCATTCTGAAAATCTGCTGCCTCACTGGCAATTTGTTTAGGGGGTAAACGCAATGAATACTTGAAATCTGGACAAATATCAACCATATCCTTAGATATATCAAAGTGTATTATACTGTGTAGTAGACTGCTACGTGCACCTAACTAAATAGCCTTAGTGCAGTTGTTCTGCTCAGGCTACTACTATGACTTTTTTTCATACCACTCAGGGCTGTAGGATGTTACTTGGCCATTCTACTGAACTCTGCGCAACTGACTCGGAAGACTAGACATTCTCTCTTTCACAAGCCTATGCTGCCCTGAAGAAAAAAGCCATCACTCATCCAGCTTTACAATATTTCACAGAAGTCCTTGTGTAAGGAAATGAGCTTCATGCTCATTTAAATTGAATTAAAAAGTAAGTCGACATATCAGCTCACTCGATTCCCCTTCTCGGTGCTCAGATCCCTCTCTAACAGAGCCTTCTTTCTCTCTGACCAAAAAAACCCCCAACCCTTGTCCTTCTGCTCTGAGAAGTTGCTTAGTTTTCATGAAGGAGATGCTGCGTTAAGCTAGCAAAGGAGCAATTCTGCTTCTGAGGTAAGGGAAATTAACTAGTTTGGGATAAGACAATGTATTTCAAACCTAATTATTTTTCAAATGCTAACGTATCCTCTATGAACTAGCACAACTGCCTATTTCCCCAAGAAAGAATTTAATAACTTCATGGAGATGTCGTTTAACAATGAATGTTAGACATGGCAAGTGAGAGCTACAACAAAATATTGCAGTGTGGAGTGTTCCTATTCAGCGTTCCAGCCATCCACATCCTTTTCCAATTCTCAGTTTTACCCTGCCAGCCAGCATTATGTACCTATTGTGCAGGCTCAACCCTTAATTGTGGGATTTTTTTGTAGGGTAGGGGGATCCCCTAAATATTTTTCCTACTTTTACAAATCTCGACTTTCCTATGAGCCTGCTGATACCTCCCTATTTTATTTATTAATTTATGAAGCACCTTCTACACATGCCTCAAGAATATGGACAAGCATACCTTAAAAGCCATATAGTTTTGTGTCTTTTTTATTATTCATTATACTTCCTATTCTCCCTCTGAAGGAAGCTGAGAAGCAGCTTACATTGAGTTCCCGGCGGCCTCCCATCCAGAAAGAGAATACAAGTGAAACATGGGAAATTAGAATATCGTCGAAAAGTGCATTTATTTCAGTAATGCAACTTAAATGGTGAAACCAATATATAAGATAGATGCATGACATGCAAAGCAAGATATGTCAAGCCTTTATTTGTTGTAATTGTCATTATTTGTCGTTAGGCGGGTCAATTATAAATGGAATGTCATTAATGAAATGTAATAGTGATGTTTACTTTTCGTATTATTGTAACTATTTGTTTTATTGCTGTGGGATTTCCAAAGGAAAGAATTTGTAAAAATTAAAAAAATAATAAGTTGCATTACTGAAATAAATGCACTTTTCGACGATATTCTAATTTTCCGAATTTCACCTGTAAGTCCCATGCTTCCTTGGCTTCCTTAGTTCTATATGGATTTGGTTCACTATGTTCATAAATTTGTTTAGTTTCTGAGGGTGGTGGTGGTGGTGAAGAAGAGATCTATGCTGCAGTCGTATTTGCTAAGATTCAACCCTCCCCCACCCCAAGCAACATCAGTTCCTCTCCACATAGGGTTATGCAGGTGCACAAGCCAGAGAGAACAAACAGATCAAGCTTCTTCAACAATTTATCAGGTGCTAGAAGGAAAGGCTGCTTTTAGTAGGCCAAAGACCATTACCTGGATTGATCTCACGATAGGTTCCAATGCCATAGGCATCTACGATGTTCTGAAACCCAGCGGTGAACTTGTTTGTCTTGTTGTATGTGGGTGGCGTCTGGTTGGTCTGCATCCTATTCAGGATGGAGGGGACAGTGGATCCGCTGTGCTCCTGTTACACAGAAACACACTGGAGGTTAGAGAGATTGACTTGTTGTGGAGCAGAAACCAAGATCAACTTATCACCACACACTTTTCCTAATTGTTTAGAAAGCTCTTGTAGGTTGCCACTCTGCAGGCTCCCTGCACAGCTGCGTTTTGTTTCCGAGGGATGCAAATTACATGATTAGGCATGTTTCCAAAGGTAAGAGAGATCGCCTCTAACAGCAAATCAATTAATGTATTCTAGTCCTTCTCCCAGTCAAGTGCCTTAAGGCAGGAAGGTGTGGGTGTATTAAAATGTCATGTTCATTATGTGAAAACATACAGCATGTCAAACGAGCTTTTAAAACCCAGTGGAAAAAATATGCTCGTCACCACCCAAAGGAGTTCAGAACTAGAAGAATTCAGTTGTCCTAACACTACAGAGTCAGAAAGGGGATCCAAGCTGTGGGTGTATCTTTGTTATAGGCTAAAAATTCTAGGAGAGTCTCTTCCCTTCAGAAAGAAGTGAGGAATGTGGGCCAAAGGCTGTGTTTGTTTTCAAAGTCAGACAGATTTCAAATGAGTGCACTGTGCTCTTCTCCCATTTAGAAGGTGGAGACAAAAAGGGAAAGAAATAGATTGCCACTGAAATATCCACACAAATATCAGGGTTGGAGAAGAAGCACGTTTGTCAAGGCCAGAGCAGTACTTTGTGTCCACACACGAAACTCGCCACGGCTATTCTGCAGTCCTGTTTAGACTCAGGACACCTGTATCCAAAAACCAAGAGTCTTTTGGGAAAAGCAGCAGATTTTGCTTCCAAGACCAATGGCATTCCCCCCTATAAAGATGCTTTCACTGGAAGTGTGCACCAGCAGTGTTTTCAGTAGAGCCAGAGTGGTATGAATTGTACTTACCGTGCCCCGCCTGAGGGCGAACTGGATGGAGTCAAGGTCAGCAACGGGACACCAGACTTCGGCAATGAGACATTTCTGGGTCACATCAATGTTGCAGAGGTTCAGGGTGTGGTAGATGGCCTTCATCTTGCGCACCTTTATGAACCAGACACGGACGTTCTTGGCAGCAGCCTGCAGGACCCTCTGTCGGTGATCCTCGGTTTGGTTCAGCACCTGAAGGAGAAGAGGGACCATGTCACATAAGGCCAGGCTCAGAGATGCTGAACTGCATTCCAACACTGTCCAATTCTGAGAGTTCTGCTGTAACAGAAGATACAGGAAGCCTGGAACAAAGACCATGGTTGTGTATACTACAGATTTTGCATCCGGAAAACAGGGAATTACTTGCTCCAGTTAAAATAAATGCAATTACCCATAGTCTTAACGTGCAATGTTTATTCTGCTTTGCATTAACCAAGGAAAGATGAGACTCAAATGGGGCATTCATCATTCATTCTCTACCCTATCATCTATGGAAATTTTACTTAGCCCACTCTAGCTTGAGATTTCACATATTTTCAGATCCTATTTTTGCAGCTATACAGGCTACAAACTTTATATCTACCCTCCCCCCCGCCTCCCCTGGATGTTTTTCGTTGTGCAGAAGACAACCATGCCCATGCCTCCATGATACAATCTCACAAATCCCTTCCAGCCCAAGAACAACAAGATGTTTAGCTGAAGGCAGAGGGAGGGAATGATAACTATGCAGTGGTGAGGAAGACTGAAAAATGGGGGGTGGTCAGGCCCACCCCTGCTCACAAGCTCTGCAGTTCCAACCGTGTTGTTGCTGTTACATATGCTACATATCCCACAGCATCCCTGCCAAGTACAGCAAAAGAACAAATTGCTTGCATTCCCAGTAAGAGAATGTTCACCTCTGCCCCACCTCTGCTGGCATTTGGTAGAAAAAATGCAGCATAGGGGGGTGAGGAAAGACTGCGTGGGGAGTTTCTCAACTTTGGCAGATTTCTTGTGAAAAATACCAGATTACTTCAAAACTTTACGTCTGAAAAATGGCCATATACACAGAATAAGTCTATGAAAAAGAAGCTATAGCTTTTTTCCTGTTGGTGGTATTACACTGCTGAATTTTTTTCCTGTTGGTGGTATTACACTGCTGAAATTGAAATTATTTTGAATCATGTATACTATTACCCGGAGCTCCTTAAATAGTTGTTTTTATTTTATCTATTTTTATTATTGTTTACCATTGTAAGCAGCCTTTTGAGGGTATCTACCCTGAAATACGGCCTAAAAATACTTCATTAAGAAAATAGTTAGAGCCTTGGGGGGGGGGGTTGGACCAGAGCCAACATGTCAGAGGCAGGGAATGGTTGCTTAACTGGACCATTACTAGGAAGAAGGAATGGTGTGTGTTCTGTGGTTTGCTTGATGCCCAACACTCACATATAATTCCTGCGATGTTACTTGAGCATGTGAACTTAACAAGTGCAGCACAGAAGCTTGCCAACAGAAGGAGGGACAGTTTGCCCCCCTCTTGTCCAGTAAAGAAATGTGCATTGACAGCAGCCACAGCCTAAAAAGACACTGGAAAACAGGCACAACAGGAGGGTGCTTAAAGCCACACCTGATTCTAGGGACACCTGGCAGTTAGCTTTCACAGCCAAATTATCTGTCCACTTAGATCAATGAACACCACACCCCCTACCCTGACATCCTTCATACCATCTGAAGGTCATCAATCCTGGTGTTGACTCCAGCAGCCATTTCCTTCCTTTCCTGTGGAGTTTCTGGACAGGGGTAGAGAGAAGCCCGGAATCTGAAAGGCACACAGTCTGCTCAGTGACAAAGTGACAACACAGCTAATAGGATGGAGTGCTCACCACTTGAAAGCCAGCTCTACATGAATTTGGTATGAGCGGCTTGAACTCGCAAGAACCTCCCGTATTTCCAACTTGCTTACCCTTCACAGATCTTCTTGACTCGGTTTTTCAGCTGGTCACCTTGGAAGAATATAATGAACACCGACTTGTTCACATAATCCCCCTAGAAGAGAGGGGAGGAAACCAATGCAGGGAGAAGCCTTCAAAAAACAGTGGAATAAGCTTCTGGGGTTAGGCCTTCAAAACCTTTAACACAAATATGGAGCCATTTCCTGGGTCTCAACTACACACACACACACACACACACACACACACACACACACACAGCAGCCTGCCAACATCTGTAGCATTAGGAAGCCTTTCAAAATGTATCCAGTTCCATCTCAGACCCTGCAAGGCTCTCATACATGTTCCAGGGAGAGGCTACTGAGTAAACTCATTGTGCTTTTGCAGAATAATTGAGGGGGGCAGGGGAGGAGGAGAAGAGATTAATAACCCTATCTAATTAAGTTTGGCTGGTATAAAGAGGAATTGCAATGTAACCACAGAACCCAGGCAGATAAGCCTAGCAGCTGACCAAGGACGCGATCTGCAGTAAACAAGAAGAAGGAAAAGGAGTGAATGGAAAGGAACTGATGTATGCGGGAGACTTTAGAGTCCAAACCCTTGAACTCTCCGGGGAGGCCAGCAGTGCATTCTTTAGGCAGCTGGCTGGGCTCAGATAGCGACTCCCCCCCCCCTTCCTGCATTTGTTCAAGAACAAGACACCGGGCTACCTCCATTAGGAAACTTTTGTCCAGCCTTGATGAGAATAGGGGCATTGAGTGGGTGCAACCTTGTTGTCCGTTACACTTTCCTCTGCTAAGGATGAAGGCAGCTGATTGCTGATTCCGACTGCCTTCTCTAAGACAAAGACATTCTGGATCCTAAGCTGGGACTGTGCTTTAAAAAAATATATCCCATCCTACAAACATCTGGTTTCTGCAGCATATACAGACATGCAAATGAAGGAAAAATGAAAAGATTTGCTTATCTTGGACATTAGTAGACAGGTGACGTAGGAACAAAAAAAACCTTGACTAGGGGCTTCAAACTGTTTTGTGGGGGGAAGAGAGACCTCTTTTCTGCCTTTCACGCACCCATCTGAACTTTTCACAAATCCTAATTTCACCTTCATTGTAACTGGTGTTTGGTTTCTCAAACAAGACACCCAATAGCCAAGCCTGCCTACCCTGTTTCTCATATTTTAAGACATACCCATAAAATAAGCCATAGCAGGATTTTTAAGCATTCAAGGAATATAAGCCATACCCTGAAAATAAGACATAGTGATAGGCACAGCAGCAATGCCGGCTGTGGCAGGAGGAGGAGGAAAAAAATAAGACATCCCTTGAAAATAAGCCATAGTGTGTGTTTTTTTGAGGAAAAAATAAATATAAGACGTGTCTTATAATATGAGAAACACGGTAGAAGCATTTCCCAAGACTTATGGTAACCCCTGAGCCCAAATTCTAGAGTAGCTAGCATTGTTCAAGCTCCATGCTACTTACTACCTTATATTATAATTATAATAATAATAATAATAATAATAATAATTTCTACCCTGCCCATCTGGCTGGGTTTCCCCAGCCACTCTGGGCGGCTTCCGACACTCAAATTAAGGTTAATACCATTATTTGTCCTCATTACTAACCCTGTTAATACCGTTAGTTGTTTAAGTTAACAAAAGCAGGTCCATGTGTGTCATTTAACTGTGCGTTTCAGGATCTGTTTTGATGACATTTTAAAACGTGTGACAAATTTAATTATTATAGCACACCTACATTAGAATATGCAAACATGTACTTAAATCAAGTCTATCCAATATTTAGAGAGCATTTGCTTTTGGGGCTCATTCATCTAGCTTAATGTTCTTCTTTAGTGGACTAAAACCATACATAGCCAAAACTTCAACTGAGAATATCTTTTTAAGGATACAGTATTGACATAAAACTCTTTTGAGGATGTATTTGAGGGTACTGAGATAAAAGGTAACTCTATAAGTGAACTATAAAGCCGTCAAAAGAAAAGACCACTTTTAAAATTTCATGATCCTACACTTCCACATAGTGAGGGCATTATCAAATGGCTTCAAAGCAAGCAGGCAGTTATATTTCAGATCCAATTAAAATATGACTTCTCCCTGATCCACAATAGAAGTCAAGCTTTTGTTAAGAAGAACACACTGTAAGAAGTTAGGCTGCAAGCTTTCATCTCGACAGCCCACAGCAGCCTGCGGCTGCAAAAGCAGTCCTTATACCGTCATGGGGTCCTCCAGCGGATTTTCAATTTCAGCCTGACGCAAGAAGACATTTCCACGACACACTCTCCACAGCATCCGCTCAAAGGTAGGGATCCGCTCACGACTGATCACACCAGCCACAAATCTGAACACAATGGAAATCACACAAAAATAATTGAAATTAGCACTCATTCAGCAATGTTCTGCTCCGTGCAGGGCCTGGAAGACACACAGACAGATACTGTAAAGGCAACAGAAAGCAAGAGAGGGACCCAACATGAACAATTTGGTGAATGTGAAAGGGAAACAAGCCACTGTCTATGCAATTTTAGTAAAAAAAGAAGAAGGTAGGCGTCAAACTCTGTTTCTTCCAGCGTTAAGAACTACCTGACTTTCAGAAAACATCTGAAGGCAGCCCTTGCTTAGGGAAGTTTTAAATGTTTGATTATGTTTTTAATATTCTGTTGGGAGACACCCAGAGTGGCAGGGGAAACCCAGCCAGATGGGTGGGGTATAAATACTACTACTACTACTACTATTATTATTATTATTATTATTATTATTATTATTATTATGCCACTTGTGCTCTTTTGTGCTGTGCCTATAGAAAGGCTTGACACACTATGGCTAAGGAAGCAGAACTATGGTTTGGTATGAGATATAAACTGGCAATCCTTGTTTTGCAACTGACCAGCAAACCAGGATGGGAAACCGTGCTTTGAGATGGATTTGCGAATTATGATTTGCAATGTGGTGTCTGAATTGACCAGCTATAGGTTACAGTCTACTCCCAGAGTAGGTATAATCTTATGACGCTGAGTGTTGAGACAAAGGAAAAACAAAAGCAGCCAAGCACTTTACACACCACGTAGTATACCTGCTATACGTTCGGAACCTCAAACCATTATGGGTTCAAAGCATGGTTGGCATTAACATCTGAGCTGAGGTAAAAATTAGCAAATGTTATAGAACTAAGACCTAAAGAATCTACATTCTCAAAGGGCTGGAAATTTGCTGCAGGACACTATTTGTTAAAATGGTCCATATAACATGATTCGTTCTTCAGCAATTATATATAAAAAAACCACCACTGAGATGCACCACAGAAAATAAAACAAGTGACTATTAAGTACAATACTATGTGAAAACAAACATGGGAATGGAAGCTGAACAAAATTCACGCAAAGAGAAAAAAACACAGGATTGTCATTTTGCCTGAATTTTGCATGCTAATATAAGGACAAATTTGGTAGCTCTTTAACTGAAAATCATTATTTCCATGTCAGTTTTTCAGAATCTGAACAAAATCCAATACAGTATTGCGTAAATCTAGAACTCTGTTTATCAATTGTTGGTGCACATAAAAGGCATCCATAGCAGCTGTCAAGACTATCCAAATATCAAAGCAGCACTACAAGGAGACAGAGTGAAGAATGAAAACTGATAAGCTACAGAAATTCTACATTATCTGCACAGCCTGGGGCCAATATTTATTCGGTTCTTTACATTTCCAAAAAACACAAAAGTGGAACTGCTGTCAGTTAACTGCTTTTCTGTCAACAATTTGGCACGAGATGCATCCTGTTCAATCAGATCTAGTACTGAGCAACATAATTCAGATTCAGCTAAATAATATTAACACACCAAGAAATGGCTTGCTTTCCTCCAAGGAATCAAGAATAGAACGGAAGAATGCAAACCCAAGTCCTACGGCCTTAACCAATCATGCCTGATGCACAGAAGAGATCTTACAGAACACAACCAATGCTGCTGAAAGTGAATGTTGCACGTACCCTAATCGTAGCGGAGTTCCTCTTCCTAGTTCACTCGGCTCCAGCAGAGATGAAGACTCCTCCAACAGGTCAGGATCCGCCATCTGCTGATGATGCAATTCAGCCTGAATTCACAAATCAATTAACATCTAATGAAACTAGTTAGTGGCATGCAGGGGGATGAGGAACCAGGAGATGGATGGAGAGAAGCAAAGAAATACCAAAGGAGGAAAGAAATTAAAGAAGAGAAGGCTCTAGGAGGATGTGAAGAAAAGGTGAGCAAGGCATCTCCACAAAGCCAACAGAGGGAGAGAGATATGATGCTTGCGAAACACAGACCTTCCAAGCTGGACATAAAAACTGCAAGTTAAGCTCCCAAGAAATGGTGGGAAACAGGCAATCCCTCATTCAAGCCTCTGCAGACTTTTGAAAAATGAGTCTTCCCACCCCTTTAAATGTCACCGTGCAACTATGCAGCTGCTCTGTGCATGCTATCAGCCTCAGCAAAGATGCTCCAGGCTCAATAGAGAGAAGCAAACATGTACATAGAAGTTGGAAGGAAGGCAAGAGGTTGTCTGGCCAAGAACTGGATGATATATACCAGCTTCCTGAAACTTGGGTCTCCAGCTCTTGTTGGTTGGACTACAATTCCCATCACCCTAGCGAGCAGGACCACTGGTTGGAGATGATGGGAGTTGTAGTCCAACTGGAGACTCAAGATTGGGGAACACTGCTATATACACAGGGCTATGCATACTGTGAACCTTAGGGAGAAGATAACAAAATATCAAAATTCTGCCATAAAGTAAACCATGTTCTACACAAAACAAAGTTTGGTGTCAGTGGGTTATGATTAAGCAAACTAAAGTGCCTACCTACTTGTAATTTCTCTGCTTCTGTTACTAACGGGGAATAGCAAGAGTTACATAGGGGACTGAAGCTCAGTCCTGGAAAGCCTCCCAGACCCTATTCCATTTTCTGTGATTTCAGCAGGCATTTCCTATGTATTTTTCCTGCGTAGTTTCACGGCCAGAGGGGTCTTAACCTTTGCTTTACTTACTTACTTACTCACTCACTTATTTATTTAATAAAATGTATATACTGCTTGATTGGAAAAAGAAACCTCAAAGTGGTTTACAAAAGATGAAACAGTAAAGTCAAGAAAAATTTACATACCTACTTTAAAACATACAAAAGTTTAAAGTATTAAAACAGATTTAAGATTGATTTAAGAAATATGTGGATTTTAGGTGCTTATACCCAACACCAGGGCCTAAAAATTTGAACCAGAATTCTGCAAGCTGAATCAGAACTTAGGCAAATCATCGTAATATCCTATTATGAATGATTTATTATGAAATGTTATTGCTGTGTCCAATTTATTCTGCTCTTGCTAGCTGTACGTGGCAAAGAACATGGAGGACTCAGCTACAAATAATAGAAATCTCATTAGCAATCCTGACTGGCTTCCGAGATTTCAGCAGGGTTCGCCCACACACTTCCAAGAATACTCTGCCATAATGGCTAGAAAAGGGCTTTTATTCTTTCTTTTTATTTCAATATGATCAAGAAGCCAGGTTCTAAAGTTACAGCATAATCTTGTCTTATACCAAGTTCTGTGCTTGTACAGAATATACTCAGCCCCGATTTATTTGACCAGATTGACCTTGCCGAAAGATCTGAAGAGGAACAAGATAATTTTATATCCCCCCAAATGCAAATCACTTGCTACTTCTGCACCTTGGGTGAAGCCCACAAAAGGGACTTTTGACACCCTTTTCCCCCAGCATGCTTTATTTCAAACAAAGCATGCATGACTTAGAACACTTGCACACATTTGTTTATTATTTAATTTCTTTTATGAACTGTTTCCCCTAAAACAGGCATGTCAAACCTGCGGCCCTCCAGATGTTTTGGCCTACAACTCCCATGATCCCTAGCTAGCAGGACCAGTGGACGGGGAAGATGGGAATTGTAGTCCAAAACATCTGGAGGGCCGCAGGTTTGACATGCCTGCCCTAAAACATCTTTTTAGCTCTTCATCTTTTTAGCTGGAATTCACGACTTAATCATTTCCCCCTGTAACTTGCTGGCTGACTTAATGGAAACTTAACTTGCGCAAGCGCTCATGATATAGCTCAGGAAGGATGTTGATGCTACACTCTCAGAGGCAGCATTAACATGACAAAACAGTTAAAATCATTCCCACCTTGACACAGCCCATACAGTAAAGAAAACACGCAGAGAAAAGAAGCAGGTGCAGCTTTAAAATAAAACATCACCTTCCAACACGCATGCAAGGGGCTCCTGCAAATGAGGGGCATGAGAATCTGAAGTCACACATATCAGACCAAGCAACTGGCCATGAGAACAGACCACAGTCTAGCAGCACAGGCAGACTGATTTGCTATTCAGAACACAAAGGGGCTCCTAAGATATCCCTGAAATTGTAAAATGCACAAGCTTCCGGCAACAGGGTAATAAGGTGGGAGCGTGCAAAGATATGTTCCCCTGGTCTTCCAATTCCTTCTCTGATCTATAGCAGGAATGTTGAACTTGTGACCTCTCCTGATGATATTGGATGACAACTCTCATCATCCATGCTCATTGACCATGCTGACTTGGGCTGATGAGAGCCCAACAGCATCTGAAGGGCCACAGGTTCCCCATCCAATCCAGTTACAATACTTCAAGGAGGAGGGGGCAGAGAGTGAAGAAAGAGCAGTGAGTGGAGGGCCCCCCTGTTCCCCATCCTTTGGACCTCCTGGGAAACTCAAATAACTTGCTGCACCTGGAACTGGGTGTGGAGAGGACAGCTGAATGTCCCCACCTTGGCTCTGCCCATTAAGAGTCTAGAGTGAAAGACTAGGGTGATATCTTCACCTATCTATTTCATTCTACATGTAGCAAAACAGATGTGTGGGGTAAGTGAAGTCCCATGTAAGAAATGCATAGGCAGGATTCAAATGATATCCTGGCAGAAAGCAGCATCATGTGAACTAGCCCTAAATCTTCCATTTCCAACTCTCCTATTCATGAGAAAAGATAATCTGCTTTCAAGGCCTCTTTGCTGCCTCCGAAATCTCCCCTCGCTGTGCCTACCACCATGCTGAAGTCCCCTGCCCGACTGTTCAAGGAATGCAACAAAGAAAGCAGGAAATAAAATGCCAGCATACTCTATAAAACACAGCTCCTCCAACATACGTACGTGGAGAACACAAATGGCTGGGGGTTTTTAAAAGCGAAAGATCTTGAACTGCATTTGCAAGTACAAAAATGTTCATTTCTATTGTACAAGTCCTCAAATTATGTTACAGGGAGCCTCCCCATGCGAAGGAGGGAAAATGGAAGTCAGCAAGGGGCAGGGAGGTAGAGACTTGCTTCAAACCTTGTGCCACTTCTGCCATCAACTCGATGACAATGTCTTAGCTTTCGTTTGCTGTTTGGGGGGGCCAAGCTCAGACCCAGTGATAGTTCCTGCTAAAGAGGATTGAATTGTATCAGCAAGCAGCAACCATCCCACAACTTGAAGAAGAAAGGCACAATCAGAAAGCTTTCCTACAAGAGCATCCTTTTATGGCATTTTATGTTTTATTGTACTTGCATATTACTTTTACACCACCTTAGTATTTTTTTTTTTAATATGAGAGGCACTCTATAAATACTTTAGCTGTTGTCCGGGGTGTGCAGCTCAAGGTCTTTCTGCAATGGATATACAAAACATCACACACACACACACACACACACACACACACACAGAGCCCTTGAGCGAATGACAAGAGTAAACACAGACACAGTTTTCACAGTCCGCAACAACTGCAGCAGGGACCACCAAAAGGAGGAACAGATGACAGATGGAGAATGAGAACTAAGGACTGAAGATGATGACAGAAAAGAAAGAAACCAGAGGAAAGAGATGGAAACTGCATGCCATTAACCATTACTTTTCCAGTCTTCTTCCAGTCTATTCTGGGGCACTTATGGTTAATAGATCCAGAGATATTTCTCCAGCTCTTACTGTTCTTCACAAAGCAAAAATATGAAGACCGAGAAAAGAATCACCATTTTAGCAGAATCAAAACCATTGCGTCCCTTTTCATAGGCAAGAAATGGCTACGCTGGCATTGTGGTCCCATTCGTTAATTGTCAGGCCCCATGTTCCCTCCTGCAGCTCCCACAACTGAACCCAGGGTCCACAGATCAAAGACTTGCCTCGCAAACCATTTCTTGCTGTCAAATTATGAATATTTCACAAACTCCCCCAAAGTTTTACAAAGTCTTCAAATGTTGAACTGCAGCAGCAAGTTCCTCAGTGGTTTAAGAAAAAAGAAGAAGATGATTGAGCAACAGCTCTGTTGTGCCTCCTTAAAAACCGCTCCCTAAATTTGAATCACTGAAAGGACCATCATCTATTTATGTGAAGCTCTTTCAAAGAACAAACATGAAGCAACTCATGACTCTGAGGAAACTACATTTCAGTGGAAACTTACACAGTACATACTATTCACCATGGCCTGCTTAGTCTAAACAGTTGCTCAGATGGGTCCCCAATCCTAAAAACACTAAAAAGAGACTTTGTAGAGGCAACTGCACCATTCAGCAAGCACTACTATTCATTATACCCTGTTTGGATTTTGAAGCTGAAAAGCAGTGAAGGCCTAGCTCTCTTAAGCAGCAGAAGACGTGGCCAAACCTGTGTCTGGAATGTACTACTTCAAACCACAGGTGGAGTTCCAGTGATGGGATGTTCCACCACACAAAATATCCTGTATGCAGAAAACAGATGTGCTGCTTAGAAGGGATTGTTCTTTTATATGAAGAAGCACACCATCAAGTGATCCTGCTGTAAATGCTCAAAAAGCTTACACTACGTATTTAGTACAAGTAAGCGCTTGGAAGAACTGCAACTCCAGCAATGCCCAAGTGGTAAAACTTGGAAAAAAACATTTGCTGGGCAATGCACTGAAAACAAAAGTTCAGCTGTGGTTAAGGGCACAAATCAAAATCATCACATAACTGACCTAAACTCAATGTTAGGTAGCTGGTGTTGTGCTGTCCAACATAAGGTTGCTCTTCAGCTGGTATGACACTTAAGTTGGCCATCAAACAACACACAAAGCTCAACATTTACACACATAGGTTGCCGAGCCAAAGTAAAAATAACCAGCACTTGTTGCACCAAGATTGGATGCTTCCCCAAACACTGCATGTTCAAGTGTTTTTCCACAACTGTGAAGGGTCAGGAACTTCATTTTTATTTCAAAGGCGGAAGTTGAGCATATATCCACTTAATCCTAGCTGTCACATTTCTAAGTGCTCCAGCTGCTTCAAGTATTTCTTGAGGACCATTTGAGCACTGCACCTCAGACGGAACATGCTGTCCATGCAGCCCCCTGCCTTAGTGCTAGGTGGATGGTTAACAGCAAAAAAACATTAGGAAGGCCCTATCACCATGGTCAGCAATTACGGTAATTTTTACCAGAGGCCACATTTGTAATTAAGCTAGGTTATGGCCATTGATGCTCCTGAGGAAAAAAAGCAAACTTTTTGCTTATGTATTTGCTTATCCTGTACAATTTACTCTCAAGATTCTGAGATTTCACCAGACACTGCCTTCAATCCTACCTTGGCACCCTTAACAGGCAGACACTCAGTTTAAAATATACACAAGCCAAGATTCTCAGGATGCTGAATGTCACATCCAATACCAAATTCCACACTTAGATGGCAGCTGCAAAACCCAAAGCACAACTCATGTGTGTGTATGTGTGTCCAGGAGGCACCACCCCAACCGACCACAGCTTACAAACTGCTTTTCAACACTTGAAGACAAGGAGCTTAGACAGATTATTGATCATATTCCCCAAGCACCCACATTATCATCCACAAAGCAAGAGCAGAGGCAGCAAAAAACATGTTGTTGTTTTTCAAAGAAGAAAGCAAGATCCCATTTTGTTTACCTAACAAATCCATTTTTCTCTGAGTGCTGAATTAGAGGGAGAGTAGCACTACTGGAATAAGCGGGTGGCGCTGTGGTCTAAAGCACTGAGCCTCAGCTCCTGCCCACCTAGCAGTTCGAAATCACATCAAGTGCAAGTAGATAAATAGGTACCACTCCGGTGGGAAGGTAAACGGTGTTTCCATGTGCTGCTTTCCATGTGCTGCTCTGGTTCGCCAGAAGCGGCCTAGTCATGCTGGCCACAAGACCCGGAAGCTGTCTGCGGACAAACGCCGGCTCCCTCAGTCTATAGAGCGAGATGAGCGCCACAACCCCAGAGTCGTCCGTGACTGGACCTAATGGTCAGGGGTACCTTTACCTTTACTAGCACTACTGGACCACAGGTTTCAGGCCTCTACCAGGGCTCCAACTATCCAAGTTGAACATGAAATATTATGATATGTTGCAAAAAGCCTCTTAATTGCGTCAATATCTCTACAGTCTTGGGAACATAAATCTAAACGTGTTCAGTGCCGTCATATCACCACCTGGAAGCACAGACTTTTCTAAAGCATGTGTTTGGATTTGCTAGTGACATTCTTTTAATGGTGTGTCAAAAATAGTTGCTGATCCAGATTTTTTAACTTCTGCCACTTTCTCTACCCTTCCTAAATGACTAACAGGACTAAAAAAATCCTAGCCAACTGGCTGCCCAGGTGCCGAGAAATCTGAAGGGCATGAGCAGCAAGTCCGAAACACATCAGGGCCTCCCAGCCTGACACCTAGGTAAGGCTTAGATTGTGGAAAGCTCTTGTTGACCTGCTCTAGCATTGTGCTATTCAAAAGAGGGAGACAGATCACTATGCATCCATTCTTTTCTTTCTTGCCTAGCTAGCAGAAACGAGGCTGGAAATATCCTAGCATCCAATTTTCCTTATTACTGAAACTTTGATCCTAGCAACTGGGAATCTGGATAGGTGCTCTGCTTTCCAAGCCCTTTTCCATCATGCCCCCAGGAATCTTTCAGGAGTTCTACATGATCAAAGGTTTATACACCCTTCTGACAAGTGACAGAGGAATATTTTACCTCGACACGAACACTTAGCAATTGCACATAAAGTAAGCCATGGGGTGGCTGGCTCGTATGTTTGCATGAATGATGGAAAACAACTTGTAGAAGTTTCTCGAAATCAAGGGGAGGCACTGCTGCCCAAAACTGCAACTTAAACAAGCGTTCTCAAGAAGAAAAGTGGAAGGTTGTGATGAGCTGGCCCAGCTGCATAAGAAGCAAAAACATCCGATATTCTGACCTCATCAAAAAACTGCTGAGTTTTGCGCAGTATAAATTTTAACTCCGTCAGCTCCAGGAAGTTCCTTTTCAGGGCTTCCTGGTTGGTATTAATCTCTTTCAGCTCATTTTCAATCTTCTCAAAGTTTGCCTGCGGAAAAAAAGAGAAGTAAGAAGAGAGTGAGTTGATTATTAGCTGTCAATATCTTGTAGTAGACTCATCTTTTCCTTGATGTATGAACTGTCAGTTCCTTTAATCTCTCTATAGCCAAATTCAAATCCTATGCTATAATAGAGATAATCTTCTACATTAAAGAACTATCATTTTTACAGCCAGAGATACCCTTGAACAAATTATATAAATCAGTAACTAGACTGCCATTGGCTGATGCATTTATGATTCCCTTTATTGGTAAACTAGAGACCTATAAAAGCTGGTCTTCCATCAAGGCTGTTTGGATGATAGCTTATGAAGTCATGAACAAGTGCTGGAGCAAAACCCTCACCCCTATTGTGCACCACCTTCAGAACAAAGACCATGGCTAGTATTAAACCAGAGTTCTTTGCTAATGTCTGGACTAAGGAACTCTGGCTGAACCATGGTTAACAAACCAGAAAAATATGTCAGGGTCTTCCCCCAGACTTTTATGTAAAACTCTATTCAGCACCCAGTTCTAGCTATTTCCTCTGCAATCTGATTTTCCCACTCAATATTCACTTTTCACAGCCCTGTATCAAGAGAAATAAGCCTTGCAAAACCCCAAGGTGCTATGATTTTACAAGCCACAGTGTTATTTACCTCCAAATCAATCATGTCTCGGGGGAACGGCACCTCTGGGTTCTCGCCGGTGTCTGTGATGGGAATATTTGCCTTCTTAATCTCCTTTTCCACAAACCCTAAAAAGGGGGAGAACTGTAATGAGGGGATGATTTAAGAAGAGCATGTAATATCATAAGGTACATGAGAGAAGGCCTCATGAATCTGCGTACCTCCCTTGTACAACTGATCATCTGATGCCCCATTCAATCAGACCACACAAACACCTCCACTATGAACATCTCTTCTCATTTAAATAATCTATAAAACGATAGTTTAAAAATCACAGGTCAAAGAAAGTAGATTACTACCATATAATTTTTTGTTCTGATTTCATGATAGTAGAATGGATGCAGCATGCTTTAATAAATAACAATTGCATGAGGACTAGATAATCACATGTCACTCTCCCCAGACCTATACTAAGGAATTTTAACCTTATGGGTTCATTTCCACACAATAAGGACATCTTAGACTTTTGCTAGCTGCTATTGGAATCTATTTTCCTTCTATTTTATCTGTTATGCTGCTAACTATCATGTCATGCTCTATATCATATTCTCATGGTTTGGATCCTGTTCTAATTTCTGCATCAAAATACAACATGCAGATTATTTAGCCTAGCCACAAAAATCTGGGGAGAGGTTTAAAGGATCCCAGACTGATTTAGCCCCATCAGCCTATGCCAGGCATAGGCAAACTTGGCCCTCCAGATGTTTTGGGACTACAACTCCCATCATCCCTAGCTAACAGGAACAGTGGTCAGGGATGATGGGAATTGTAGTCCCAAAACATCTGGAGGGCCGAGTTTGCCTATGCCTGGCCTACGCACATGCAAGAGAAAGCAATGACATACTAAGTTTCCTGTCCATCTCTTCACACCTCCGGACTTCATTGACAAATTTACGCTGGAACACATTCACATCAGGGTTTAGCTGTCAAAAAGAACAAAACATAATTTCTATCACATGTGTGCAGTGACTGAAAACCAGTTGTTGCCCATCTCCAAACCCTTCTGTACCCATTAACTATATTGGTGTGATGTCACAGAAAGCTCATGAACATTTTAACTGTTCAAAGAGCAGTGGCAGCCCAGGAGAGGGCATTCTCTGCAGCAGCCCCTTTGTTATAGAACTACCTATCTACAGTGGTGCACCTGGCACTTTCACTGTATGATATCTGTTGTATGCTGAAGACGTACCTCTTTCGCCTGGCCTTTGACATTTGAGATATCTTTTCAGGACCCATCCTATTCTTGCGATTGTAATTTGTTTCATACTGTTTTTAATGTTTTATTTTTAAACTGATGTAACCTGTACTGGGACCTTATGAAGGCAAGTATGAAATTGAATAAAGTGGTATCTCTACTTACGAATTTAATGCGTTCCGAACACACATTCGTAAGTCCAAAAAAATTGTAAGTCAAATCCCATAGGAATGCATTGAGAAAAAAAATTGTAAGTAGAAGCAACCCTATCTAAACATTTGTAAGCAGAAAAAATCCTATCTAAACCGCATCCAAGATGGCGGATGGAGCTCCATTCGTAAGTAGAAACATTCGTAAGTAGAGTTATTCGTAAGTAGAGGTACCACTGTACTTGATCATTGTAGGGCACCGAACAATCACCCACAACAAAAGGCAGCAACATTGATAGTAAATACCTTCACAGAATCTAAAGAAGCTTCAGTTATATCCTAGTATTGGGGGGGGGGGAACCCTTTGAGCATAGGTAATAGTTGTCACAAACAACAACGCAATAAATTGTGTGGACCAACAGGGGCAGATACATACATCTCGAAACTGGACCTTCCCAAGTTCTCCCAGTTCACTGACACAGCAATACGCTGCTTCAGACTGAAGGAAAAGTTGCGCAAGGGTCATTTCTTCACTCCGGAAGAGCTCCCCCATAGTGAGAGAGAAGAGCCAGACAAACTAGGGTGAGAATCCTTTTGCCTTTAAGAGAAAAAAAAAGGAGGATAAATGTAAGACTCATCAGAAAGGTATCAATTCTGTTCTCTACCTTTTGGGGCGCATGGAAGGCATATATTGTAGATTAACTTATATATCTCTCATGGAGATTGAAAACTAGGACTGGAACACCTCAAATTGAATAAATAAGAGCATAAAAATTCTGGAAATATTATTTAAAGATTGTAAAAAAAAGGAAAGCCTATTCCATGGTGTCTCATTTTTATGTGCCACACACAACTAACCACTACTATGTAGCACTCAAAGAATGCTGTTGCCTTTTAATTTCACCTCTCAGCTCAAGCTAATGCTTCATGACCAGCTGCCCATCATGTGGCACCTCTGCAAGCTGCTGCCCCAGAAACACAAGCAGCAGCCTATCAGCTGACAGCCATCTCCAGGGAAAAACTGTTACATAGCACTGCAGCAGATTTCGATGGTTGCATAGGGATTCAGAGCTTATTTTCACTAAGGGAAGGGAGAACATCCGGATGTCATAGTCTGCAGGGATTATCCAGTGAAAGTAAAGTCTGGCTGGTTTTGTGGTATCCTCAGTCATGCTGATAAAACAGAAAGTGAGCCACTAATGTCAGGCTTGAGACATAAGAAATGTCACATCAGAATGATATGGGCCTAATCAGAGTCCAGAAATATTTCAACTTATTAACAGATATATGCAGATTGGTTTGTTTGTTTGTTTTTAAAGTGAATCATTTTTTGTTGTTTGGAAAGTCTCTTTCAAACAGTTTAGGCAAAACACTATGTAGAGATTTATCCAGTCCATACTTTTGTCTTGCTTTGTACTGATGCTGTAAGCATTTAATACATCAATGATTGGAATGGTGTTGCTACTGCCCACTTGGTTTTTCATCAGTGGGCAAAAGAGAGAGGTACTTGGGAAACACATGTGAAAATATAGCTTACTATAATATAGTATAGATCAGAGCTTTCCAAACTATGTGTCGCGACACATTAGTGTGTCGGTTGCGAGGTGTAGGTGTGTTGCGCAAACGGTCGCCATGCTCCACCCAGGGCTGGAAAGGGGTTAGTTTAACCTCAAGTTTGCTAGTAAAATTCAATTACTGTGTTGTGAAATGATGCATGTCTAAAAAATGTGTCACCAACATTAAAAGTTTTGAAAGTTCTGACATAATTAATTCAATGAAAATAACGCACGGACATTACTGCTCACTAATGGCTGAGCAGCAAGAGTTAAAAAGCAACACACATTATCCATGCTGAATGCTAACAATTACTGAGACTAGGAGCCTTTCCAAAAAATAAACTACAAATTAACTCTGGCATCTTACTCCAATAAGCCACTCAACAAGAGATGGGGGCATTGCAAGGGCACCACAGCAGCAGTATGACTGAACTTTGAGCTTATCTGCCCAAATGCCTGACAAATTTGTAAGGCCCAACTCCAAGAATAGTTGCAATTATTATTTTATACAAGCTAAGGTGCAGCAACCGAATCAAATGTCATGCTCAATCACATGCTTTCACACCAGGATAGCATTAATGCATTAATAAAGTTAATAAGCAGTGGAAGACAGACGTCTAAAGAATTCTTAAGACTAGAATCTCCATTTCATTTCATTTTATTGTCTCTTGAGCTCCCCCAACTCATTTTTTTTTTAAAGTGAAGTGCATTCTTTCCCCTTTAGAGAACTCTCTATGGAGGGGAAGAGACCTCTCCATTCTTGTAACTGACTTTAATGCATCTCCTCGCTGTGTGCCAGAGCCCATGTTCATTCAACCCCATCAAAACTGGGGCAATTTCTCTTTATTTCACCCCCTTGGCAAGCAGGAAAGTGCCTTCCATCTTCTTATATCTAACACAAAGGCAGGAAGCTGCTGTCACTCCACATTAAACATGAACAGCAGTCCCCACCCCACCCCAAAGAGGGAACAGATAACAAACAGCAGGAGACATCTACTTCTCAGAAACAGATGGGTTAGCAAGTGGCTCCTCCATCACCATCCCATCATCTTATCCATCCAGCGCCGACTGCCCACAAGAAGGCAACGCCCCAGGTATCACTCCCAACATGAAACCGGCCTCCTCCCCACACTCTTAAACGTCTTTCCAAAGGCACCCATGGGAGAAACCAGCTCGCCCCCTGGGGCGCCCCTGAAACCCAATGACACCCCACACATTCAAATGTAATACCTTCTGCTTCCCCCTCCCACCAAGGGACCTTGGATTAGGCGACCCACCCGCATTAATTGACCCACCAACGCAGCCAGACTGCCCCTTCTCTCTCCTCACTGGCCCTAAGCGGAGAATCACGTGCCCCACTCCCACAACCGCAGAGGACAGGGCAGACCCTACCCCTCCTCGACTAGGCCCCGCGCTCTCCCATGACGCACTGCGTTGCTTCCCCGTCTTAACCGTCTTTCAACGCCCCCTGCCCCACCGCGCCGCCTCCCCCGCACCTTGAAAAGGGCTTCGCCGCCGCAGACCTTTAAACGCCGCACCGAAAACAAGCCGCAGCACCTGCTCCGACAAAGCGGCAACCAATTCCCCCCCCCAGCTTCCGCTGATGACGCCCCTGCGTAGATGCGCAGCGCCCGCCTTCCCTTCTTCCGCCCGGCCGGGTGGCGTTGCTTAGCAACAGGGACCGCGCCGGCGTGGTGCATTCGGGCAAGGTTCGCTGGATTGCCTGCCTTAAGTGGCCGCCATTTTGGCGACCGCTTTCGTAAGTCGCGGCGGCGACGTGCCATGGCCGGTGACGTCATGCCTTGTTTTTTGTGATCGTGGCAATTGGGAGGGTTCGCCTCAGAAAATGGTTTCTTTACCCCTACCCCCTGCTTCATTGACTGATGTATCTCGAAGGGAAGAACACAAATGGATTTAAGTTACAGGAAAGGAGATTCCAAGTCAGCATCAGGACGTGCTTTCTGAGAGTAAGAGCTGTTCGACAGTGGAACAGACTCCCACGAGAAATGGTGGACACTTCTTCCTTCCTTCCTGGGAGGTTTTACAGCAGAGGCTGGATGGCCGTCTGACATGTATGATCTAGTTGAGATTCTTGCATTGCAGGGAGTTAGACCTGCAGGGTCCTTCTCAACTCTACAATCCTATGATTCTCATTGATTCATAATTATCAAGGCTGTTACCTGATAAGAAATTAGTTGTACAGTGGTACCTCAGTTTATGAACACGATTGGTTCCGGAAGTCTGTTCATAAACTGAAGCGTTCATAAACTGAAGCAAACTTTCCCATTGAAAGTAATGGAAAGTGGATTAATCCGTTCCAGACGGGTCCACGGAGTACTCAACCTGAAGCGTACTTAACCCAAAGCATGGGTGTAATTGGTTCTGGAAGTCTGTTCATAAACTGAAGCGAACTTTCCTATTGAAAGTAATGGAAAATGAATTAATCCGTTCCAGATGGGTCCGCGGTGCTCGTAAACTGAAAATTCGTAAACCAAGGTGTTCATAAACCGAGGTTCCACTGTACTGAGTTTCAGCTGATTAATTAGAGATTCAAGCTTTTTTTTCTTATTTCTTTTTTGCGTTAACTAAGTGGTCAATTCACTAAACATTGCCGTCCTACTAAATTCTTTATAGCATAAAGAAAAGTAAGAAAGTCCCCAAAACATCATTGCATCATTGTAAATCGCACTGGGGCTCTGAGGTGGGGGGGGGAGGATAGTGTAATAACTTGAAAGAGCACGGGAAAACGGCTGCCAAAATATTTAGGGAGATCTAGAGTAATTTCCCTGTGAGGAAAAGCTGCAATGTTCGGGAGCTTTCTTGGTTTAGAAAATAGCAGATTAGAAGGGTGGTTTATGCTGTGGAGAAAGTGTTCAGGGAGAAAATCTCCTCATACTAGAATGTAGAGTTTTAACAACAGAATCCAATGAAACTGAGCAGTGGGACGTGGGAGCTTCGGGACAGAGAAAGGCACACTTCTTGACCAGAAGGTATAGTGATTGCTGCTGACTTGGGCGGTTTTAAAGGGGGACTGGACAAGATAAGGCTATAGCCTACTAGTCATGATGGCTACATTGCTCCCAGAATTGGAAGCAGTGTTCCACTAAACACCAGTTATAGTACTGGGAAGAATTCATATCCTTGTGGATTTCCCATAGACAGGGCCGGCCCACTCTTGAGGCAAGGTGAGGACCACCTCAGGCAGCAGGACTCACTGGAGCAGCAGATCCTGCTGTTGATATTTCTCCCCCATCATTCCTGCCCTTCTTGATATAGCCCTTCTTCCCTCACTCCTTCCTTGGCAGGGAAGGGGGTGCCATTTTGGGATCTGCCTTGGGTGCCAAAATGTATTGAGTCAGCTGTGCCCATAGGTATACACTGGTTCCTTGCTTCTCGAATGGCTTAGTTGTCGAACAAATCGGCTCTCGAACGCCGCAAACCCGGAATTAAGTGTTCCAGTTTGCAAACATTTTTCGGAAGCTGAACATCCGCTTGAGTGCAGGAAACTCCTGCAGCCAATTGGAAGTCGTGTCTTGGTTTTCGAACCGTTTCGGGAGTCGAACCGACTCCTGGAATGAATTAAGTTCGAGAACCAAGGTACCACTGTATTGGTAGTTTTATGATAAGCGAAGAGAGCAATAAACATGATAAAGTGCAGGGCCGTCTTAAGCCTATTGGGTGCCCTGGCGCTGTGGTGCAAAGATCGCTCCAGCGGCCCCACCCCACCCCGTTTTCCACCGCGGCTGTCTGGCGGGCGCAGCGCCGCTGCAGCGGGTGAAGCCACGCGGCGCCCCCCCTGGCGGCCCTGCGCCACCCAGCCTTGCCTTAGAGCCGGCCCTGATAAAGTGTTTGGTCTGCTGCAGCAGGTATCTTCCTAATGATAAATTTAATTCCGTCTCTTGATGCTGTACAGCTCAGGTTATAATTCCCCTCCCCCAATTTTGCCACCATTTTCCTCCAGTCTTATCAATTGTATGGCATCAAAAGGAGGCCATGTCCTTCTCCTGGTGAGTCCGTACAGGCCCCCAACCTGAAATAATATTTATATAGCATGGCTCAGCTGCAAAGCTACTGCACAATAATCTGGTTAGTCTCCTTCATGAAAAGCTTGTGTTTCCTGTGGGAAATTGGGTAACATAGGCCTTGTTAAGGTGCAGGACAGAAATCCCCCCCAGGAGAAACTATGGAAGCTGTAAAAGTGAGAGAAGTCCACAGAGATGGAATGCGATACTGTTGTAAAAATTTGCGGAGCTACACGGTCCTAGGAATAAGTGGATCCTTGACCCAGGTAGAGTCCAGGTATCCTGGCAGGCAGACGAATTTAAGCGTCTCCTGCCCACCAAATAACAGAGACCAAACCAGGACGTACGAAGCAAGGCACTTTTTATTTTCGCTGTTGCAACAGGGTCCTTCCTCTCACGCAGGAGAACAAGGAAGGAACCCCAAACAAAGGTGTCCTGCCCTTAAAAAGAAATTTGAAATTGGTTTCAGCCCACCCCCCAGAAGCATCATCCATATGTCACAGAAGGGGTGTAGCCCAAGACCCCTCTCCCTAGATTCATCATAGGTACATCATGAAAGGGGAGGTCTGGTGGCAGTAATCTGAGCATCCTGGACCCTGCCCCCTGCCCCCAAAACCTAATCAACAAAAAAGAGAGATATTTACATTTCCCTGTTTCCCAGCCAAGTTAATCACACCCTTTTGTCTGGCACCCAGGTATCAGGATGCCAGGGATTATCACTTTAATTCCTGAGACAATGAGAAGGTTCCCCCCACCCCCCTTCTTCCTTGCAGAGGAACACCTGGTCAGAGAGAGAGTCAAAATGGTGTCAGTTAGGCCTGTCTTCCTGTGCTGCTTCAGACATGTTTCTGTACATTCATGTACATGTTTTATGAACAATTATTATATATATATATGACCTCAAAATTCTTATAACAATACAGAAAGGAACAAAAGATCACTTAATTTTCTGTGCATTTGGAGATGCCTGAAGACCTGTAGGGAAAAGGACTTCTTTGTGCTGTGAGTAGAATTTATTTTTATTACTCTTTTTGTCCTCATGGTTACTTTTGTTCATTAGGGGTACGGTGCCTAACAGCAGTATAGTGAGGAGAAATTAGTAGGTGCAGCTTCTCCAGCCCTTCCTCATGAGCAAAGCTTTGTAGGTTGAATTTCTGCCTGTCGTGAACCTGTAAAGTGTATAGAGTTTCTGTCAAGGAAAAGCTTTAAATATTTTTTTGTCTCTTAGATTTTTATCCAGCTGCTTCTCAGAGGAGTTTAGGGCAGTAATGTGCACTGTGTGTGTGTTTCTCCCCAAGCCTGTGAAATAGGTTAGGTTGAAAGTATTATGAGGTCAAGATTACTCAATGAGCTTTGGGATTTAGCAGACTTTAAACTCAGTTCTCTCCAGACCTAGTTGTGTACTTACTACACTATAACCTTTGGAGAGGGAAGA
Source organism: Zootoca vivipara (assembly GCF_963506605.1). Classification (NCBI taxonomy): domain Eukaryota; kingdom Metazoa; phylum Chordata; class Lepidosauria; order Squamata; family Lacertidae; genus Zootoca; species Zootoca vivipara. The sequence goes on along the minus strand of NC_083288.1, from coordinate 22,771,915 downwards.
TTTTCTTTTTTTGTAATGCTTGCACATTAAGGCATAAACATCTAAAGTTCTCATCCAACAATGTTTTGTGGTGTGTGTGTGTGTGTTTTGTAAAAATACTTCAGCCTTCTAATCAGCAATGAGACTTCTAGAACTTTTTGTAAACATTTTTTACTTTGACAAACATTTTAAAGTCCATACATCTTCCTCATATAGTGGCTCACGTCCAAAACAGCACGAAACGTTAACCGTTTTGGAGCATCTCTGAAGCAGATGTCATAACAATATGAGTAATATGGGCAAATGCCCTTGCTTTGCTCCTGCTTGAAATAGAGACTTTTCATGCAAAACTGACTCATCGCCCTCAAACACTGGGAACATTTGTTTTTCCTCTGCTCAGGCGTGCCTTGGGAAATATTTTTCTATAAAATGGTCTGCTATTTTCGACATATGGCAAAAAAAACCCAAACGAACAGGGGTCATTGTTTCCACTTTATGTGGGATAACCTGATAAAAAATAAAATTGTTCACTTGGGGGAGGGGGATGCTGCTCAATTGACTGCCAGCAAATCTCCTGGTTACAGGTAGGTAGCCGTGTTGGTCTGGATCGAAGTAAAATAAAAAAATTCCTTCAGTAGCACCTTAAAGACCAACTAAGTTTTTATTTTGGTATGAGCTTTCGTGTGCATGCACACTTCTTCAGATACAGTGAAATGGAAGTTTCCAGGCACTTATGTAGAGAAGGGGTGGGGAGGGGTGGGGATGGGGAGGGGGGATCACTCAGAAGGGTGGTGGAAATGGGTGATTGACTGACTGATAGCTGTTAAAAGAAAATAACAGAACACCACTAGTCATCACATACAGCTCCCAAGCTAAAACAGTACAACGCATCATCAGAGATCTACAGCCTCTCCTGGACAATGACCGCTCCCTTTCTCAAGCTCTGGGAGGAAGACCTTTCATTGCCTACAGACAGCCACCCAATCTTAAACAACTCCTCACCCACAATAATACAACCACCAGACTTAACATGGACACTGGTACCAGAGCCTGCAATAAACCCAGATGCCAACTTTGCTGCCACATACACCCAGACAACACCATTACTGGCCCCAACAACATCCAACATACCATCTCAGGACTATTTAATTGCTCATCCTCTAACATTGTGTATGCCATCAAATGCCAACAGTGCCCTTCAGCTCTCTATATTGGACAAACAGGCCAAACCCTACGCCAAAGGATAAATGGACATAAATCTGACATCAGGAACCAGAAGACAGAAAAACCAGTAGGAGAACACTTCAATCTCCCAGGACATTCTATACAAGATCTCAAAGTAGCTGTCTTACTACAAAAGAATTTCAGAAATAGACTGGAAAGAGAAGTTGCTGAATTGCAACTTATCACCAAGCTCAAAACCATGGAGGGACCTGGTTTGAACAGAGATATCGGGTTCTTATCTCATTACCGTGTTTCCCCTTTTTTAAGACACCGTCTTATAACTTTTTTTCCTCAAAAAAACACAGGGTGGCTTAGTTTCGGTGGGGTGTCTTATTTTTTTATTGCCGGTATGGTATTTATGGCTCAGGGCGCCGCTGGGCTCTCTTGAGTGCTCGGTGCTGCAGCAGCCACTGGTTCCGGGTGGCGGGGCGGCAGGCGTCTTTGACCAGGCCAGGCGGAGGCCGCTGGCTCAGGCGCTCCGCCCGCTGCTGCAGGGCGCTCCAAGCTCCTTGGCTGGGCCAGGCAAGGAAGAAGCAGTGAGCCCAGCGGTGGCGGCAAGCACGGAAGCAGTAGGGACGCTCTTGGAGCGCCGCTTCACAGCTGATCGCGCTCCTGCAGTGCCGGCCGCATGGAGTGACTCTGTGAGTGGAGGTGCCTGTGGGGGTTGGTTTCCGCGGCGTGGAAGTATGGCTTATTTTCGGGGTATGTCTTATATTTCTCAAATCCTTAAAAACCCTGCCATGGCTTACTTTATGACTATGTATTAAAAAAGGGGAAACAGGGTATACATGATAAGCGATCTTCAGCCATCTCAACCCTTGCTTTTTCATGCAAAACCATTTGCAGTCGTTTGCGGTCATCAACAGCTATCAGTCAGTCAATCACCCATTTCCACCACCCTTCTGAGTGATCCCCCCTCCCCATCCCCACCCCTCCCCACCCCTTCTCTACATAAGTGCCTGGAAACTTCCATTTCACTGTATCTGAAGAAGTGTGCATGCACACGAAAGCTCATACCAAAATAAAAACTTAGTTGGTCTTTAAGGTGCTACTGAAGGAATTTTTTTATTTTACAGCAAATCTCCTGTGTGTTAAGAATGCTCTTGGGTATGAAAGCAGCTCTCCTGGCTCAGGCAGGTTTTAATTGGAGTTTTCGAGGACTGAATTTGAGACTGCCTGCTTGCAAATGCAACTGAAGTACCCATGAGCTGTGGTCAGGAGGTTGGAGAATGCTGCTGAGTTATGTGGGTACATGAGGATAGCAACTGAATTTCTAATGTATGTATTCCACTGCATGCTTGATGAAAGCATTGTGATGGAAAAAGCAAAGGTATGCAGACTATGCTGCTCCCTACATCTCCACCCTTTCATAAGAATAATTCAGGAAGTTTTGCCAAATGCACCTTGCAAAATGTTGGTTGGTTTGTGCGCATGCTTTTCTGTTTGTTTCCAATGTCGTGCTAGTCAGGCAATCTTTATTTGTATACAACCATAGGTCATTAAAAAGCAAAGCTTGAATTAGACCACCAGCAACAGAGATATATAAATAACCTTCCTAAAAATATTCATTTGTTATTTTACGGTTCAAGAAAACAGGGCATCATCATTAGAAATATGAACAGATTTGCCGAAGAGCAGCAAAACGATTAGCTTATATCCAGTGACCTTGCTCACATTGGTATTGCAAGAGATGTGGCAGTCAGAATTTTTTTTTGAGGGGGGAGGGTTCAATATAGGTGTACTTTTTAATGATCTACCTGTATGATTTTATCCACTACTGGATAAAAATTTGGAAGGATCATAATTCAGGGATAGAGCCCATGTTTTGCATTCAGAAGGTTCTAGAGTTGGTCCCTGGCATTTTCAGGTAGGGCTGTCCCTGCCAATCAGTGCAAACAATATTGAGCTAGATGGATCAAACATACTCCATTTTAGGCAGTATTCTCTGTTCACAAAGGATATATAGAACAATGTTCACCTAAACTGTAGTGAGGCCATGTACACATAACTGCTGATTGATTAAGGCTTGAGAATCTTCTATCAAGATGTGCCACTGCTTGAAAACACAATTGCATGAGAACAGAAAATTGACTACTATTAATACATGAAGCTACCTTTACTGAATGATTTTATTCAAGCAGATAATACCAATTGGCAAAGCAAATAGTTTGAATGGTTCTCCGTTTTAAACAGGAGCATTTACAAGAAGGATTTTATTTTCTTAGCACTTTAGTCCACAGTTTTCTACACCTCAGGAGACAATCGTACTTCAAAATTAATGCTGTTGGAGTTCAATCTATTCTTGAAATGCTGACAACTGCAGCACATGAAAGCTGTTTATGTCAACTTAAAGCAAGTAAACATTCCACTGAGAATTTGAGGGAGGGGGTAATTATCTGGCAATTTCTGTAATTGCAGCCAATAAAGAATGAATGCCAGGCCTGCCTCCATTCTCAGTACAGCAGCTGGTAAACATAAGAGTTGTTGGAAATTTATTCTGGATTATGTCTAGAGTACATAGATTCTGTAGACGCAACATCTGTAGCATATGTAATTGGAACTGTAGTCTATCTCAGAAATCTCAATACTTGAGAGCACCAAATTTCTTCCATTTCTTTTTTTGAAAAAAGCCAGATGCCACGTAAGCAAACCAGCAAGCCCAAATGAAAGCTCAAATTTCTCTCCTGTCAAATGACTGCACACCATATGATTCCCTCAGGCCTCATCATTGCCATCCCCATGCAGGGCACCCGATTGCAGGGCACTAGATAGTTGAGTAGGCATTGGATCAGGCATAGGCAAACTCTGGCCCTCCAGATTTTGGGACTACAATTCCCATCCTCCCTGACCACTGGTCCTGTTAGCTAGGGATGATGGGAATTGTAGTCCCAAAAATCTGGAGGGCCAGAGTTTGCCTATGCCTGCATTGGATGCACAAAGGAAAAGCACTCTATACATGATCAGAAGCTCTTCGGTCTTAGTTATGTTTTGGAAAGTATTTTTTCCTTGTAAAAGGGTGCAGGAGAAGAGTGCATACTTGGAGCTACTCGGGCCTACATGCCAGAATATTTATAAAGAAAAAGGTCACAAGTATTCAGCAGTTACGACTTGTAGTTACATTTTCTGTAGGCAGTGGGAGAGTTGGCATGGAGTTCTGTAAAACTTCAAGGACCTAGAGGCAGTAATTTCTGCAAATAGCATAACTTCCTCTGACTTTAATTACCATCCCAAAGTGTTTGTGGGTATTTGGTCAGATGCCAGCCACAGGTGAGGTGCATCATTCTGCTGAGATGTGCAGCAGAAACAGTGATTCTGAAGTTCTTTGCTTTGAGCCTTAGGTGTTTTGTCCAGATTTTAGATTGTGGTGGCCAGAGGAATGACCCATGCCTGGGTTTGTTGACAGCAGCAGTTCATTCTCTCTGATATCCGTTGTGGAGCTGGGATGTAGACCTGGAGCCAGATGTGCAGTGGATAGGTGCTTGCTGTATTTTGCTTATGCTGTCCTATGCTACACTGACTGTGCACATAGCAGTTTACATAAGGGAACCCAGCAAGCTTCATAGCAGTTGACTAAGGATGTGAACTTTGCATTCCCCACATCCAAGCCCTATGCTGTGACACTGCACTGCCACCAGCTCTCACATTTTGTTGTCTCCTAAGGAGAGGCCAAGGTGCACCAAGGTACGTAGATAGGATTTAAAAAAACAACAACCCGACTTTATCAGACCCACTTGCAAAACAGCTGCACCAGAAAACAGCCAGAATCATCCTCAGATAGGCCCTTTGCATTTGATTCACAATCAGGATTTTATTTTTCACACTGCAGAATATGGCAACTGTTGCTTATGGGCATGGGTAGGCAAACCAAGGCCCGGGGGCCAGATCCGACCCAATCGCCTTTTAAATCCGGCCCGCGGACAGTCCAGGAATCAGCGTGTTTTTACATGAGTAGAATGTGTGCTTTTATTTAAAATGCATTTCTGGGATATTTGTGGGGCATAGGAATTTGTTCATTTCCCCCCCCTCCAAAAAAATATAGTCCAGCCCCCCACAAGGTCTGTGGGACAGTGGACCGGACCCCTGCTGAAAAAGTTTGCTGACCCCTGCTTTTGGGGATGGTTGCCAACTGCAGCAGATAGTGTGCTAATGATCTTCCCTTGCCTACTCCCTTCGCATTTTATACCAAATAACGCTCCTTTTAATTCAGATTGGATTTCTGAAGTGCATATGAGCTGAATGTGCCTGCTCTTGCGATCACATCTCTGCAGTATAAATGTGCTCACTAACACAGCCAGTTGCACTTGGCTACACACGTGCCCTAAACTGTCACTATGTGACTTTAAAAGGAAACACTCAACTTTGTGCAGGCCTGGCTGAAGGCAGGCATCCCTTTGGGTTTGTCCCAGCCACACTTAAACATTTGCAGTTTGGTTCAGGGCTGTCAGTTTCTCATCAGCAGCTTTGCACAGAGCTTGTTTTGTTTTGTCCCCTGCCGCCACCACCCTGGATTCCCCAGAAATCTTGCTAGGAATCCCTGCCTTCGTCCTGTCTATTAAAATCAGAGGCTGTTGAAGTTTGGAGCGCTGCATTCCTCTGCGAGTGAGTGAGCGAGCGAGCGAACCCTGCCTGTGCTCGCATGCTAAAGCTGTTGCCTCCTCTCCAACTATTTTAATCATTTCAGAAAAAAAGGGGTGGGTCTGCCAGGCATTTGGCAAGAGGCTCCTTTCCTCCAGTTGAAGTGCAGTCAGCCAATGGCCTGGAAGCTTGGAAAATTTTGCAGGGCAGTTTCCCCGGACAGCTTTGCAAGGGTTGTGCCATTTCAATAGAAGCACACATCCACACACTGCGCTCTTGGCTTCTGGCTCGCCTCCCAGATCTGAGAGATCTCAGATTCAGCCACCCCTTCTCTCTCACTTTCTCTTGTCCCTGCAGTGTCGAACTTCTCCAAGCTCTGCTAGTCAGGACTCCTGAACAACCATGGCAGACACCACCCTCCATATCGTCGAGCAGCCAGCAGTCTCTGAGGCCTCGGAGGAGCCAGCAGGTGAGACCGAAGAACCCATCAAATCTGACCAGATCAATGGCGTTATGGTTCTTACCCTTCTGGACAAGATCATCGGAGCTGTTGATCAGATTCAGCTGACCCAGAGTCAGCTGGAGGAAAGGCAGCAGGAGATGGATGGGGTGGTGTCCAGCATCCAAGGGGAGCTCGCCAAGCTCACGAAGGCCCACTCCACCACCAGTAATACAGTCAACAAGATGTTGGAGAAAGTCCGCAAGGTCAGTGTCAACGTCAAAACTGTCCGGCAGAACCTGGAGAAGCAAGCTGGCCAAATCAAGAAGTTGGAATCTAATGAGGCAGAGCTGCTGAAGCGCAGGAACTTCAAAGTCATGATCTACCAGGTAAGGCACCTTTTGATCTCTTCCGCTCGTGTCTTTTTCAGTTGGTGCTTAAGACTGTCCAGCATGACAGATTGCCTTCTATATGGGGCTTCCCAAGATTCCCATTCTACAGCACGCCATATATAGGATATTCAGGACTTGTGTCATCACTGGAATCCTAAAGAGAACAAATGTATTGCCCAATATTTTGCAAATATTCCAGAGTTCGCCTTAAATGCTGCACCAGTGCAAACTTTGCAGGAATTTGCCAAAGAACCGTAGAGGGAGCCAGGTGCAGGAGGGGAGGGAAATAATTTGTTGTCTCGTGGCAATAGAAAGCCAACCAGTGTCCTTAAAGCTACAAAGCCTGGAAATCCCTTTTTTGGTTTGTAAAATGTGCTTATTGGGGCAATCATTTGGGAAAGCAATCTGCACATTTTCACTGTTGTCTGTTAGAGAAGTAGCATTGCAAGGAGCCCACTCCTACTCTGGGAGTTTGGTGCCAAGTCAGAGCTCTCTGTCCCTTGGGTTTGTGCTTGCTACTTTCCCTGCAAAACTAAATCTGATGCAGTGTGGGTTACAGATTCTTTTGGCCCTGACCTTTCAGGCCCTGGAGCTTTTTCACCACTTCAGTGAGAGGTTGCTTTGTTCTGCTGTTAGCAGTCCTCTTTCTAACACGTTTGCGGGCTAGCCTCACGGACCTCCTAATATCAAACAGTTCAAAATAGGCAGCTCTGAACCATGCGTCCTATTCTGTGGTGGTCTGGCCTTTAATACCTGTGTTGGAGGAGAAGTGGGACATCATGAGATAGGTTGCCCTGTCCTGTAAGGACAAACACACACACACACACACACACACACACACACACACACGGCTTAGGACAGAAAACCTACAAAAATGTAGCTGCGTTTCTTACTATCGCAACATGAAAGGGGATCTAGTTATGTCTGGTTGAGGAATCTGGCAAGTAGCTGACGGATATAGCCCTCTGATTCACGGCTTGAGCATTCTCAATTATATCATGCCTCAAAGGCGGGAATACTCCAGTATATAAGGGTTATGAACACCACCAAACCAGATTTATAAATACACTTTATCGGAAGCCTTGTAGATTATGTTGAGGGAGTTTCAGGTCCCACCAGTAGGAAAATTGTGCAGGAGTGAGGAGAGAGAAATGGAACATGCAGCAGCCAACGGAGGAGGGAATAGAAAGGAAAATCTGTCTGTGCTGTTTTATTTTTCAGGGCGTTTTACAAATATGAACACAGATAGTATTTTGGTTGAGATATTTCCTCTCCCCTTTCACTGGAGTCTAAACAGTTATGAGGCGGTAGCAAAATGCTCTTGGGCTTTTGTGGAAACCAGATCAGCAACCTGATCTTGAACAAGTTCTTGAACAGTGGAGCCTGGGGTTCCAAGTTGTGCAGGTGTAGGGATAGTAAACCTTGGAATCTGTAAAGCACCTTCAGGGTCTGGTTCCCCTGGAATGAACTCAATAGGGAACATACTGTTGTGCAGTATAGTGGTTAAGGGAATGAGCCAGGAGCTACCGGTAGTTCAAATGCAGCTCATCCCTGGGGGAACTAGGTGACAATGCCCAGGTAACAAACCTTCATACCTTCCTCTGTCATATGGGAGTAATAATATTAACTTGTAGTACAGGATGGTTCTTAAGAATTTCTCAGAGAACCCCGTGTGCAATAGAGAACTCCATCAAAAGTGCTATATAAATACTAAGGCTGCAGCCCTATATGTCCTTACCTGGAACTTGAAGTGATTTAGCTTAAACTCAGTGGCAGTTGTTTCTGACTAAGCCTGCATAGAATTGGTTTAGCATTAGCATCGTAATGTTATTTTCTCAGTGAATACCAGATATTGATCAGATATCAGGAGGGAAATTTCTCAGACCATGCAGATAATGGGTTTTCCACCCACCTTGCCATTTTTCCTTTGGCCATTCAAGATATTCAAGGACATCCCAGCAAGCTGACATGTCTTGAATCACAAAAAAGATAAATAAAATGTAAGGGGTCCTACCCATGTTGGGCCATAAGAAAAAACCCAAACTCCACACTTTCTGAAGTGATTATTCAGTGATCCTGGTATCACACCACTAGACCAAATCGTATCTTCATTTTTTTATGATGATCATGTTATTTTCTCATTTCTATCTCATGGCTGGAGACAACAGGGATTTTCTTGTGTTTGGGGACAATGGGAGGCATGATAAGGATAGAACCACTGGAAAGACATAAGCCATGCAGATGGAAGCCATTAGTACCTTTCCTTGTACCTCCACGAAGCAGCATTCCTTATATGCAGTTGCAATGCTGCTTACTATTTCTATTTGATACGTATTAGATTTTATATCTCACTTTTCCTACAATGAGTTCAGAGCAGCATGTTAACCTCACAACAATCTTGTGGTGTAAGAGAGGCTGGCAGTGGAAACCTGCTGGCATACTCTGAAGTCTCATTGAGTTCCACAGGGCTTACTCCGAGGATAGCTTGTATAGGATTGCAGCCTGAGGGATGGTGACTTGCTGCAGCTACTCAGAGAGCTTCATGACTGAGCTAAGGACCTGAATCTAGGATTTCCATTTCCAGATATCACACTCTAGCCAGTGCCCCACCATGTTGGCTATTAGTAGGAGTAGCCACCTCATAGTTGCCCATTGTGGAGTATTGACTGAAATATTGTGAGTCTGGAGTTCATATCCCAGCATTGCCCTTAAGAGTCACATGCACATAGTCTCATGTAAACACCCTTTGTTAACTTATCTTTGAAATGGGAATAGTGATGGCCACCCCTGCAGGCCTATAATAATAATGAAGGAAATGTAGTGATGGCACAGGCTTGTGGTGTTGCAAAAATGAAATTAGAATCACAAAGGACTTCTGTACGCCATTAAGGGCTGCAGAAACAATGATTAAATGCTGCCCTTTGGAGCAAATGGAGAGCAAGCGTTTCCCTCACACATAGCCCCATAACACAGTGATTAATCACAATGGACTGTAGGGGGCCTAGGAAAAGCTGGCGGTGTATATACCAGAACCTTGCCCTGTTGCAACAACTTTTCAAACAATGGGAGAAAATGGATTTGCTTTCAAAGGGGGATTTTTTCTCACTGAGGTCAGCCTGTACTGTTGCTGTGGATGCTTCTGGCACTGTTTGTTTTGTTTCAGAATTACTCTTGTCTTGCACGCTGAACAGAGTTTGCCATCTGGGGCGAGAATTGGGTTGCACTGCTAAAATACTAACATTCCCTGTTCTGCAGCTATGGGACTAACACTCTGAAAACCCTCTGGGCAGCAGAGTTTTCAGCTTTCAATCTATGCTTTTGATTCAAGCTTTCAAAGAATCCAGTCTAGGATGACTGAGTGGGGTGGAGGTGGGGCACTGTATGAATATTGGGGAGTGGGGTGGCAGAGCAAGTTTGGCGCCATGATCTGGGTGGATTATTACTATCGACCACATCAGAGGCGGATGATTTCCTCAGAACTTATTAAAGCAGCTGCTTGCACAGGTGTGACTGTGAACACTGCAGGACGCACTTTCATTGTTGCTTCATGCCCTCATCAGAATTAGCAGATCAACATGCACCTAGCTCATGCGGCCTGAGTATGGCCTGTTGTTTGCTAAGGCTACTTGAGTACAGTGAGTGAGGACTGGCAGGCAGGAGTGCCAAGGTCTGCCTCTCTACTTCTATTGTGTTCTGTCACCATCACTTTGGTTGTCTCTAAGGCCCAGGCCACCTGACCTTGCCTACACAACTCACACTGCAGCTGACAATGATTCTGTCAAAAAAATAAAAGAGTCTGAAGTATGTTAGGCAATACCTAGAGCACAGTAGACAGTCCTGAGAATCCCTTCTTTAAAGTCTTTGAAATAACTGCTGTCTGCATTTGAGCATTTTAATGCATTACACACTCAGGCCTGAGAGTCAAATGCTGGCTGATTCTTCGAATTCTCCTTAGGCCACAGCCCTCACTGGCTCTGTTTTGCACCCCAAATATTTTTGCCTGGCTGTAACATGCCCTACAACTCTGATAATGCCTCTTGTTGTCCTGGATGGAGGATAGAGAAGATTGTGTGATGGTGTGTAGAAACTAGCCTAGCATAAGAAGGTGAAATGTAAATTTGTTCTTCTGCCACTTTTGCCTCTGATCCCACCCACCATTGCCATCTGGCCCTTGTTCAGAAGGGAATGTTGCCCTCATGCTGAAAGTGTTTCCCCCACCTCTGCAATTACACAATAGCAAACCCTGGTTTATCACTGAACACAGGTTTGGCATTCATGTTTTTGGCACAATACGTCTTTGCAGAATCTTTACAATTTGAAGGGTGCACACTTAAAACATAATACTCCAAAATGCAATGTGTGAATTGCTCCTCTGTGAAAATAGAATTAGGGTGTGGCATTTGTTCTGGATTTATTCAGTCTGGAATGAGTGGGTGGTGTTATGAGTACCTCTTGTGCTGACTCCTTGGAAATGCTGCTTGTTTTCCTGCCTGGATCATTTGGAATTCCAGATCATTCACAGTCCTTGACTCCTGTCTTTGGCAGCGCTGTTTAGGTGCCAATGAGACAGAATTATTTTTCCACATCTTTCCATTATTCCTTGCTTCTACTCCCTCTGCGTGTGGTGGTGGTGGTAGCATCCTTGGCTTACAGTAAAACAGAGGGGCCGACCCCTTCCCATTTTTAAAGGCAGTGGTGAGAGCTTGAGGCAAGTGGGAGAAAGAGTTTGTCTTTCTAGATCTCTGTCTACATGTCCTCCTTGTTCCGGCCACATGTACCGGTAATCTGACAGTCATACTTACAAACACTCCTATGATTTTGGCAAGAATGCTGAAGAAGCTTTCTTTGGCGTAAACACAAAACTGTAGGTGCGTGAGGGAATGACTTTTTCTGCAAGGCGATTGCCATGAATCAAGAGGAAGAGAGAACAATATGGGCTGCCGAAAACCCTTCCTTGATCACTGGAAGCTGCACCCCAAGTCTCCCTTTGGCTGTGAACTACTGTCGGGCTGCTGGCACCTCTTCAAACTTTCCAGCAGAACCACAAGGCAGACAAAATTCTTGGAGATTTTCAGGGTTCTCTTATCTGCGCCGTGTATTGAATTCACACACACAACCTTGATGACAGTCATTCTTTACTCCTGTATGCAAGCCCTTCATCTATTCTGATATATTTACTTCCACACCGATTTCACAAGAGAAGATGGTTCTTCATTTGTCCTATATGCAACAGGAACAAAACTGCAGAGAGAATCCATGATTTGGCCCAACCTGCATATGGACTCTGTGGTATACATGTGCACCCATGCTCACACCCTTAGGCATGTGGTTTGCAGTGTCAAGGGCTGCCACACCCCACCTATTCTCCCCTCCTCACTTTGGAGTTTACTGTAACACAGCAGCCTCTCTCTGTCAGAAGAACAACTGCAACTCCTGGATGCTGCAACGTGCTTTTGACGAATGAGTTTTTGTCCTTCGGGCATAAAAATCCATCCCAGTTAGAGCCGCAGAAGGCCCTATAAGGCCATGGCTGTGCCCTCTCCTGGGAGCCAGCTGTGGGATTGTTCTATTTTCAGACTCACTTGTGGCCTCGAAGCTGCAGTTCCCCAGTGACACCCAGAGAATTCAGCTTCATGGTTCCCATCGGCACCATTTAAACATCAGTATATCATGATAATCATTGGCTGCTAGCAAAAAAGGTTACTTTTTCAAATTTCTAAATGAAGAAAAAGCTCTGTATCTAGATGCATAGGGTTGTTTCTCTGCCCACGTAGAATGCAGAATCTGAAGGATTTATTGTTAACATGCTGCTGCTCTTGCTGTTTATTTTAAAGTAACTGAGGCTGGAAACATGGCCTTGTTGGAATGCTGTTTGCAAGCAGCTTGATGGAAGGAAGCAACATTTCCCATTGGTATTCAAGATAAGATAAAGTTGGGAAGAGGATGAAAGTGGGGCATGGTGCCATAGTGGTACCTACGGTAAGTTGTAATGACAGCTACAACAATAATAGTACTTGTGGGCCCACAGAAATAAATGCAGCACACTTTTCGGTTGGAAGTAATTACATCTCATTCCAGCCATGAATAAAGTTGTATCCTTTGCCAAACTTTAGACATCAAAAGGGTTTGCTATCAATCTCTTACCCATAAATTAAATATTTATGGAGCCATTTTATTTCTATCCTCTCAGTCAGCATTGTTTTTCGAGTTGCAAATTCAGCAGCCCTTCCTTGGGAACAGGGCAAGTCAGGGAAGCCTTTACATGAAGGATGGGAGTACTGTGGCCCTCCAAATGTTGTTTGACAGCATCTCCCATAATCCCTGACAATTGTCCATGGTGCCTGAGGCTGATGGGACCTGGAGTCTAGCAACATCTTGAGGGCCACAGGTTCTATAGCCGTGTTTTACTGAACCAGTTTCCTTTGGAGTCCAGAGCACTGGGACCATACGGTAGCTTAGTACACTTTTTCTTTTCCAACAGATATACAGGCTGATAGGCACATGCAATCGGTGCTAATTCCAAAGCAATAGAAGTCCAGCACCCCTAAACCCTGGAGGAAAGAGCACAGCACAGTAATAGAGTGTGTGTTTTACATGTTCATTCCACAGCATATGCAAGCAGAGCTGGTAAAGATTCCTGTCTCTATCCCTGGAGAGTTGCTAAGGCAGTTCCCTGTGTCCCTGAAAACAGTTCTTTCACCAAATCAAAAAGTTATTTTACTTTGCCATGCCTTTTTGCAACCATTGCCATGCAAAACTGATTTTCAGCTCCACCACAATTTTAGAATTGGGTGTGACATGACTTTAGACAAAGAGCAGCTGCACTATCCATTAAGCAGGCACCTATTGTTTGACATCAACTGACAGGTTATAACGAGAAAGAGGAGCAAGAGAGAGCACGCACATGCACACACTCTTCGCTGTGCTCTCTGGCTATACAGTAATACAGTTTGGGACAGTGAGAATTCATCACACGGAGGCTGTACTCATGGGCTTAGCTCCATGATTTATGTGAGATGGAGAAATGAGAAAGCAAAATGCACCAAAAGTAGAGAAAAGAACCAGTCTGAAGAAAAGCCATTTAGGGAAGAGATTTGTTACCGGAGGAAATGGGAGTCCAAAAAGTACTTTTGCATAAAAACAGACTGCCCTGAAAAGTTTTCTTCTACAGTAGGTGCATTTGTTACAAAAGGGAACCAAGCCTACCTGTGGACCCTTTTTCAGACTCCTGGAGTAAATTCCAAAGCTGACAATGCCTGCAGTACAGAACAAAGACCAGAGCAGGAGGCTTTTGTTGATTTTGTATCATGTCGGGGGAAGGAAAAGCAGATTAAACATTTAGAACAGAATGCCACAGGATGTTTAGTCTGCACCTTGAGGCAAATATGGCTTAGGTTGTGTGTGTGTGTGTCTCACTCCATCTTCTGCAGGCTGCCTGGTTGTGAGTTATGGATAGCTTCAGGGAGAAGGAGAAAGAAACTCCGGAATCAGTCAGTTGACCTGTTTGCATTGAAAGATGGGGTAGACATTTGAAGCAGAAAGTGCATTAATTTTCAGAAGGAAAGATAAGTTATTTTTAGGCTTGCAAGTTTTTAGGGTTGCAGCACAATCTCTTTACTTTTTATCCCCAAGACCCTCCCTGCCCCTTCAAGCTGAGAAGGTCTGATTGAATGTCCAACCTTCAGTATTTGACAGATAAAAGCAGGCACAAATGTGGTCAGGTGAAATGAGAAAAAGACTAGCATATACTTCAGTAATGAGGAAGGAAGGCACTTAATAGTGGAACATAGGAAATTCTGAAAAATATCAAATCACAGGAAGGGAAGCCTCTTGTTTTTGCAGGCTGCAAAAATCAGGGTGGGGTTCTTAAGCACCCGACAGACCATAACTCATTGGTGGTGGGTTTGTGGTTACCTTGGGTGAATTACAAGTTGTTCAGACCTGGAACAGCAAGTCACCTGTGGCGAGTAAGAACGGTCTGCAGCGAAACAAGAAAGGAAGCTTTCATTTCTTTGTGGGCTGAAAATGCCTATTAACATTTGTGTGAGAGAGCAGGGGCCTGTTACTTTTTTGGGGGGATGAGGGAATTCTTTGCCCGGCTGCTATGGGCGCCTTTGCTTGTGCAACATCCTTGCTGCCGTGATATTGACTTGGCCTGCGCCTGGCGGCTGTGGCTGTGCTTACCAAGAAGCCTTTGGATTCCTCGATGGTGCCCACTGATCATTCCTTTTCCTCACCTTAGCCCAAGAGCATCCATGGACCATCACCGGAGAGCATGCCCTTTTTGGAAGACAGTGAGCTTTCTGATCCTTCAGAAGAGACTTTGCCTTCTGAGAATGGGCCCTGGCCCCAACCAGCACATGATGAGAAGGGAGGCAGCCACTCTGGCCCAATGGAGGCAAAGCCATCCACGGATCATACTGAGCCCCTTCTCCTGAGACTCTGAAAGCAGCTGACCAGGCACCTGAGTAATGGCTGCTGGCCTCATTGAGACCCAGGACCCTGCTCCTTCTGCTTGCAGAGAGGTCCTGGTTCATTTTAGCTTCTTGGTAGATCAGAGGGTGGGGCAGGAGGCTTCTGCTTTAAGCATTGTGTGCCTTTCTGCTGTGTTTGCCTAGCCGCCTCTGGAAGGGAAGGAGAAAAAGAGAGCAGGATATCCAGAGCTCTTGGGTGCTTTGCACTGTTCAGTTTGTAATGCAGCTTATTGGGAGAAAGGGGGAAAGAGAGGAGGGCCACAAGCCCCACCCTTGGCCCCCACCAACTTTAGCCAAATCATGGCTTCCCATAGCCTTTTCTTAACAATTACAGGGCTCTCGCAAAAGATCCCTCTGGTACTCGCCCCCCCTTACCATAAAGCTGTATAAATATGAAATTATTATTAATAATAATTCTGAGCACTGTTTGATAGTCTTGAACAAGGTGCAGCTTCTCCCGGTGCTTTAGCTTATCTTTCCGTGAAAGTGGGAGGGAGTCTGCAGCCATTTTGAAGCTCAGTGGGAGCGGATTTCGGGCGTGAGGAATTCAGAGTAAGATCCAAAGTGCTGTTCATGGATACAATCAAGATTGCATTGCTCCCTCTTTTTACGATGATTATCCCCCATACTCACTGTAGAAATGATAACAATCAAAACAGTGCAACTAAAGAACTAGGTTTCAATCAACAAAAGCCGGACACACCCTCTTTCCTCAAATGAATATGTGCCTATAGTTGGCTACAAATATAGATGCTCCTGAGAAATAATTCTATGTGGTCTAAAACCGAGGGTGGAGATTCCTCTCTCCACACCACCTGACTGGCACCATTCCTTTGAGGAATTGTGCTTTTCATCTCACTGAACTGAATACAAGGATATATTATATCTTCTTGTCCTCCAAAAACACCCTCTCAGGTCCTCTAGAGCTTCTTTTCTCCTCCCCCCCCAACATGTTCCTGAACATCACCATTTGCTTAACTGCTTGGTTTGGCTACTGCAACCTTAGGAAGCTGGAAGAAGATGAACTAACAGGTACAAGCAGTTTGAGAATGGCCACAAGCTCTGGACACTCCAAGTAGACAGGGCGCATTTCCCTGAGGTCAGTGCATGGGAAGGGGTCCGAGGGTTGGTGCCGCCTTGTTTCATGTGTGCTTTGAGCCTGGCAACAGGATCTACCTGCTGTATGTTAGCTGGCAAGTGACGTTTTCGAATCCGCCTCACTGTCGTGCAAACTAGCACTTGCCCTGGCAAGGTGGCACATATTGGCAGAGTCCTGCCCAAAGCAATGTGTGTGCCAAGGTGTCATGGAAATGGAAATCAGCTCCTCTAAGATTTTGGACAGCATCAAATTCAAGAGGTAGCAAAATTAAAACTGGACAAATCATGGGTCTTCTGAAAATCTAAGCTGCATTCTTCGGGGATTGTTTTGGGTCCTGAGTATGAAATAATAATGTATATTTGGCAGCATTTGTACTTGGGCAAAAGGTTTGAATGAAAGTAATGCTCCTCTTTAACTTAGCTCCACAAAATAAATATTTCATGGGATCTTGAGAGACATCTCTAAAAGGTTTTTCTTTTTCTTTTTCTAATCCACTGATGGGTAATCCCACCCCAGAACTATTCTGGTTCCCTAAGAATACCATGTTTGAAATACTGTGGGTTGGAGTTGGACTGTTAGTTCCTATTGATATCATTGGGACAGATTGGGCATGTTTTAATGTAAGGCCATTGATTTCAGTAGGAACTAAGCTAACAAACTTTATCTGGAACCTGCTATGTGTATGTGTGTGCATCAGCCTTCCCTACCTTGGTGCTCACCAGAAATTTTGGACTGCGAAGCTGGGCCATCCAGCTGTCAAAATTTAAACTGTTGGCTCCTAAGAGCAGAGGCCTGTCTCCTATAGCTTAGGTTGCCTTCCACAATAACAGTGACTGGAACCATAATAGTAATCCAGCAGGAAGTTCTCCTGAGCAAGCTCTTGTGAAGCTCCCGAGCTTATGCAGGAGAATATTCTGCATTGTACCTTTTATCTTTGCTGTGCAAAAGTCAGCTACTATAAGGTTTTGCTTTTGTTTGTCTTTTAAAAAAGAATGTTCTGTTCAAAGCTCAAAATAGGCCCAGCTTCTTGTCCGAAGAAAAGTTTGGGGCCCCTAGATCTCTTACAGCATTTTAACGGACTCCTATTATTAAATCAGCTTTGTAAACAAACTCACAAAAGGTTACTAGCCTGTTTTTATTTGTTTGTTCGTGTTTTTTTTTTTAAAAAAAAACCCTTACTAGCCTGCTGGGGACTCACAGAGGAAGCTGAAAAGAGCTCTGCCCCTCCCGCAGCTGTCCACTGCATTTTTATGGGGTGTATGGAAGAGGAGCATCTCCCCTTTAAAGCCAACCTGCTTGGTTTGTGTGCTGAGCACAGAGGAGGGAAAGGGTGTGCCATTCTGCCTCAGCCAGCCCACTCATTGTGCTTCATTGAATTCCATGCCTTTGTCTGCATGCAGCTCCTTGTCACTTATCGCTAGCAGCCAGCAAGTGTTAAATACAAGGCTGTATTAAATGTAGGTGTGGCCTGCTGTTTTCACACTCAACGACTAGGAATCCTTGTGTTAGGATTTGCGTTCCCTGAAAGCAGGGCCCAGACTGAGGCTGACCCCATACAGGTAAATGAGTGGGCTGTTCTTCAGGGGCGTGACACCACTGTGACTTTTGACAGATGCATATCAAGCAGAAATTCACCCAGATAGGGCTCTTTTTAGCCTTGAGGTCTAGCAATGGGAAAAGGAGGATCCTGTTGAACCTCAAGCCTGCTGTGCAGAGGTTAAAGGCATATAGAGCCCACATCAGGTGCAGCAAAGCCCACATTCCATTTGGCACATCCCACATTCCATTTGGCGAAAAGAATGAGCGACCTCACATATGCTGTTTCTGGGCAAGTCATCTTGGTAAACTGGAGTATTTCCTGACCTACGGCTACATTTGCTGCTAGGAAATAAATGTATCATCTGCCTGATCCCAGTTGTATGCTTGTTCCAGTTTGGAATTTTAGCTGTCCAGCCACACCCTCACTGAGAGGAACACAGATTTCAAATGCTTCTGTAGAGTGAAGAGCCTCATTATTTTCCTGGCTGGGCATAGGAGGCCCCCTCCTGGTGTGTATATGTTTCAAATTCCTGCCTTAATCTCTCCCTCCTGAAGCCGCACCTAGCGGGAAAGGCCAGGGAGAGAGGAGGGAGGATGTGGAACAATGAAGTGCTTTGCTGTGACTAAGAAGTACTGTACAGAATTCACACTCGGTTCCTTTGGAGGCTAGAGAGGAGCCAGGCTCCCAAGCAGATTTCTGTTGCTTCCAAATGCACATTTAAGAAGTCTCCCAAACTCTGCTGGTCTGGGATGGGCAAGAGTAGAGTTAGGCAGATGGATAGCTAGATTGTACAGGTGATGAGATCTGTGTCTGTCTAATCTTCATCAAGGTTTTAATCTGGAGAAGAGATTGGCCAATAAGGAGCTTGCTTTGGTCCCATAAAATGGTTTTTTGTGTAGTATTCACCCTTGGGTTGGATAAAAATGCCTACTATTTATCACTGTTGTTGTTCTTGTAGAGAATTTATGGGCTGCCCAAGCTTCCAGGGCAGCACATAGATAAAAGAATAAAACATTACAATAACATTATCTTTCCAGGTTGTGTTTCTGTTTCTAGGGGTGATACCTTTCCCCTGCACTGCACATGCTGTATTTTCTTTCTGGGAAAATCAACTTTCCGTTTGAATGAAAGAATGGATGACAAACTATAAATAAAGTGGTTTTCTTTCCTGTACCCTCCAGAGAACAGGACATCTGTTGCTGCTGTGATTGTAGTGTAGAACCTGGTTGTATCAAATGTCACAGGCATAAGTGTGATATTTGTGGCAACAAGCAATGTCACTCTCCCACAATCCCATCTCCAAACCTTGTGCCATTTTTTTTTAAAAAAAGTTTGTATTTTCATTCATTCATAATGCAATTAGGGATGCAGTCGTAGGCATTACCCAGCAGCATTTCTCTGAATAAACATTGAGAGAATTGAACTACAATACTGTGCATGGTTACTTGGAGTAAGCCCAAGTGAGCTCTATGTAACTTGATTAAAACTACATAAGGAAAAGTAATGCAGCCAAGGTGGAATCCTAAACATGCTTCCTAGGAAGTAAAAGCCAAAGTTGAATTTGCACAGTAGATGTAACAGTGTCCTGATTAAAAGCATCTATAGAAAGTTGCAAATTTGATCTGAGTAATATAGGATGGGGAAAGGTGCATAACATTTAACCCTCCAGCTGTTTCTGCACTCAGAATACCCTCTCCCCCAGCTGCTGTTCCCACACAGGATATATTTGGCATACCAATTTACATTTTGTGTAGTTTTGGTTTACTAATGAAATAGGGATGAAAGTAGGGAAAGGTTGGTTTTTCATTGGAAAAATGGATAGTAGCTTTTGCTTATTAAATTTTAAGTTATCTTAAACTTCAGGTTTGGGGAAATGCATATTGATTTATTAATTGGGTCAAATTAGTCATATTCATTAATTTCAGAGCAAAACCTAGTTGAATACCATCCAATAAATAAAACCCTTTCAATCAGTTGACAGCTCATTTTACAGGTCAAGTAGTACAGCAATGCACCAGTCCAGCATAGGAGCTTTTTTAAAGAAAAAAGAAAAAAAAGGAAGGAGGGAAGGAATGGTGAACACAAGCAATGTTACTTCTCCACCAGATCTGTGCCATGCCATTCTTTGACCCTTTTCTTTCCCATCCATTATTATTTGGAAGCTGAACACTCCTCTTCAGTGCCAGAGTGCACAACAACCCTGGTTCTTTATTTTTCTTTCTCTCCCCCCACCCCCCGTCTCATAATAAATGGCAATACAACCATTTCCCCCCTCTCAGCTCCACACAAAAACTATTATAGGTAGATTTGGTATCACACTGTTGTCCTTGAATGGAGACTTGGGACACCATCACACAAAGGATGGAGACAGACAAAAAATAGCATCCCACAGCTGTGGTACAAGTCTGGCTTTGCAACTAAAATGACATGTGAATACAGTCGAACCACCATTTACGTAACCCATTGGTTACATAAACTTCGGGATGCGCGTGTGGCAAACTCACAAGTATTTTACCATGTTTCACCTACACGTGCATGCGCAGCAGTGGTCCTCAGGTTGCGGAAACCTCGGGATCCGAACAGACCTCAGGAACGGATCCTGTCTGCAACCAGAGGTACCACTGTATACAGTTCAGGCAACTCTTTGCTTTTTATTTTATATTTAAAGTTCATGCATTTACCTATTCATTCATTGCATTGGCTCTTTTTTATTTTTCAAAAAGGAAACTTCTTTTTAAAGTACAAAAAATGGGTGGCATTTATTGACATTCCCCCCACCCCAAGACCATGATACTGTAGGAGAATATGCACATTTGGCTCGATCTCATTCAGGACCCAAGTGCTTTGAAAACATCATTTTCTTGTCCCAAAGATTAAAATATGGTAGTGGCGTAAGTTCACCGGCTGTCTGGATAAGCCCTTATTTATTTGGAGCTTGAAACCATGCCCCTTCCCTTCTCTTGAAACCTGAATTGGGCTAACGGTGCCGTTGTTTTTGCTTCTCTCATGCAGCCGCACTCTCAGGCCTTTAGCTGTTCCCTACGCCTACACCACTCCTAGTTTCGTAACGCCAGGCCCCACCAGGCTGGGAACATCACTCGTCTTTGTGTCTTGTTGGCCTTTTATACATGAAGGGGAGTGTTTATATGTGTTGTAGCAACCAGGCGGTTTGAGTGTGCCCATAAAGACTGCTGGATCAGTGACTCACTGCTCAGGAACGTGGACTTGGATGGGGAACACATGGAGGGGCTAGCAGGAAGGAAAGCTGTCCTGCGGAGCTTGCAAGTTGGGAGGGATTCATACACAGCTGAGCCCTTCTACTTTGTCTCCTTGCAGCTCCCATAAAGGTGTACCCAGCCTTCCCAGGAGCTGGAAATCAAGGATTTGGGAGTGCACAAGCCAGACTCCCCTCTTTCCATTCTGTGTGCAGCAGAAAGCAGAGGTGGGGTAGTGATGGTCGGCAACAGCACTCCCTTTTGGGTCTATATTGCTTCCAGGACAAAGGAGCCAATTTGCTCTTCCTTGTTCCTCCCAGTAGATTCCAGTCCCTTTTGTGCCTTTGGTTGTGTACGTACACAAACAGCAGCCAAGGAATTCATGGTGGACTAGCATCCTTGCTTGCTAATTTTCAAAGTGTGCTCTTGCCAGGGAATCCTGCATTCCTCTTCCTCAGGAGCGAATAAGTTTTCTCAGTGGGGACATCACTATCGGCAGGTAAGCTTCCCTAAAAGGCAGCTGGCCCATCTACTCCCGAGTTTCATCTCAATGCACACAGCCACAGGGGGAATGTTGGATGCATTACACAAGGTAATGGCTATGAGACCCAATCCAGGCTCCATGTGAACTAAGTACAAGCCCTGGAACAGGCCCCAATTTCCTTCTGCAGTGTGCTGGGAGTTTCATGGCATACATGCAGAGGTTCCTCAGCAGATGGGTCCATGTGGAAAGGGTACCCTGATGGCAAAACATTTATTGTTTCCGAGTGGCAGGCTGTGGTGGTTACTCATAAGCTGTTGGTGGACTGACTGGGAGGGTTGCAGACTGCCACTTTACAAGCCATGCTATGCTAGACCCTTTGCCTGGCAAGCCCATCCTTCCTTTGGTCAGTTTCACTGCTAAAGAACAAGGAGTCGTTTTGAAATCACTTCAGAACTGAAATGGACTATGCCAGGAATTGCTTGACCAAAACTAGCTAGGGTCTCTCTTCAACAGATCTGCTTGCCATTCATAGCATCATCATTAAATTTGCATCCTTAGATCTCAGGGTGGTTCACAGCATAAAAATGCAAGCTAAAACACAGTCTAGGGTGCTCGTGGATGTGCTCGTGTCAGATGTGCCCTAGCTTAGCAGTTTCAGTCACAAATGCTTCCACTCAGAATCCAGTGTGGACTGTACCAACTGTTCCCAGAGCATATCGGGGGGGGGGGCAGATTATTTCAAACATACTATCAGAGGTGCTGCTTCCAGTCATCCACCACTTTTCCTCCCACTTCTACCACAAATTTAAATAGTAAGCCCCACCTGTTCATGCCAGTTTTGAGAATACTTCCATTGCGCTATTGTGTTAGAATCATAGAATTGTAGAGTTGGAAGGGACTGCGAGGGTCATCTAGTCCAACCCCCTGCAATGCAAATATTTTGTCCAACATGGGGCTTGAACCCATGGCCCTGAGATTAAGAGTCTCGTGCTCTGCTAAGTGCCCTCCTCCAGCATTTGTTTGTATGCACACTGGCAGTGGGATAAGTCTATATTCCTGCATACTTTGTTGAATGCTGAGTATTGTAGCTGCTGTTGGTCATAGTTCACTTCCATTTAAGTTTAAACAGTAGAGCTTGGCAGCTGGATGGTCTTGAAACTTGCAGGTTTGAAACCTTGAGGACTTGAAACCTGCAGCTCTTTAAAAGAACAAAAGCTCATGGCAGACCATGTTCCATGATTTGTGGTGTAGTAGTTCATTGTGTGCCATAAGCCGGGGGGCTGTCAAGACGGGACCTACGTGCAACAGAGGGGGTGTTTGGAACTCGCCCTTCCTTGCACAAATGTTGTGAAGCCAAGAAGGAGCCGATAAGGATCAGAGCCGTCCGGATATGGCCGGCTTCCAGGTGTAGCTATGCCACTCTGGAGAGGGGGGCAGCTTTTGTTCAGGCTGTCATTGTGTGACTTCCGGGGGAAGGAAGTGATTCCTGGTGTTGCTGGTCCAGCAGTAGCCAAGAGTCTCTGGGAGACGAGGAATTGCCCTCGCAGGTGTTGTTGTGGAGAAAATGACTGCCCTTGCTAGATTTGGGGGCTGGGGGTGGTGGGATATCCTGATTCCGAAGAACCACCCTTTCCCCTCAGAGGCCACATGTGAAGTTTGTCCCAGATCTGCAGACTTTATTGCTAAAGCAGATGTTGGCCCTACGTAGCCAGTAAAAGACTGGAAAACCAGCACAGCACGGCAGCTCGTGTGAGTAAACAGCAGAGGGTTTAGGTTAGAAAAATCACTTCTGCTCTGCTTGATTGCAGAATGGGTGCTCTCAGGGCCAGAAACTGAGAATCCAAGATTCACAATACCACTAAATAACTATTTCTAAAGTTTCAGTTGTTGTTGTATGGGGTTTTTCTTTACAAGCCTTTGCTAACCTGATACTCTCCAGTGGTTTTGGAATACAATTCCCACCAGCCGCAGCCAGCACAGCCATTCTGTACAGTTCAGCACTGGACCTGGTTTTTCTCAGGCATTGCACTGCTTGTCTGGCAAACACGGGTCACCTGCAAACCTTAAAACAGCAATATCTGCCTGATACTTGACGAGGACAACACTAAAAGGATCACCATATCAAAAAATAGTTTGTCAGAGCATGCTGATCTGGGTAAAAAGGACTGCTGTAGCCATTTTATTACATGCCAAATAGATTATTTGAGATGTTATCACAATAACAACAGCCCTATGAGTAGACAAGTGTTTTTATGGCTGTGTTGGGGCTGAAAGTTCATGGCTTACCTACAGCCACCAGCTGAACCCATGCATAAGAGAAAAAAAGGTCTGAACTCCTAGTTCTGTTATCACTTTGCTTCTTAAATAGCCAAAGTCCATGTTAGAACCAGATTCTGTTCTCATTGGGAAAGCAACCAGCCCAATCCTCTGGATGCCTGTAAAATGCGTGTCACTGTACACACTGTTGAAAGCTACTTGTAGAAAGTTACTCTAGGTCTAGGATATTTGACCAGTGATGCTAATGCCCCACCATGCCTCCTTTCTTCCAATGAAGATCCTCAGGGGATTGCCTTGTGCAGAATGGCTTCTACCATGACTGGCCCTTTAAGGAGGCCCCAGTCCTCCTTTCCAGGAGACAGTCAGGCCAGCCCAAAAGAAGAGCAGAGTAGGGAGCAGCTAGCACTACCAAGACCTAATGAAGGGCTCTTGAAGCTCAGAAATTTAAATAGCCAAGAGGTAGTAATCAGGAGAGGAAGAAGTCTGGCTTGATGGAGAAGGAAAGAGAGGAACATAGGCCTGAGGGACAGCCATCTCTTGTATCCAGTGCAATTTCTTTCTCGGCCAGGGCAAGGGGGACCTGACAAGAGGCTCTCCCTACCACCCTAATACTCTTGGTAGAGGATATTGGGGAACCTGGCCATTTGAGTGCCCATTGGGTGTCCTCAGAAGGCACCAACAAGAGGACTGATCTCTCCCTATATCCCATAGCTGTGGGATAGGGGCTATTGGTGTGCCCCACACCCCACAAGCTAGAAATAACCCATTGTGAACCACCCAAGATGATTGGGACTGGGGTGAACTCCTGGTGTCTACAGCAGATATCATTGGAGAGGACCCAGGCATGGAGAAATGTGAGAGAATGTTCTGAGAAAGTATTGCTATTGCTTTGATAGTTTGTAAAAAAATTGGGACTATATTACCCAGGAAAAGGTGTGTGAGATTGGGGGCCTTAGCTTGTAGCAAGGGCCGCAGCTCAATCCATCTGGAGCTGCTGCACTTTGCCTGCCTTGCCTTGAGTTGGGACTCATGTTTGAGCATATTCACCCATAGACTGTGGGCCATGTAGCTCTGTCCCATCTTAACACATGCAGGGCTTTGTATGGTATACCCTCCATGCAGCACCTCAGTTGCATTGCCTACCACACCAGTGCAGCTCTCTGGACCTTTTGCTGTATTGGTGCAACCCCACAAATCGTAAGCTTTTCTTTGTCATGTTTGGACCCTGTCCTTCCTCTGAGGAGCTCTAGGTGGCTCATTTTATTATTGTAACCAACGTGTGAGGTTGTGAGACAGTGACTTGCCCCATTACATGCAAGCCAGTGGTCTTCACAGATGCATGGAGATTTTCAGCTTGGTCTTCTTCTCACATGTCAAGCCTGCATTCTAGCTACTGCTGCAAAACAAAGAAGCCCAAACCGGTCTGTTGAAACACAGCCATTAGTCACATTGCTTGAAAGGGTGGTGACCAGAATTGACTTCTTAAAAAATCATTTATAAAGCAATCGTAGCAGCATTATGGTGTAATAGCACTATATGTCTCTTTCATTTAAAAACAGTATAGCTGAGAAAGCATTTTTGCACGAATTAAAAGATTGATTAAAAAATAAACGGGGTCATAAAGTGGCATAAACCACAAGGGCTACCAGTTTTTAAAATTTGTAATATCAGATAGTGTGAATGCCTGATGGCTTAAAGAATGAAACAGACAAATTACCAGCGCCTAACTAGGAATTCCAAGCAGGATAGAGTTTGCTTCGTTCAGGAATTCCCTCTGCAAAAGTCAGGGACAAAGGACAGTGTGGGCTTTAGCTGGACAAACTTGAGGAGGGTCTTTAAAATGTTCAAGTTTCCCCAAATCACAAGGTTCTTCATCAGGCAGAAAAGTTTTCTGCATGGGAAGCTGGAATTGTCACTGTTCTGTCGCCTTTCCTCCTGTGCCTCGTTCCCCATTTTTCCTTGGGCTTGGCTTGTGACTTTTCCCAGCAATTCCCTGCCCCCCCCTCTACTTTTCAAATAGTACCATTCCAGGAGTCATAAATCTGCCTATCTTTCAGCCCCAGTCCCAACGCTGTGTACGGCGGTGGCTATTTCCAGCGTGTCCCAAGAATGCCAAGCGGGGGATGCACGCTATGTGCTGCTTGGGTGAAAACCAATATCAGTTCCAATCTGCCCCCTCCTCACCCACATGCCTGCCTGCACGCTTTCATGCAGGCACACCATGGCTGAGCCGGGTTCTGTTCAGAGAGGAACAAGAAGTTGAATTAATAGAAGACTTGGTCTAATTCTGATCTGAAGTGGCATCCCAGTGTCTGGAAGGCACCACTTCAAACTGCCTTGTGGTGGGTGGGGGCAGCAGAGGATAACATAAATGTGAGTTGCTTCATAAAAAAAAAAATTCCCATCTAGAAGATTGGCATGTCCAGGAGACCAAGCTAGAACCTTTCTCCCTGAGTTTACTGCATAAAGAGATTACCAGTATTATTTTTTGCAGGGTAGAGTGTACAAATCATGGAAGCCCCCACCCTGAAATGGTACAGTTCTGACTTAGGATGACCAATGCAGTGACAACTACGTCTGTCTGCAGCTAGGAAAGTGATGGGGAAATGCATTAGAAAGCGTGGATTGAACAGATGGTTAATGAGAAGATGTGTATACTCCACAACAAGCAAATCAGGGTGAATGCCCATTGTCATATGAATGTCCCGCAAACAAATCAGAATGAGTGCAAGCAAATCAGAGTGAATGCCCAATGAACAGGTTGTCTGGAGGAGCCCATTACTATTCAGGGCCTATTACTGAATTACTGTATTTCCTAATCATTTCCTAACCACTTTCCTTTTTTGCTGCTCTGGGAAAGTGCCATATCAGACCATATGCACCAGAGGGCAGCCTTGACTTTCAGCAATTTTTTTCAGGCAAGTGCCACAAACTTGTACCTATTAGTCATGGTGTCATTCTGCACTATGAACATCTTTTCTGACAATAACAATAACTTACTGTAACTTAAAGCAAAGTACATATACTTTGAAATAGTCACATACTCTTCTCCTGCATAGGCCTGCCTCTATTTCACCTCCTTTCTCTGTTGTTTCCCTGTGAGCTTATGGATTGTAACTTCCATCATGCGGGGACCTGTCGTGCCTGTTTCCTTAAAGTGTCAAGGACATAGATGGTGACAGACAGATGTAACAATGATGCGGGGGAGGTGGAAGAGGCTTACGGGAGGGATAGTTTTGCTGCTCTTAGGTAAAGGTACCCCTGACCGTTAGGTCCAGTCGTGGACGATTCTGGGGCTGCGGTGTTCATCTCGCTCTATAAGTCGAGGCAGCCGGCATTTGTCCGCAGACAGCTTCTGGGTCATGTGGCCAGCATGACTAAGCCGCTTCTGACGAACCAGAGCAGCACATGGAAATGCCATTTACCTTCCCGCTGGAGCAGTACCTATTTATCTACTTGCACTTTGTGCTTTCAAACTGCTAGGTGGGCAGGAACTGGGACCAAACAACGGGAGCTCACCCCGTCGCGGGGATTTGAACCGCCAACCTTCTGATCAGCAAGTCCTAGGCTCTGTGATTTGGATCACAGCGCCACTGCTGCTCTTAGCCACTCTCAAAAATTGATTATAGTTCCTTATTTTAACAATTTCCCCCTATCTTTACTGCACCTTAGTAGCTCATAATCCAATTACAGGCTGACTAGATCATGTCTGCTCACACTGTGAACTATCAGTCCTCATGCAGCACATCAACCATGAATTATAGTCCAATCAGGATTATGAAAGTGTCTGCTTTTGCAGCATGCCTGGGACAACAACAACATAAACTGGTGAGGGTTTGTGTCTAGCAGGGCACATAATGCAATATACGGTAAATTGGCTTGTGCCCCCAAAAATTGTACATTGGAAATAAAGGAAGCTCTAAGAATTGTTCAGAATATGTCACATGATGAGATGGACATTTTCCCAAATGCTGCCACAAACAATAAGTAGTAAGTACCCACAAAATTTCTGCAATCCCATTCTTCACAGCTCTTAACAGTAACAATATATGCAGGAAGGATAATTATAGTTTTGCCAGTGTCAAAATACTGCATTGGACTGCTTTGAAAATGTGGTGTCTTAAAGGGAGAAAGTCCTTTAGTGGTGGGGCCAGTGCTGGGTTGGAGGTTTCTGCAAGGTGGGCTTCTTTCCACATAAGCAGGCTCTACAATTAGGCAGCAAGAAACAGTCTCAGGCAGCAGCAGTCCCTCCACTATTCTCAGTGAATCTCCTAAATCAGGTTTAGGGGACTATTGGCCTTCCAGATGTTGCTGAACTAAAAGTCCCATCAGCCCCAACAAGCATGGCCAACAGCCAAGAATGATGGGAGTTGTAAGTTCAACAGCATCTGGAGGGCCAAAGATGCCCCACACCTGCCCTAAACTAGCCTGCCCCCATTAGGTTCAGTGGAGGCTCTTGTCCCATCACCAGTGTTGAAATAAGGTTCAATTGCCAGTGCAGGACATGGAATGAGGGGCATCACCGTCTCCTTTGCCCCATTCAAGGTGTGGGCCCTGCAGCCCAAAAAAACAACTGTTGCCCTAGCCACCTGCCAGAATTGGCACAGATCAACTTCTGGTCACAGGAGCTAAAAGGTTCAGGGAAGTTTTTAATGTGTGACATTTTAATGTATTTTAAAACTTTGTTGGAAGCCACCTAGAGTGGCTGGGGAAACCCAGCCAGATGGGCAGGGTACAAATAATAAATTATTATTATTATATTATTACCCCTGGTCTACACTGACCGGCGATAGCTCTCCAGAATTTCAGGTAGGGGGTGTTCCCAGCTTTAGCCGGAGATGCTGGGAATTGAACCTAAGACCTTCTGAGCTCCAGCTCTTCCTCAAGAGAGAAGAGACACTGGTTAGTTGATGTAGGGAAGAATTAAGGACTCCTTCAGTGGGGATTGCTTTCTCCCCACAGCACAGGGGACAGGGCAGCCAGCATTAAGAATCTCATGATTTCATCCTTGTGTCTTGCAGGACGAGGTGAAGCTGCCAACCAAGCTGAGCATTAGTAAGTCTTTGAAAGAGACGGAAAAAGAAGGCGAAGAGGTCGTGGTGGATGAGGAGCACCATGAAGAGGAACATATTGAGCTCTCCTCAGATGAAGAGGTGGAGGTGGAGGAGATTATTGAGGAGTCACGGGCAGAACGCATTAAGAGGAGTGGCATGAGGAAAGTGGATGACTTCAAGAAGGCCTTCTCCAAAGAGAAGATGGAGAAGACCAGGGTGAAGACCAGAGAGAACCTGGAAAAGACCAGGGTGAAGACCAGAGAGAACTTGGAGAAGACCAAGCAGAACCTGGAGAAGACCCGACACAACCTGGAGAAGAGGATGAACAAGTTGGGCACCAAGATTGTCACCAATGAGCGCAGGGAGAAGATGAAGACCTCCCGGGAGAAGCTGAAGAAGTCCTTCACCCCCGACCACGTGGTCTATGCACGCTCCAAGACAGCTGTCTACAAAGTACCACCTTTCACGTTCCATGTCAAGAAGATCCGAGAGGGGCAGGTGGAAGTGAAGGCCACTGAGATGGTGGAGGTTGGTGGGGATGAGGCAGAGAACACAGATCTGCTGAGGGGTGAGAGCCCTGAGATGAGCACCCTCTTGCATATTAAAGAAGAGGCGGACACGATGCTGGCAGACAAGAGTGACAGCGAGTGAGGCTAGAGTGGCATTGGAAGACCATCAAGAGCTGACCATGTAATCTCTCACGTTTCCCCTTTTTGGCCTCACATGGGTGTGCGCACACACACACACGGAATATATATATATAGATCTTGCAGCCCCGCCCCCCAAATGCGACACCAAGGTGCATTTTTGTATATTTCTGTTTCAGCATATAGAGCACAGGACTTCATAGCAATCCATCAAACACCATTCCTACGACCGAGAGCTTGCTTTGCCTGCCAGCCTGCTGTGGCAACACCCCCCGCCCACCCAGCCCAAGGTGCTATCAGCAAAATAATCCATTTGCATGCCCAAGAAGCATGCTGCCTCTTAACTATTCTCCTTGGGGCTCAAGAATGCTTCCAGGGACCAGAAGACAAGATTGGACGGACAGAAGGAAGAGCAGTGTGGTGCAGAACCAAAAGAAGGAAGGGTTTGGCACAGTACTTTACTGAACTGGGGGAGGAAAAGTGACTGGGGAGGGATGCAAATGTGAAGCCATGCAATGGTGCAAGAGGGAGGTCTGTGCACCCCGCAAACCATTTTCCAAGAGATTATTTTTTATGCAGTCACATTCAAAGGGCCTTATATTTGCATACATGAAAGAACAGCAGCTGCCGCTGTGCATGCCGGAAGGAGGAGAGGAGAGGAAAGGTGTCCAGGCTCGAATGGTCAGTGCTCATTTCCTGGGTAGGGCATGGTGGGGAGTGGCAGACCAGTAGGTGTGTCTGTGAAAGAGGACAGAGAGCACAGAGAAAAGGTGGATTGTGAGTCTTTGGCTGCAAGCAAAGTGTTAATAGCAAGAGCCAAGAGGAAACTCTTGTCCGGTCAGCCAGCCACCTTAACTCCTGTCCCTGAGCTGGATTCTGCGCACTGAAGATGGCTTTCTGCAGTGCCTAGATTCCAGGTCAACATCTGTGCTTTCCTGCTAGGCTGACTTGCAGCAGCCCATTTTTAACTCAGGCACTGCTATTTGGGTGCTCTCCAGTGGGGTACCCATATGGGTTTGCTGTCGCTATATTGACTGAACTTGCTGCTTGGGGAGGGAGCATTCAGTGACCCAAGACGTCTTTGTTGTATGGGTAAGGTGCTTCTCAGCAAACTCCCCATACTTCGTTATAGCTACCTCTTTGGGCTTTTTTGTTTTAAGTTTGTGGGTGAGCCTGAAGCCTCACTTTTTTCCCCAAGCACCACCAAAAAGAGGCTTCTTTCCATGGTGTTCAACACATGCAGCTGCCTGCACACACACATCTCTGGTCCACCAATTCATGAAGCAGATGAGCAGCCCCCTCTTCCCCACTTCCTGCTGTGATTCTCCCAAGCTCCCTTGTGGGATCAAGGAGGGAAAGTCTGCAGCATGCTCTGTCCCAGCAGCGAACTCTGCCAGGGTTCCCTTGGCAGTGGTGCCAACAGGGCAAGATTTGGGGGCAGACATCTCAGCAGATAGAGCAGGTGGGCCCCCAAACCTAGCAAAGGCAGCTTTATCATATTTTGAACAAGTAATGCACATTGCCACCTGCAGCAATGAAGTAGTAACGCATTGCCATATAAGCTAAAAGGCTGAAAAAGGCCATTAAGTCCAGAGCCTAAAACAACCCACCTCCACCATTCCATGCCCAGCATTTCCACCACAACCTATACCAATGCTGCCTGCTCTATCAACTTAGCCAGTAGCTTGGCTGAGCCATCCATAGCCCGGTAAGGAGGTAGAGGGGTATGTGCGTGTGTGATAGGAATGTTTTTACTCAACCATGGAGTGTGCAAGCTCCCACCACACTAGAGTTTCCAGTGAGCCTTTCTGTTCTTGTTACGTTGCTGTGGATCTTGCGTCCAGGAGAAGACAGGAGTGCCCAGAGTACCAGATATGCTTGGACTTTTCTTAAGGCCATCACACATAGGGCAGAGACCACACACCACTCTGGGGAGAGAGCAAGGGGCAGGGGGAGGGTTGTGCCAAGCTGCTGCATTGTTCCTTTTCTAAGACTGCATCCTGGTGAGCAGCATGACTAATAAACTTCCTTTTCTAAAAGAACAGGTGTGAGGTGTTTGCAAGGGGCAGGGGGGGGAGCGGCATCAGGCAGGTCACTTAGGCAGGTGCAGCGCAGCACCAAGCCACACACATTAAGGGGACTTCCAGGCTCGCTTTGTTTCAGGTGGGATTCAGTCACCGCCAAATTCAGGTTGTGCAGCGAAAGCCAACCTGGTGCTCTTGCTAATCATACTTTCTGTGCCGTAAGGAAAGTGACGGGAAAACACACTGGAATGTGGGGTAGTGGTTTCTTGACACTATATTGTATAACGTCACTGCAAACAAATTAGACGAATGTTCAATAAATAGCCAACATCATCTAACCTCCCTGCAGACTTTGTGCACACAAATCAGAATGAATGCTCAATAATTGGGTTGTCTGAAAGAAAGCATGATTCCTTTTTTTATTCTTTGCTTAAAGGCAACATGAAGGCAATACCTTTAACAGGCCAAACTTGCAAAGTAGGTGTGCAAGGTTTAAAGTTCTCCAGAACTCTTCATAGCAAGCAAAACTGAGGGATGGGCACTAGTGCTGAAACCATGGGACCTGTATTTAACATGTGAAATTTGGGGGGGGGAGTGTCCTTAGCAGTGCCATTTTTATTTTATTTTGAAGTGAAAGCCAGTTGGAAGCTGTTGCTAGGGAGAGGAGGCAGAATAAATCGCAACCTCGCCTCCCTTTCTAGGTCCTGAGGAGAGGCTGGATAGGGGAAAGAGGCCTTCTAGGTAAGAAGACACAGAGGGTGGCGCTGCTTTCCAGCTTCCTCCTCGTTCCTCTTAGCGTCACCCTTTAGGAACTTGGTTGGGAGGAGAATAGAGGCAAAATTAGAATTAGCTGGCTCTGACTCTACGTCCTGTTGTCTCTGCCTTCTGCCCTACCGGTCCCAATGGACACCTATCAGTGCTGGATGAGAGCTGTAGTCCAGCAACACCTGGAGGGCACCACGTTGGCTAACCTTGCCCTGGGCAGTGCAGCATGGATAGCTGGTTGCAGATGAAGCAGCCACGTTGTTCTCTCACTTGCTCACCTACATTCTCCTGGGTGAAGCAATGATGGAAATTCACCGCGGCAAGGCTAACACCTCCTCTTATGCCACTTGAAGGAGGATAGGCAAGAGGAGAAAGCAGTTGTTCCCACCTCAGCATGATGGCACCAAGGTTGGTTGCTACCACCCCACTGCCTTTGATCGCAACGCTTTACCTGTTCTCTTTGGGTGGCACAGCAGGGTCATGAAGAGGGAACAGGCAAAAGGAGCAGCCTCTGCATGCTCACTTACCCTCTCTCACTCGGTGGCATGACGGAGACAATTGGATTCACTGGGCCCAGTCCCCGTGCCACCTAGTAAGGTAAAGGACCCCTGGACAGTTAAGTCTAGTCAAAGGCGACTATGGGTTGCGGCGCTCATCTCGCTTCAGGCTGAGGAAGCCGGCATTTGTCCACAGACAGCTTTCTGGGTCATGTGGTCAGCAGGACTATACTGCTTCTGGTGCAATGGGACACCATGATGAATGCCAGAGCGCATAGAAACGCCATTTACCTTCCCAGCGCAGCGGTGCCTATTTGTCTACTTGCGCTGATGTGCTTTTGAACTACTAGTAGGGGAGTGGCAGCCTCTTTTCTAGGCTCTGTTACAGGGCATAGGTTGGATGAGGACTATCTGAGCACCTCTCTTTAAACCACCAACAACTGCAGATTGGCTGCTTTTTTTTCAAACAAAAAGCGTCACTTTTAAGTACAGTATGCCCCTTTAAAAATAGTGTCATTTCTCCCTCCACAAGACAAGCCAAAAGACAAGGCAGGAGACACACCACTCAGAACTATTTCCACCCAAGTAGCCAGGATCTGAAAGTGTGACTTCTATTTTCCCCTGCAGGTGGCAGCAGCTCCCCTTCAGGTAGGAGCATTAAAAAAAAAACACCAAAAAAACAGAAGGGCACTGCCATTGCTGAAACACTGATACAGCCCATGTTTGTCAGTCATATAGTTTCTTAGAGCCCCCAGACACCAGCTGAAGATTAAGGCCTCTGCTCACAAATTGAATAGGAAAGAAGCCTAGCTGGATGTTATCAGCACCATTCTTCCCCTCCTGGGGAATCTTTGCCTACCCATCGGGGAGCATCCAATGCTAATCCTACTCAGAGTAGACCCGATGAAATGAATGAGCCCGACCAACTTAGGGCCATTCATTCCAATGAGTAAGACTGGCACTGGATACGCTTTGCGCAGAAGAGGTCGGGTTTAAAACCAGGTAAGTTAGAAGCATCCCGCAGGTTTGTTCAGTAAGAGTTGCACAGCTGCCTCCTTCAACAACCAGAGGGGTTATGTACATCCTTTCGGGGTGATAAGGTACGTGACCTTTATGCTTTGACCTGTGAGGCAAATAGTACCTTGGGGTGGGGCAATTCCAATCAGGAGAATGGCAGAGCGGAAAGGGTTAAACTACCATACTCATCCATTAGCACCATGGACACCAGTTCAAATTTGAGGGGTGGGGAACCAGCATTTAGCTCTTTAAAAATTGCCTATCACATTATGGATCTCCTACTGTTCTGCCTAGTTATGCCTTTATTTGTGCCAGCAGTGCAGCCTTAAACTCACCCCTCCCATCACCCCCAAACAGCTAGCCTTGGCTTAGACCTAGCTGAATCTCGGGAAGTAGCATGGCCGGCCCAGGATGTTTTGTCAGTGGCAAAACAAAACAAAAAATGCATGCTGTGCCCTCCTCCTCTGCCCACAACCCCACAAGTCGCTGAATGGAGGCAGCTTATGGAAGCCCTGGCAGGCTGAAGGTGGCAGGAGAAGAAAAAATAGGAGGCTGGAGAGGAGCAGGTAGAGGAAGAGGTGGGAGCCAAGCACGGGAGGAGGTGGGTGGCATGCTCCCCAGGGCCTGGATCTGCTGCTGCTCCCAGCTGTCCCCAGCCTGCCGCTCAAGACAATTGCCTCATCAGACCACCTGGGTGGGCCAGTCCTGGGAAGTAGCCAGCGACTAATTCGCCACTGGATGCAACATTCAACAGAAGGTTCTTGGCGAAGCCATCACTGATACCACAGCACATCATCATCTGTTGGGACTTGCTGCGAAGAGGTGAAGGGACTTTTCCAGAGTTGGCCCCTCCTCGCTCTGTAAGTGGCCCCCGTGACACGGAACACAGATGATGGTGACAGAATGAGTGGGTGGGTGGGTAATTGATACATTACTTTGGAACTCCAGAATGGAATCTACCTTTGAGCAATGAATAAGGACAATATGATAGTGCCAAAATTCCACAGCTACTCCCTTCCATCTGTAAAGATGGATTTCCCATTCTTCTGACTTCGTGCATTTCACTTCCTTCAAAAAAGAAAGTAAGAAAGTGGTGTCCTTATCCTGGAGTTTCCTTTGATGTTACTGAACATGACGGGAAATGCTAAGGGACTGGGTTAATTTACCCACCCATATCAAGGCTGAGTCAGAAGTACCACATGAGACTCCACTGATCTCTGGCAGCTGAAAAGGACAGTCTTCACTGGAACAGAGAGAAAGAGATAGGAAAGGAAAATCTTCTGGCTGGTATACAACCAACTTTTACTCGGAGTAGACTCAATGAAACAAATGTCCACGACTAACTTAAGTCCATTTATTTAAGTGGGTCTGCTTTCAGTGAAAATTAGTTGAATACACAGCCCTCTGCACAGAGAAGCATTTGCGTGGGATTCGTAGGGGGAAAGACAAAAGGGCAAGACAGACCACAGCAGAAGACCTTTTATAAGATCAAAGCCAAGGCACAATAACCACAAGTTTCAATTGCCACTGCGGCATTTATTGACTTAAAAGCAAAGGTCATCATCGCCTAGTGACATCACAGTGTATGTGGGTAACTCCAAAAAGATTTCAGATTACCATAAAAGGCATGTTAAGAAATAAATAAAGACATTTCACAAAATTGTTTGCTCAAAATAGGTGGGTGCCACAACAAGGCATTGCAACAGACCATACACACTTGCTTCTCCCCCACAACACCCAACAATGCTGTCATATCATTTATATCAAAGCCAACCCAAGTCTGTAAAGCCTCTGAAACCACTAACAAGGTCTGACCGAAATCTCTCTTGGGGTGGCTCATTAAGTGCAACTGGGGGGAAATTTTGCAGGGCAGAGTGAGCCTCATCCAAATTTATGCCAGCCAGTGAGCTACTCATGCTCTTTCCCAGGAAACTACATTCCATCCCCCTCCCCCGCCCAAAAAAGCACGTTGGCATTCCCTGGCTATAGAGCACACTCAGTCTTCATTGGTCTGTTTTGGGGGCCCCTCCGTTTTAAGGGTTTTGTCCCCAATTGCTTTGTTTGTTTCTTGGGGGGATAGTTCTGCAAATCTTCGGCTTTTCTGTAATCCTGCTGCTGATTCCTCCCCTCGTGTGCAGATGGAGCCATTTTGACCACACAGGGATCCATAAATGATAATAAAACATATTGGCTGCCCACAACTGCGAGCCTCCTGGAATTCTATTCTACGTGCCATTCAGATATGCCATAGGCATGAACTTAAAGCATAGTTGCATAAAAGCATTACTCAATGAGTGGCATGCTAAGGTTTTCGAAAAGATCACTGCTGGCCATGGATTGTTTTAATACGATTACTGCTGCAAGCTCCCCCAAAATGATGCAGCAGCCATGTCCAACTGAGAATCCTTGCCACAGGTCTGGCTTGTCCACATTCAGCTCTTAATCCACTTTCCCCACATTCACATTTAGACTGGAATAATCCATGCCCACAGCCTTTTTGAATCTCTATATGCGAAGCAGCTTCACTACCCACCCCCTTTTGTGTGTGCCTTCTAATTTATTAACTCTGTAATGCCAGTTAAGGACTGTACAGGCATGCACATGGATAGCTTTTTAAATTAAAAAACAAAACAAAACCACAAAAATCCTCACCTAAGAACTGTGCAAAAGTGCAGTCAGCCAACTGTAAATTTGCCTGTGCAGTTTTCTGGTTTCATGCAAATCTGAGGGTCAAAGGAAAGCTGGATAAGAAATGAACACACTGATGAAGCAGCGGGTGTGGAAAGCAGAGTAGCAGAAAGTGGTAATTTATCCATCCACTCCCCAAAAACAAAAACAAAACACATTGTATGCAACCCTGAGTAGAGATGTTTAGAGCTTTATCTCCCCCAACTTATTGGATTAGAATTGACAGGGGTCTGCATTCAGATGGGTGTTGCTTGATGGTAATGTCATTTAGCCAATGCAAATTAAATGGGAATACAAACAGCTGCCAACACACAGTAAACCCCAATGTGAATGAGCCCTCGGACTCTACTCTGGTTATCATGTCTACACTCACTGCATATTAATCAGGTCTTAAATTGCATAACCCAGCTGAGCAGCCCACCAAGAAAAAACTAGCTTAGCCAGTGCACTTCACGGCTGTGGAATGATTTCTTCCAGGGTCTCCTACTACCTATAGGATTGTGCCCCACTCATCCATGCAACAGAGTCACTGTGTCCCCAACAGCTGCAGGAGTTGCAGCACTTCAAAAAGTGCAACTTTGCAGCATGAAGGTGCCACAATGGTGAATACATTTATTCCTATACACATACACATAAGGCTGTCATCACACAGCCCCCATTGGAATACTTGCATCACAATCCTGGAATTGTATGAAGCTAGAGGCAGGCCACCAAAAGGTCTTCTCATGGCTACCCTCATTACTGATCTATGTAGTGAGCATACCAGGAGAGCCTCTGAAGCAGATCTTAACGTGTAGGCTGGTTGGTATAGGTGTGGGTGATCCAGGAAATACGGGTAGCTCGGGCCCAAACTTTAAAGTCAAAACCAGCAATTTGAACTGGGCCTGGTAATGTGGTGGTGGTGTTTTGTAACGGTAATAATCATCTTTTGACTTTCATGGGGAAATGAGTGTCTAGCTTCTGACCTGAGCTACCTTGCCCTTTGAGTCTGTCTCTGTATCAGTTGAAGGTGGCAGCATTGCTACTGGTGGGTATGGCATGAAGCAGAAAGTCCCAAACCTCCTTGAGGTGTGTTAGTGGTTGGCATTAGCCAGTCCTCCCAAGGTGCTGTGTGACCTCTGCAGCTGACCCTGGGAAGGGATGAGCACTGTTAGTGCACAGGTGGTGTGTACACCAGAAGGAAAAACACGTTTGGTCTGGATTAATGAGTTCTGCCTTGCGTAGCAAAGGATGTTGGAAAGCTCACTTGTTCACCTCTGTCCCTGTTATGCCAATTTCCTCTTTTTTGTGTGTTTCTCTGTTTTGTGAAACTCATTTTCTTGATTGGCTTACAAACCAACAAGTTCTGAAACCCGTTTTTGTTACATGTACTGAATTATTTTCATACATGGCACAAAAACAACAAAGGAAACCGGATTGCTGTTGTTATTAAAATAATTTATACACCGTGGGAAATGGCAGTCAAACATAACTATGCATACATACTAGTTGGTGCATGAAGGGTTTAAGACCACAGAGTTCCTAGACTCAGCTAGGTCATGCCACTTACCCTCCATGAGGAAGGAAGTGAAGCGGCTTATCTTTCTGTTCCTCACCTCTCTCCATGCCATGTAATCAACCACCTCGCCGCCACTTCTTGCCTCCCAGGATCTGCCCCTAAGGCAACCACCTCATTTTGTTGAATGGTAGAACCATCTGTGGCAGCTACTCATGCAAATACCAGCCGCCGCCTCCTCCTCCTTGGTCACTTGCCATTTTCTTCTGGGTGCCACACAAAGTGGAGGGGCTGGGTCCCAGTAACTCCTATCCCCCGCCCAATACCTACTGCTCCACCAAGAGAGAAGGCAAGCAAAGAGGTAGGAGAGAGTCTGGGCCAAACGACCAGCTGATGGAGGCTCCTTGCAACTAGGCACTCGTCCAGTGCTTCCTGGCAGGAGTAGGCAGAGACAGCAGCTGCTGTGGCTTCCTTCCTGTCAAGACTCTCTGTCACACTGGGAGAGGAAAGGCGGGCTCGACTTCACTTTGCTGAGCAGGGCAGGGGAGAGGGCTGAGCCCACTGGGCATAGCTGCCAAGTTTTCCCTTTTCTCACGAGGAAGCCTATTCAGCATAATGGAAAATCCCTTAAAAAAAGGGATAACTTGGCAGCTATGCCACTGGGGGAGGTGACCCAGCAACCCCCACCCCACCCTACAAGCAGCCCTGCAGCAGCCCCGCTGAGAGCTCCTTCCCCCGCCCACTGGGACTGGGAGAAGCTGGGGCTGAAGCGAACCCTCCCTCCCGCTTAGGAGAAAGACAACAGCGGCGGCGGCGACGTCACGCGCTGCCCGGAACTCAGCTGGGTTTCCAGCAGAGCGGCGGGAGGAGGAAGCCAGGCGTGGAACAGCCGGATGAATAATGAAAGCCGATGCCCACGCTGATTGGCTACCAGAGGCGCCTCCCGGCGAAGGGACCCGCGGAGCTCGCCGGCGATTGGTCGACGGCGGAGAGTGTCGGCAACTAGAGGCGCGCGGGCGAGAGGGAGGGGGCGGGGTCAGGCTCGCAGCCAGCAGCTGGGGCAGGGCTAAGAGCGCGGCGACGGGAAGAGGCCGGATCGGTCCCAGCGGTGGGCAAGGGGCGCCGGGTGGTCTGCAAGGTAGGCCGGGAGGCACAGATGGGGGGGGGGAGGCCGGGCGTGCCGAAGGCTCGCTCTGGGGCGGGAGGGCTCAGCCGCGGCTCAGGTAGAGGTTACCTCTAAGCATGTGCAGAGTGCCCGCTCCATCCGCCACTTGAAGGGTGACAGCTGGGGGCGAGGCGCTGCTCCGAGGAACAACTGCTTCCCTTGGGGAATCAAGGGCAGAGTAGGCAGTAATGCTTTAGTCAGGATGGGGTCGGCGAGCGGCTAGGAAAGAGCAAGTAGGGGGGAGGAAGAGGCTGAAAAGTGGCTCATCTTGGGTGCCGGGAAGAGGTGGCTTTGTGGGTGCTGGTGGGGGGAGGTCTGCTTTATCCAGCCAGCTATGAGCCTTGGAAGAAGTGGTGGGTCATGGGAGCGAAAGTTGTCTCTTGAAGGAGCTGGGAAGTCTGCTGTCATGTATATACCGTAATTCTTTTGGAGGGGTGGGTGTGTTTATGTGTTAATGCGCGTTCGGTTTCCTGGACTTCGGATTAACTCAAGGTGTTGGGTCTGTCGGCGGAGGAGGGAGATGTTTGCTCTCCGTACTTCCTCCAAAAAGTGTGAGAAGTCTACGCGCGCCCCGATGTAGGTTATTGCCCCTGAAGTATTTATTAGGTACATTCTGCAGGCCCTGCCTCAATGGCGGGGAGCGTCTGGAGAGGCGCGGAAAAGGAAATAATTGTAGGGCTGTTGCAGGTGGTTTGGAAACCCATGCTGTTCCCTCAACTACAAGGAAAACGGCTGCTGAAAGCTAGGGTCCCATCTGCCCTACGAATTTTAAGCGGTTTTGTACCGCTTTAAACAGTCATGGAACCCCCTCCCCTCCCGCCCAAGCATCCTGGGAAGTGTAAGAGGACTGAAAGTTGTGAGGAGAGTTGAGCGTCAATTCTCGGAATTTCCTGGGAAGAAGGATTGATTGTTAGACCTCCCTGAGATTGGGAGCTGAATGTGTGTGGGAGGGGGGAGGGCTGTCTCATGACAACTCTCAGCACTCTTATAAACTACTTTGGGGAAAACGCATGCTGGTTTAAGGCGTTTTTTTTAAAAAAACTCCTTTGCAGTTTATGTTGTTGTTTTTTAAATCAAGCGGTGTATTTATTTTAGGAAATAAGTAAAATAAAGTGCTGTGATGCAGCTTTAAGAGTATACTGACGATGGGGGTTCTAGGGCAGTATGGCAGCTGTCACCTATGCAGAGCTAGCTGATATGGTGTTATCTAGGGTGCATTGTTCTTGGTTCTTCCTATCATTCAACAAGGAAGGGTTGGGGCCACAGCTGACATCCACATGCCTTTTTTTGTGTGGGGGTGGTATCCCTGTTGCTGGAAGTTATCAATTGGGAAATCCCCTATTTTTCCCCTCTCTTCTCTCACCCGACCTGGCACCACTTCTTTATCTGGCTATACAAACACAGTGTCCCTGAACATGAGTCTTCATAAAAATCAGATTTAAAAACAAAGCAAAAAAAAAACTCAACTAAACTTAAAAAAAAGGCTGACAGGAAGCTTCTGTTTGCACAAGTGTCTCAATAGGCCAAGTGTGGGGGAGGTTGCGTTATGGTGCAAAAACAGCTCTGCTGCAAAGCTGGCCAGTCCAAGGGTTAGGATCTGGCGGTGCGGCCTTGAAACCTCTGTCAATGTTTACCTTTCTGTTTCAGAAGGAAGGCCTTCGCTACTTTCGAGGTACTTCGGCTTTTTGCTCTGGATTGCATTACCAGGTTTTGATGGGGAGAGGAGGTGCTTGGCTGCTTCCAAGGTTGCCTGGGATGCCTGCTGGAACTTGCAAATTCCCAAATTGTCCTTAAGAAGCTTCTAGCAATAATTTAAGAATGTGCTCCTTCACCAGAGCATTCAGATCTTTCAGGGGGGTTCTTGCATGGTTAGGGAAGTGGCTGAAGACGGAGCTTGCTCTTTTGACTGTGGGTTGCACAGGCGGGTTTTTCCGTTAGTTTATCTGACCCAGGGATCCCTTGTATAGACATTACAATGGCTATTTAATTGAGGGGGCAGGGTTAGCGATGATCACTTTCTCCTGCCTACGGCAAGGTGCTTGCTTTCTTAACAAGGGATGAGGAACTGTGGCCTTTAAGAAGTCAGTTGGCTCCATCCTGGACGCTTTGGTCGCTGTCATCATCCTGGACCATTGACCATCCTAGCTGGGGCTGATGGGAGTTGTAGTCCAACAGACCCTGGAGGGCCACTGTCCCTGGTTTAGGCATTGGGACATATTCCTGCTCCTGTCCTCCAGGTGAAAAAGGTGGAATAATTTCCGTATCACAGGATAACCACAGGGAAATGGAAGTGAAGAGCAGCAGCATAGGCTGAGATCTTGCAAAGAAGCAGGAATGTCCTGCTGTTTTCAGCTGATCTGGGCACTTAAAAGATGCAGTAATATTGCATACCCTCCAACATTTTCCCGATGAAAATAGGGACATCCTATTCCATAATAATAATTTATTATTTATACCCCACCCATCTGACTGGGATGCCCCAGCCACTCTGGGCGGCTTCCAACATATATAAAATTTTTAAACTTCCCTATTCAGGGCTGCCTTCAGATGTCTTGTAAATAGGTTGTATAGTTACTTATCTCCTTGGCTTAGGGGTTGCGTACCCTCCAACATTTCTCCTATGAAAATAGGGACATCCTAAGGAAAAGTGGGATATTCCAGGATCAAATAAAAAACCGGGTCGGCTTCTGTAAATCTGGGACTGTCCCTAGAAAAAAACAGACACTTGGAGGGTCTGATATTGATGTTCCAGTGCCCTGATTTCCATGATGTTGACTGTGATGTTTGCTGAGAGCCAGTATTCTTTCTCTGTCTCTTTCTCCCCCGCTTCCCCACCCCCCTCTGGTTTGCAGTAAGTCAGTTTTATGATTCCTGGCTGACTCCTGCTGCTGCTGTTCTCCCAGCTGACGTCTCCAATGTCAAAACCACAGTGCAGTGTTTGTCTCTGGCCTGAGTTTATAGAAGCAAGGTGCGAAAGAAGCAACATCTTATAGAGGAGCTTGGTTATAAAGATCAGGACAGCTATTCTGTAAGCATAATAACCCATCATGATCCACCACAAAGCCCTTGGCTACGTGGAACAAATGGAACTTGTTAAAGGTCACACATGCAAAACAACTTTGCTTTCATTTTAATTCTTTTCCCAGAATAAATAGAAATGGGAGCATTTATTCGGCGGGGGGGGGGGGTACTCAATGCGGCTTTTAAAAGTTTGACAAAGTCTGCCAGCTATTAGGAACTGGTCCTGCTTGGAAGTCTGGATTTCTAATGAGTCCTTTGCCAGAGGCATGCCTGTTTTACTTTAGCCAGTTGAAGTGAGGCCCTTGAGTTAAACCAAAGCTTTTGCCCCATATGTCATGTGATAGTCCTGTTAACAGGTATTGAAATGAAATTGTGTGCCTATGTTCAGGACATACTTCTGCATCTTAAGTTTTAATCCCATGCTGTTTTGTCTTCTTTAAAATGCACATGTATAAAATGCAGCAAAATAACATATCTTTACAATCACTAAATTTATCTTAGACCAGTGGTTCCTAATTAGGGGTCCGGGGACCCATGGAATGCACACAGGGAGTCCGTGCCCCTATCCCTTACCTACTCCCAAGTAACATTTTGTATTTTTTTTTGCATAGTAATATCACTAATTTTATTGTCTGTTTTGGTGCTGTATAATTTTTCTTTTTCTTTTTGTAATACATTTTTATTAGTTTTCAATTACAGTCCAATAATAGCCTCATTATAACAATGCCAATTTATAATACATTTATTAATACCAATCATTCAAATACTGAATTATCTAATTTAGTTAAAGTGGCCCCAGGTGCTAGATTTGATGGTTTGATGATTTTCTTTATTTCTGCATTCCAAAATCTTATTAGTTTCAATTACATTCCAGTCATAATGATAATCCCTTATACAACAGCAATATTAATAACTTTTAATCGTGTTGTCACATTAAATGATTTATAAAATTGCAAGTGAGGAACTCAAGCTATATCCTTGCTCTTCCTGTGTGTGGCAATTATTTTGCCCATGGTGTTTCTTCCTGTCCTTGTAAGATGTTATGTCTTTCTTTCCTCTGATCGTTGCTGTTATCCGTCATGCCTTTAGCGGAGCTGATATCCCATTGTTGTTTCAGAAATTTCTCCATCGCTCCATCCCATGCTTCGTTGTTTTGCACTGAGAACTTTAACAATAGCTGCAAAAGTCACTCTTTCCCAGTAAATAAACTGTTGTCACCATTTTTCTTCTCCGCCTGGGAAGAAGAGCGGTCTGTCGAACTGCAGATGATTCAGTAAAGAACCTTAGCAGCTACTTGGCAGTTCACAGACTCCTTTCATCCTTCCTTCCTGCTGAAGATATATGAGCAATTATACTTCCAATAAAATTAAATTTCATGTCCTCTTGGCATTGTTCACTTTTTAAATAATAAAGGATGGGGAAGAGTCAGTTCTAAGTTTCCATCATAAACCTTTTGCAAAATAGAGCTTCCCTCCCTTTCCCCCCTTTTTACACACACATTTCCGTTTGATGTTATATTCCATGTTTATAATCCTTTTTCTTCCATCCTTGCTTGTAAAAATATAATTTGAACCTGTAGGCTTCCCCCCCCCCCAGTCATTTGCACCAAATGAAGTCTTATCTCAAGTTCAAACCTTCTATCCTTGCAGTTGGTTTGTTCTGCACTTTGTGATCTCATCTCTTCTAGCATGTGCCTGTACTTTAGTCCAAATTAAGCTCTAATTAACAGGAGAACCTCTGCTTCTTAATGGCGCCGCTGGAGGGTTTTCGGCAGGTGAAGTGCTTTTGCACTCAGCGTCTTCCTGCCCCCCGCATTCCATGCACTGTTTTATTCTGCCTAACTTGTAGAGTTGGAGAGTGCCTTGTAGTCCACACACACCCTGCACCATGCAGGACATTCAGAGCTAGAGTGCCCCATATCTCAGGTGGTGCAGTGGGTCAGCATACTTGGCAGGTGGTGCAGTGGGTCAGTATACTTCTTAACCAGAAGGTTGGTGGTTCGAGCCCACCCAGGGACAACTGTGGGCAGGATTCCTGCATCGCAGGGTGTTGAGCTTGGTAAATCTATGGGTACCTTCCAATCATACAGTTCTGTTATTCTATGAATAGGTGACTGCCAAGCCACTGATTGAAGATCTCAGGCTGACAGGCCAGGAGAGGGCATTTTTCTGTGGCAGCTCCTCATCTGTAGAACTTCCTTCCCCACAGAGGTGTGTCTGGCACCTTCAATAGGGAGCTTTTGGTGAATGCTGAAGACAATGCCTCTTCACTGTGGCTTTTGACACTCGATAGGTCTTATTTTTAGGGACGCGGATGGCACTGTGGTCTAAACCACTGAGCCTGGGGCTTGCCGATCGGAAGGTTGGCGGTTCAAATCCCCGCGATGGGGTGAGCTCCCATTGCTCGGCCCCTGCTCCTGCCAACCTAGCAGTTTGAAAGCACGTCAAAGTGCAAGTAGATAAATAGGTACCTCCCTGGCAGGAAGGTAAACAGTGTTTCCGTGCACCGCTCTGGTTTCGCCATAAGCGACTTAGTCATGCTGGCCACATAACCTGGAGAAACTGTCTGTGGACAAACGTCGGCTCCCTCAGTCAGTAAAGCGAAATGAGCGCCGCAACCGCAGAGTCGTTCGTGACTGGACTTAACTGTCAGGGGTCCTTTACCTTTACCTTTTTATGTCTTATTTTTAGTACCCAACTTGTTTCTGCGATTGTAGGTGGTTTTGAACTGCTTTTAATGTTGTGCAATACTGTGTTTTAGTGTCAGTATTGCATTTTAATTGTTGTACCATGGCCTGGCACCTTAGGGTAAAGGGCGGGTAATAAATTGTAATATTTATGATAA
The DNA here is from genome assembly GCF_963506605.1 of Zootoca vivipara. Lineage (NCBI taxonomy): Eukaryota > Metazoa > Chordata > Lepidosauria > Squamata > Lacertidae > Zootoca > Zootoca vivipara. The sequence goes on along the minus strand of NC_083288.1, from coordinate 22,727,000 downwards.
TATCTCCAGAGAGAGAGAGAGAGCCAGCCCACCTGCCAGGCAACAGTTTCCAGCATCAAACTGATCTAATCATAAAGAACTTTTTAATGTACATCCAAAATCTAATCCTGCCCTCTGGGACGTAGAGAACAAGACTTTGTCATAGCACTCCTTCATTACCTGAAGGTATTTTCACACAGCAGCCGCCACACCCCTCAAGTCTTGGCTTCTCCAGAATAGATATCTAAGTCTGTAGCATCTTCTTTGACAATACAGTATGTCTCTATTTAGTTTGCATTCCGAGTTTCCCAGGGTGCTCAGAAGGGTGTGTCATAATGTTTCTCATAGAAATGGCGAGAATCCCAGAGGCCATCCCTTCAAATGAGTGGAGAAGTGTCACTCAACTACCGGTAGGAGAGGCAGAAAGTTCAGTGGCTGTCTTTATTTCGAAACAAATGCTTTCAGTTTTCTTTGCTTGTTGTGGCTCTCCCAGCACTTTGCTTTTAGTGGTTCCTTTGCCATGTGCACAGGAAACGTTTCTCAAAGTGAGAAGTGGCCAGTGCATTCAAAGCTGCATTATCTCCTTCCACGTGCAGAAGTGCTTTCAATGGTTTCTTGGTGTACAGTATCTGGTTTCTGTTCTGCGCCTCTCTCTCTTTTTTAAGCCTATGAAGAATCCTGCTGCAGCAGGCCAATGGCCCATCTTGTCCAGCAGCATATTGTATCTCAGAGGACATTTATCAGCACCCTCCCTCATCCCACTCCTTCAACTGCTTGAAGAAAAGCATGGGCGTGTTGACAGATGGGACCCCTGCAGATTCAGCTTATTAACAACCATGTGCAGAAAGCTCACACAGCCTGTAACCACTGTTAGAGGTGGTGTTTGTCTTGGGGATCCCATCTTTATGGACACCATCTAGCTCACTGGCCTCATTTGCTTATACAGTGGTACCTTGGAAGTTGAACGGAATTCGTTCCGGAAGTCTGTTTGACTTCCAAAATGTTCGGAAGCTCCTTCGGACATCCGGGCTCCAAATAACGTTTGCAAACTGGAACACTCACTTCCAGGTTTGCGGCGTTCGGGAGCCAGAACGTTCGGCTCGCAAGGCGTTTGGGATCCAAGGTACGGCTCTAATGCTAAGCCCAAACCATAGCTTAGTGAGCAATTGCAGCCACTTCACTACCCTCCACCCCACAGTCCTGCCGCTGAGCTTAGTGTGTCATCCAAACCAGCACTCGTGGTTTGTCTCCTCCAAACAAACCATGGACAGTTAACTAAGTACAAACCTTGGAGCCACTTGAGTTCACATACAGCACTGAGCCAAATCAGGGCTTTGCTCTGGGTAGCCTGACAGCATCAGAACCACAGGAGGAGTGAAGCAGTCAGCTTTTTCCCTAGGCACCTGTACCTATGCATGTTCTTGCTGTGTTACATCCAAACCAGACAAGGGACAAATTTCATGCATATATATTTTTTAAAAAACAAAACAAGTCAAGTCAAGTGTCTTAATTGTGCTTTTATATTTTAATAGGTTTTGTTTGATACGGTATTTTAATAGTTGTATTTGTTTTGTGGGCCACTTAGAGAATTTATATTATGGATTGGCTATGTGCCACCTCCCAGTACTTAAAGAAGTTCTGCTTCTTTAAAATCTTTCTCTTGGCCCAGCTTGGCTTTTGTGCAAGCGTGATGAGTCTGCTGCTTGCAATGGGGAATCAAAAGCATTTCCTGATCCACTGTGCAGACTGCTGGCTTCTTTCACTTTCCATTCATGGTCTGAAAAAAGAAGACGGCTCTGAATTGTGCCATGGTGGTCGTTGTTCTGTGAGACTGAATGTCTACCCTCTCCCTTGCCTGCTGCCGACTTATTTCAAATGATTATTGACCCTCAGGAAACTGAAACATTGGAACAGACAATAACAGTTCTTTCCTCCTGGGCTTCATAGCTAGCTTCCAAATGACCTGTGCGTGGAACACATCTGAAGGCAACTTCCTTGTCTCTGGGGCAGTTCCCAGCAGAGTCTGCCTCCTGCATTTCCTGTAAGCCCCTTTCCTGCTTTGGGGGCAAATGAGAACAGAGATTGAGAATTCATCCCGTGCTTACGAGTCAGGACTTTAAAGGTACAGTGTTGTTGAGGGGTTGTCCTGTGAGTTTTGTTTTGTTTCGTGCTCCGAAGGGGCTTTTTGAATGTGGGTGAAAGTAAACATGATTCGTGACTCGGTGAATGTGGCACGTTTGCCAAAAGTCCCATCTGTTCTTCAGGTCTGTTCTGCAGATGTGACAGAATGAGGTGCTGGTGTGAATCGCACCACAGCAAAGAGATGGTGGGGAATTACTTTTAAAAAAACTATCTCATTTTAATTCTGGACAACCTG